>NC_064253.1:52437378-52778003 GCF_003254725.2 Canis lupus dingo | reverse complement strand
CTGAGCAAAGTGAAATCAACAACTTCTCTTGACCCACCAGAGACCTGAGGTTGAGGGCAAACAGCTACTGAAACTGCAGAAATAGGAGCATACAGAGTTATAGCTGAGATCTTCCAGATTAATATAAAACCTCTACTCAAGGTCTGTTTACCTCAGTTTCTATTACCCAATGCATTATGTCCAGCTTTCAGCAAAAAGTTAGGCAAGAAAAAAAGTCTGAAGAGACAAAGTAAGCATCAGAAACAGATTCAGATATGACACAGATTTTAGGTTTATTATATAGGGAATTTAAAATAAGTATGATATGTTATGGGCCCTACTAGAAAAGTAGGCAGCACAAAAGGACAGGTGGGTAATGTAAGCAGAGATATGGAAACTCTAAGAAAGAATCAAAGAGAAATGCTGGAAATCAAAAGCACAATAACAGAAAGAAAGAATGCCTTTGATGGGTTCCTCAGTGGATTGAACAGCCAAGTAGAGAATCAGTGAGCTTGAAGATGTCAGCAGAACCTTCCCAAACTGAGATGCAAAGAGAAAAAAAAAAAACAAAAAACACAAAAACAAAGACAAAACCACCAAAACAAAACATCCAAGAATTGTGAAATAATTTTAAGAGGAGTAACACATGTATAATTGGAATACCAGAAGGAGAGAGAGAACAAAGAAGTGTAGTATTTGAAGTGGTAATGGCTGAGAACTTCCCAACTCAGAGAATATCAAGATACTTCAATATCTACACCTACACACACCATGTTCAAAAATCAGAAGACTAAGGACAAAGAGAAAAATCTTAAAGAAAGCCAGAGGGAAAAACTACTTCTAGAAGAACAGGAATAAAAATTACAGTGGATTTCATGTCAGAAACCATGCAAACAAGAAGAGAGTGGAATGAAATATTTAAAGCTTTGAAAGAGGGATCCCTGGGTGGCGCAGCGGTTTGGCGCCTGCCTTTGGCCCAGGGCGCGATCCTGGAGACCCGGGATCGAGTCCCACGTTGGGCTCCCGGTGCATGGAGCCTGCTTCTCCCTCTGCCTGTGTCTCTGCCTCTCTCTCTCTCACTGTGTGCCTATCATAAATAAATAAACTTAAAAAAAATTTAAAAAAAATAAAGCTTTGAAAGAAAAAACCCACTAACCTAGAATTCTACATCTTGGGAAATTATCCTCCAAAAGTGAAGGAGAAAGGGGCACCTGGGTGGTTCATTGGTTAAGCATCCAACTCAGGTCTTGATTTCAGCTCAGGTCTTAATCTCAGGGTTATTGAATTCAAGCCCTGCATTGGGCTCTCTGCTGTGTGTGGAGCCTACTTAGCAATAACAACCAAAGTGAAGGAAAAATACTTTCTCACAAAACAGAGTGAGGGCAGCCCCGCTGGCGCAGTGGTTTAGCGCCGCCTGCAGCCCAGGGCGTGATCTTGGAGACCCTGGATCGAGTCCCATGTCAGGCTCTCTGTATGATGCCTGCTTCTCCCTCTGCCTGTGTCTCTGCCTCTCTCTCTCTGTCTCTATGAATAAATAAATAAAAAATCTTAAAAAAAAAAAAAAGAGTGAATTTATGACCAGCAGACCTATTGTGCAAGGAAAAAAAGTTCTTCAGGAAGAAGAAAAATAATATAGGTCAGAAACTCAGATCAAACAAAAAGCAAGGAGGGGAGTCAGAGAAGGAATAAATGAAAATAAAATAAATTCTTTGAGAAGGAATAAATGAAGGAATAAGTGAAAATAAAATAAATTCTTTGATTTTTCTTATTCTTCATTGACCTAAAAGGTAACTGTTTGAAGTAATAATAATAACAATGTGTGGGGTGATTATGACATACGGATAAGTGAAATGAATGACAGCAATGTCACAAGGGGCAGGAAGGGGGGATTGGGAGGACACTACTCTGTTAGAAGATACCTGTACTACAATTGAAGAGGTATTGTGTTAACTGAAGGTGAACTTAGATTAGTTATATATGTATATTGAAAATTCGTAGGACAGCCACTAAAACTTTTTTTAGCTTTAAAATTTTTCTTAATTGTGGTAAAAAAATGTAATGTAAAAATTACTCTCTTTAAACATATTTAAGTGTACATTTCAGTAACGTGAAGCAGATAAAATGGAATCCTATAATATATTTAATTAAACCCAGAGAAAGAAGAAAAAGGGTGAGGAATGAAACAAAGAACAAGTTCAATGAATAGAAAACAATTACAAACATTTATATGTAAATGGTCTAAATATACCCCTTAAAAGACAGAGATCGTCAGAGTGAATTGAAAAACACAAAAGACCAAACTATACATTGCCTACAAGAAGAACATGAAGCACAGAAGGAAGGGATGGGATTTAAGGAGCAATAGTAACCAAAGATACTGATAAACAAAAGACAGTCTAAAGAACTGTAGATGATGGCAGAAATAATGACTAATTTTGGTGGGTTTAAAAACCAATAGAAAAAAGTACAATAATAATATGTAATGTTGGAGTGGGCTGCTCTGGATTAAAAATTCTAAAATCCTTGTATTAGGAGGAGGATAGATGTATTCACAAACTTTAGATTTGGTTCTGTCAAGGATGGAGATGAGCAAATCAAGTTAATCACTAAAATCATGGTAATGGAATGTATAACTTCCAAACCAGCTGAGGCAAAAAAAAAAAAAAAAAAGTATAGAATACCCAGTGAATCCAGTAAAAGATAGGAGAAAAGAAGAAAGAATTTAATTTAATTTAATTTTAAATTAAAAATACAAAATCATGGGACACCTGGGCTCAGTGGTTGAGTGTCTGCCTTTGGCTCAAGTCATGATCCTGGGTTCCTGGGATTAAGTTCCACATCAGGCTCACAGCATGGAGCCTGCTTCTCCCTCTGCCTGTGTCTCTGCCTCTCTCTCTGGGTCTCTCATGAATAAATAAATAAAAATTTTTTAAAAATACAAAATCAGATGGTAGATAGTAGAAATAAATACAAATATTTGAGTAGTCTCAATAAATATAAATAGAATTTGTCAGATAATACAGAAGGTATGAAAAATAACCAAAACCTAGATATACACTCTTTATAGGAATTAGGAATTAACCTATAACAAAATGGTACTCAATGGTTACAAGTAAGGAGATAGGAAAATATAGACTGGGCAAATATTAACCAAATCAAATGTGATAGAGTATTATTACTCTCATATGAAATCAACTTTCCGATCCAAAGGATATGCAAAGACAAAGAGGATCAAGAATCATTTATAGGAAGATACAGCAATCCCAAAACTATGTATTTAGCAAGAGAGTCTCAAAAATTTTAAAGCAAAAAATGCCAATGAGCCCATTTAAAAAATCTTGTAACATATTTTGGGGGCCTTAACATGCCCCTCTTACTAGTGGATAGGTCAAGTTTTTTGTTTGTTTGTTTTTGATAGGTCAAGTTGACAAAAAATTGGCAGGGGTATTTATAAGCTCTGTACAACATAATTAATATACTTGATCAAATAGACATATAAAAGCCCAATAATTAGCATCCATACATAGTTTTCAAACACACGTGGAATGAACAATTACAGAGATTGAGTACGTGCTAGTTGTGAAAGCAAATCTCAACAATATCAAAAATTCACATCGTAGACCATGTACTTTGATCAGATTGTGCTAACATTGAAAATCAATAGTCCAAAGCAAATTATGGCCTCCAGTCTTCTGTATGTTTGAAAGTTAAAAAAAAAAAATCAACTTTTCTAAAAAACTCCATGGGTTGAAAAAGGAATCCTAACAGAAATTATGAAATACTAGAACAGAATAACCAAAAAACCCCACCCTCCCAAAAAACAACAAGGTTGCATATCAAACGTTGTGCAATGAAGCTAACATGGTACTTAGAGGAAATGCATAGCTTTAAATGGAATTGATTTTAAAAAGAAGATAAAACAAATGAGCTAAGCATTCCATTAAGCAGTTACAAAAAGAGCAGCAGATTCCAATAAGGCAAAGTGGAAGTAGCACATACTTGTTGCAAACAATTCAAACAATACACAATCATACTTAAAAAATTGACTCTTTTCCTACCCCTTGCCTAATCTGTGTCTCTATAGAGAGCCAACACTAATGAAAGAAGAATTTCTAGACTTGATGTTCTAAAAATAGCAGATGAATAGTTACAGCTATACCGAGTGGATAGGCCTCGGTATAGGAAAGGATCAATGTTTTTGTTGTTGTTGTTTGTTTGTTTGTTTTTTAAATTTCATTTATTTAATCATGAGAGACGGAGAGAGAGAGGCAGAGGCACAGGCAGAGGGAGAAGCAGGCTCCATGCAGGAAGCCCAACGTGGGACTCGATCCTGGGTCTCCAGGATCACGCCCCGGGCCGAAGGCAGGCACTCAACCACTGAGCCACCCAGGCGTCCCGGGATCAATGGTTTTATAAACAATAACCCCATAGTTATATGAGTAATATTTCAGGAAATTGAAGCAAGAGGACATGAAGATCAACAAAAGCACTGGTGAGAAAGATCTAGGGGTTTTAGTTGTCTGGGATTTCAGTCATGTGGCTGCCAGTGAACACAGACTTGGGTCAGCTTGCCTTGTGTTAGTCAGACCACACCTGTGGTGGAGAGCTCCAGGGAAGTACCTTACCTTTTTTTTTTTTTTTTAAGATTTTATTTATTTATTCATGAGAGACACACAGAGAGAGACAGAGACATAGGCAGAGAGAGGAGCAGGCTCCATGCAGGGAGCCCGATGTGGCATTCAATCCCAGGACTCCAGGATCACGCCTTGGGTGTGAAGACAGATGCTCAACTGCTGAGCCACCCAGGTGTCCCAGGAGTACCTTACCTTAAGAAGGATAGCAACCAACTGGAGCATGGCCAGTGGGGTGACCAGGTTGGGAAAGGGACTAGGTCTAAGAGCTAATATTTATTAAGCCCTCAGGATGTGCCAGGGACTGGGTGGGACTCTGTGTAGCTCCTAACCTACCCTCTCTATGCTCTATGAAGTAGGTGGTATGCAACTTCCCATTTTATAGATGAGAGAACTGAGGACAGAGAGAACAACTTGTCCAAAGATGCACAGGTAGAAACATCTGCAGCCAGATCTTAAAGCCAGGTGATCAGCGTCCAGGGCCTATACCTTGCACTGCCATTTATCCTCCCCTCCCCCCACCGTTACCCCCGCTGCTTCCGCAACCCCAAACCTGTCTTGTGAGGCACTCCTAGAGAAAATGAAACTGGTTGACGTAGAGCAGAGAAAACGCAATGGGTATGCAAGAGCATAGTGTGGTGTCAGAAGGGCCCCTATGGAGGAGAAGCAGATTTATTTGTGGGTCTTTTAGGCCCAGAACCTACATGGAAATTATAGGCAGCTTTCACATCAGTCAAAAGAAACCTTCCAGATGGACAGAACTGCCCAAATGTGGGTTGGGCTGTGGGTTTCCTGTCACTGGGAGTGTTTGGCATGGGCAATGAAGCCACTTAGGAGGAAGGCCAAGGACAGTTTTCAAGCATTGGATGGGGCCTTGGAGGCAACGGCCACTAGAGTCCCTTCCAGCTCTGAGCTTTGACATTCTGTGACAGATGTGGTTGCCTTGCCTCTCTTCCATTTTGTTTTTGTTTTTGTTTTTGTTTTTGTTTTTGTTTTTTTTGTTTTTTTTTTGTTTTTTTTTTTTTTGCCTCTCTTCCATTTTGGAGAAGAGATGGATTTATTTTTTCCCGATAACTTGGCTAAGAAACAAAAGGGTGAATTTGTTGAAGGCCTTCACATCATCCAGCTCAGTGTCAGAGCTTTTTTTTTTTAAATCTGTTTTTATTTTATTTTATTTTATTTTATTTTATTTTATTTTATTTTATTATTTTATTTTATTTTATTTTTAAGAAAGATGTTATTAAAAAGAGAGAGGGAGGGAGAAAGAGTATGAGCAGGAGGAGGGATACAGGAAGAAGTGGACTCCCTGCTGAGCAGGGAGCCTGATGAGGGGCTTAATCCCAGGACATTGGGATCATGACCTGAGCTGAATGAAGGCAGACACTTAACCAACTGAGCCACCCAGGCACTCCAGTGTCAGTGCTTTTTAAGAGAATACAGACAATTTTAGGGTTGGGGGTGAGGGAATTGGTCATGCTATTATCATTTTGGGCCACCAAGAGGGCAGATAACTTAATCTGCGTGTTGTAACTGTTGGAGGTCCTGGCAGGGGCTGGCTCATCAGGATGAGAGTGTGTTCTGAAGATGCTTAGAGATTTGAGGTCTGGGAGATGGACCAGATCTAAATGACAGGATAAAGTCCAACCTGTAGCGATCCATGGGACTGGAGCAGGGGAATGGAGGTTAAGATCAATGGAATCAAAGAGGGTGCTCAGTGAGGTTGAAAGCAGATGAAGATGTCAGTGGAGGTCCCCAGGAAGGGGGCATCTGTCAGGATGGAAGCGGGCAGTTCATTAACACTATGGAGGGACTGGCTGGGGCAGATGGTGAGGGTTTCCAAGGACATGTAGTGGCGGGGTGATGTGATGGAGCAGTGGCCTGGATGGGATTGGTGCTGGGGCACAGTGAGCCTGCAGATCCCTCTGCCTTATCCAGAGAGTGGCGGGGAGAGGGGGGAGGCATGCTCCCCATTGGAGAGGGCATCCTGGATGAACACGTGGAGGACTGCTGGAGGCAGTAGAGTGCCGTGGTTAAGAGCACAGGCTTCCAAAGCGGCTGTTTGTGACTTTGCAACCTCTTATCTTACTTTTGAGCCTCTTGGGAGAGCCTTACCTCCAAAGTCTGTGTGACTCTTTATTCCTGGGTGTGAGTATACAGGTCACCATCACTTTCAGAACAAATAATCAGCTTTTCTTCCTTTGTGTGCAAAGTTATTATTTTAAACCAATTTGGCTTTATCACTGCTTTAACCTCGGTTTTCTCATATGTAAAATGGAATAATAACGGTTCTGGTGTCATTTCCCTTGTACAGATTAAATGAAATGGACGAGAAGAGAATTTAGCAGAGGGTCCAGCCCATGATAGACACTCCACAAATGTTGCTTCTTTTATGTGATTCTTATCATTATCGTCAAGGAGCATTTGCCACAGCAGAGGTTCTGTAGGGCAGAGATGGGGTTATGATGGCACAGAGATCAGGGCGGGCTGTGCAGGGCGGGGGTTCGAGAACAGGTGGGAGGGCTTTTGCTTCGGAGAGGCATAGAGGTTGGACTTGTCAGGTGGGAGGGATGGAGATGCACCAGAGGTGCTATGTGACCCTGCAATGGTGGGACACGTGCACTGGGGAGTTGCTGGAAACTTTGTCCCCCCTAGGCTGTTTTTACTGTTTGCCTGGCTACAAATTACACCAGCAAATGAGCTCAGGCTTTGAGGGGAAAATCCCATTAAAGTAATCAAAATAACAATTTGTATCACTTTTAGAACTTCTGCCGGAGGAGCTAAGAAATCTTTGTAATAAATTATTAATTCTGGATTGCATTATATGAATTTTCCCCTACAAACAAGCAAATTAATATTTCCCTTTTGGTGCAACAGAGGACAGGAATTCTCCAATCTCCTAGATCTGTCTTGAAGAGAGATGGGGGGTCTTCAAACACAGACTTTGCTACTTCTGAGCTCCCGGGAGGAAGGGACTGGACTGTGGCCACGCACTCAGGGATGCCTGCCACTATCTTTCATGCTCAGCCTGTATGGAAAATCAGGTGGCACTGTGCTGGTCACCTGAGCAGGCCACATGGCAAGGTCGTTCAGAGTGAGCTCCCTGGAGTTTGCTTGGTTCTGCAACCTGGTGCCTGCACCTGCTGGCTGTGTGAGCTGACCAAGTTGCCCAAACTTACTGAGCCTCAGTTTCCCCATCCACAAAAATAAGATAGAGATGTTTGTGTGCCGTATGCAGAGCTGGTGTGAGGACAGAATGGGAGTCTCGTGCGGGAGGTCATGGACAGCTCTTGGCATGTGTTATTTATCCTCATTATTTACATCCTCAGAGAATGCTGGAATGATACAGATGAGGCTCCTTCTCCCACAGGGGGGTCTGGAGAGCTGCAGAGGGAATGGGTAGGTAGGGGTGTGAGTAAGAGGGTGCCAGGCTGGAGAAGAGGAAGAGCAAACGCCGGAAGACCTGTGCTTGTGTAGTCTGGGGAAGGGGCAGTGGGTTTCAGGTGGTTGAGGGGAGTGGGGCAGGTTTGATGACTCTGGAAAGTCTGCTTAAATACACACACACACACACACACACACACACACACACACAATACAATATAATGCAATGCAATATAGTAACATAATATCTGGACAGTGCACAAGTTAAATACTTTGATTTATTTAATCCTCATAACAAACCCTTTCTGGTTGCTGTTTATTTTACTCCTTTAAAAGATGAGGAAGCAGAGGGAATGATCATTCATACACAGTGAAGTCTCAGGTGTTTATGTTACTTTTGCCCCCGCACCATACATGCGGTAGGTTTGGCTACAGTGTGATTCGTATCCTCTTTTTGACTTATCACCGTTGGATGCGGGAGTGTGAGGATTGGTGGTAGGGCTGATGTGGCTGTGTCTGGAGCTGCTGGGAAGGGGACACTGCTTCCCTATGGGACACCCTTGGAGGAATAGGTGTATCAATTTATACAGATTGTTCTCAACAAATTCATTATGAATAGATCCGGGTGTTAAATTATAACATGGAATAAAACTGGAGAAATCCTTTGCTCTCTGTGCTCTGGGGACCGTGCTGTAGATTCTCTTACTACTAACTTAGGCTTCTGATTCTCTTCAGAATGGATATTTGTGTAGGCATTTCCCTCCTGTAGTGGCTCTGGGCATGGCTCATTCGTCACTTAGTCCTTGTGGTTTGGGAGGGTAGGAGCTAAGAAGCAGAAAGTGGGCTATGGGGCTTTCAGATTTTTGTTGGGGACCTGCCTACTGGTAAATAAGTTGCCTCAAGGGTCTCCTGGGGATGCCTCACAGCTCACCAGTGAATTCCTAATACCTTACAACGGACTTTAACCACAAAGTGAGCCTATGACCTATCACTAGCACGCAGTTTTCTCTTCCATTATCCAAGTCAGAAATCCACATCTGTGCTGGGGGGGGGGAGGGGCAAAAGAACTCGGAAATGTTTACACACAACCTTGAATGATGAACCTTTCATTGCCTTGGAGAAGCTTGGGTATAAGAAAGTCTTTTTTTTCTTCTTCTTCTTTTTTAAATATTTTATTTATTTATTCATAAGAGACACAGAGAGAGAGAGGCAGAGACCTAGGCAGAGGGAGAAGCAGGCTCCCTGCAAGGAGCCCAATGTGGGACCCGATCCCAGAACCCTGGGATCACGACCTGAGCTAAAGGCAGGTGCTCAACCACCAAGACACCCAGGTGCCCCGGCTATGGGAAAGTCTTAAGGGACAACCTAAGACTGGCCATTAGATCCCATGCTAGGGCAGATTTGGGGTCCTAATCTAGAAGTTCTAACTTGGCAAATGTGGACACAGGTTCTGGCTGGTTCTGGGGAAGTTTATTTTCCCAGCTCTATAAACTGAGGCCAGCTGTTTGGATTTCTCCAGAGCTTGAACAGGTTCCCAATGATAGCTACTTGACTTAAAAGCTCAAGCTGGCCATCTGTGCACCCAGAGACACATATAGGAATGCTCAGAGCAGCACTGCTTGTCACTGCAGGGGTCCTGAAGCTCAGGGGAAATGGGTGGGGGCACCTTAGGAAGTCTTGTGATGGAGTAGCACCTAGTTGCCTACATGCTCTTCTTTCATTTTGCTTCTTTTTTAGGACGGTGTGTGTGTTGCATGTGTGTGTTGGTGTGGAGAGCTCAAAGTTGGATATTCTACAGTCCACGACCATGCTACTTTATAACAGAGCCCTTAATGTTGTACTCAGCACTGGTATTCACTCATTAACCATGTATTAACTCATTTTATCCCTTCTACAGCCCTGTGGGGTGGGGACCTTTATGATCTTAATTTTACAGATGGGGAAACTGAGGAACAAAATGGCTGAGCAACTTTCCCAGGGCCATGCAGTGGGTGAGTAGTTGTGCTGGGATTTGAAGACAGGCTCCTCTATCTCCTTCAAGCAGTGGCCCAAACAATTGGATCAGCTGATCCCATTTTCCAGAAAGAATGACTGTGGGCCAAGTCTTCTAAAGTAAAAGTTACTATTCTTAGGGCCTGTCTCCCACGTTTGAGCAGATTTATAAATAGCAATCCCTTTTAACAATCTGTTTGATTTGGTTATCTTGGCATAGCTTTCATCCTGGAAGGTACCGGAAGCAGCATTGATCAATGCTAGCTGTCCAAGGGGAGTTTTATTTCCTTTTTTTTTTGAATGACAGAGATGGGAGTGTGGATACACCTGCCCCAGGCATCTTCTGGGACCTAACCCGTGTCAGTGCTAACTGTGGGAGAACCCCCGGGTCTCCATCATCTTGATATCTCCATGTTGGAGTAGATCCAAAACAATTTTCTAAGGAGACTCCTGTCCCTGCCACTGGATGTCTGCTCTGCTCACCTCACCTCTGTGTGGCTCCAGCCCCAGGTGCCTGCTCAGCCCCTCATTTTCACAGGCAGGTGTCAGGGCCGCTCCTAGCTCCCAGTTGGGTCTGTATTTAGCTCTGGGCACAGAGTAGCTTTCCTCCTGCCACTTGTTAGGGATCAAAATGCTTTCCATTGTTATTGGTTTGGCTCAGAGGAGCAATATTTAGGGAGGATTGCTTGGAGAACATATAATCCCTGAGTCTTCCATTTATTAAAGTTATTCCCTGATTAAACCATTCAACTGGGTAACTAAACCACACATGTGGTCCCCTTGGAGTTTACCTGTGCTGCATTGCATTTTGGGGTGATGCCTGAATCTTCATGAGAGACACCCTGAGAAATAGCCTGCAGCAGTGGTCCTGGGGTCTGGAGAGCATTCACAGTTTCTCAGCTTGCTCTTTAGGGAGGACTCAGGGAGAACCCTCACTTGGTCTGTGAGTCAGTAGAGGAACCTGTGAGCAACGGACAGTTTGTGTCTCCTGGACTTTGTGAAGTATCACACCAGCTCTCTCCTCTCCAGTGGCAGCCAGGAGGCCCAGATGTGGTGCCTCCTAGAGCAAGTTCATAGGCCTGTAGCCTTAATCTTGGCTGAGAGGGTGTTTGAGAGTGTGGGCTCTAGAGCCAAACTGCCTGGGTTCAGTCCCAACTCCCTCATCTATCAACTGTGTGGTCTTGGGCAGGTTACTTAAAGCCTTAGTTTGTTCATCTACAAAATGAAGGTAGTGAGTTCATGCTTTGTAGGATCTTGTGGGATTTAAGTGAGGGTCCCTGTGCAGGGCAGACCCTGTGCCCAGCGTGTCATTTGGGTTTGCTGTTGGCCCACTCTGTACTCTCTTCTTGTTTCTGTTTCTGCCCTCCTCGCCTCCTTGCATTTTTTGCATCATTGTGAGCTGCCTTAAATCTTTTCTGCAAAGTGATGAGGTATGAAAGAATGAGTGAATGAATAAATAAAGTTAATATAACAGTTGTTAATAGGAACAGTTGTTTGGGGACTCATTTACTCTTCTCAAAGTCTTTCATGTATCCTTTCTGATTTCATTATGAAAATTCTCTTGCGACATTATTTTACCCTGAATCCTCAGACAGAGACGCCTAGGCCTTCTCTTTGGGTATTAAATAGCTTGCAAAGATGTGGCTTTTGTGTGTGTGTGTGAACGTTGAACTAATCCACAAATCCTCAGCAATGTCTTTAGTGGAGCTGAAGTAAGCGAGTAACATCAGCTTTATCTCACCACAAAGTTCTGAATTTTTTTTAAAGATTTTATGTATTTATTCATGAGAGACACAGAGAGAGAGACAGACAGAGGCAGAGACACAGGCAGAGGGAGAAGCAGGCTCCATGCAGGGAGCCCAATGTGGGACTCGATCCCGGGACTCCAGGATCAGGCACTGGACTGAAGATGGTGCTAAACCACTGAGCCACCTGGGCTGCCCAAAGTTCTAATTTTTGAAAGAAATGTTGTATGGTAAAACTCAGGCTCATGTTCTAGAGGCCAGGTGTAACCATTTGAAATGAGGGATAGGAGAGGATGGGAAATGAATTGGAGCTAGTGCCAGTGCAATGCTAGGAGCCAGCCAGCCAGACGCTGGGAAAGGCCTGGGGACATCAGACCCCCTCTCTCTGCCAGAACTTACCCTCAGTCTACACTCAGCTCAAGGCAGTGTTCCTGGGGAGGTATGTTCAGTTATCCTCCAGATAGACCAGAGACCCACAGGGCAAGATGTTCCTGCTTCTGTCACTGGGAATGGGAGAGAAAAGGATGTGAAGCAGTTCAGGGTGGATGGTGGGACTGAGATGAAGAATAGACAGATTTGGCAGAGAGGGGGGCACCCTGGAGGAGGAAAGGCCTCAGGGCAGAGAAGACCCTGTTGGGGGGGGCGGTTGGGAGCTGAGGGCTGGGTGCAGAGGAGGGGGCCAGGAGAGAAAAAGTTGTGGGTGTTCAGGAGAATCCAGGGCACTTGGAATCCCTGCCTCCCTGGAGTAGAGTTAGCTGTGCTGAAGGTGGCTTTTCATGGCAGCCAGTGCTTTGGAGAAGAAGCCAACAAACTCTACTGCTACTAGCAGCTTCTCTGCTAACAGTTCTGCCCCCAACATCAGCAACTGCAGCCACACGATCTCAGTTACGGTTCTATTGTGTGACCCTGGGAAACTTACTTCATCTCTCTGTGCCTGGATTTCTGCATTTATAGACAAGGAGAATGCTAATGACAGCACCTCCCTGATTGAGTTGGAACAAAGCTCAACATAAAAGGTGTATCAGTAGCTAAATAGTATTCTACTGTATAGAATATAATAATTGATTTAACAAGTTGCCTGTTGGTCACTTCCACTCTTCCATTTTCAAAAAAGCCTGCATTGGGCATCCTTATTGATATTTATTTTTGCACATGTGATACTATACCTGCAGGATAAATTCCCAGAAGTGGAAAGGCCAGATCCGTGTATTTGCACTTTGAATTTTGAAAGGTAGAGCCCCTGCTCGCCAAAGAGGTTCATCCCCTGAAAAGAGACCTATTACCCCAGTCTGCCTACATAGTATTGTATCAACCTTTGAATCACTGCTAATCTTATAGATGAAAAAGGATTCAATGTAGTTTTAATTTGATTTTCTCTTATTATAAGTAAGATCTGGCTTCTGTTTTTTACATATACTTTTTATTTTGGAATAATTTTAAATTTAGAAAATGTGTGAAAGTATTACAGCAAGTTCCCATATACTTCTCACCTAATTTCCCCTATCATTAACATCTTATATAACCATGGTTCATTTGCCAAAAACGAAGAAACCAACATTGGTACAATACTTATAGCTAAACTCCAGACTTTATTTGGCTTTTGAGCAATTTTCACACTTTGGTAACCATAAGATAAATGTGTAAGCTGACAGTGATGTTGACTCCCCTACACAGAGGCTGTGGGTGCCTGTGATTTGCATCATTCCCTGCAGCCCATGGCTAGGCCTCTGGTCTGGGAAGGCAGACTCAGTGGAGAAATGATCGCTCTTTCTCTAAGTTCCTCTGGGAGAGAGATGCATTGTTGTTAAATCACTGGATTGGCTCTTTAGTGCGGTCCCAGCAGCACTTCAGAACTTTTGGTATTCCGGCAGAAGGAATAGTATGTGCCAAGGTACAGGGGTATGAAACTTTACCAGCAGTTTTTAAAGAGATTTTTATTTATTTATTTATTTATTTATTTATTTATTTATTTATTTGAGAGAGGGAGGAAGCAGGAGGAGGGGCTGAGGGAGAGGGAGAAGCAGACTCCCTGCTGAGCAAGAGCCCAACGTGGGGCTCAATCCCAGAACCCTGGGATCACCACTTGAGCTGAAGGCAGATGCTTGCCCGGCTGACCCCTCCCCCAGGTGCCCCTGAAATTTCATCAGCTTGAAAAATCCCATGACGCAAGCAGTACTTCTCTTCTAATAAAAGTGACACATTACAGATACAGTTTAAGCTAGAACTCTGACCTCAGGCCATGTTTTCCCCTCCCAGAGGCCACACTGTGGTTGCCTTGGTGTGTATCCCATGAGGACTTTTCTGGAAAGCATGAACCCAGGGGAGGGGGTGGCTGGTGAGGCCAGTGGGCAGCTGTTGAGAACTCTCTCTCCTCCTTTTTTTTTTTTTTTTAAGATTTATTTATTTATTTATTCATGAGAGACACAGAGAGAGGCAAACACATAAGGAGAGGGAGAAGCAGGCTCCATGCAGGGAGCCCGATGTGGGACTCCATCCAGGATCCCAGGATCACGCCCTGAGCCAAAGGCAGACCCTCAACTGCTGAGCCACCCAGGCGTCCCTCTCCCCCTCTTTCTTTGCCAATGTCCATCCCTCCTGTGCAGACAGCACTTTATCCTAACAACCAGCTTCCCATCGTGACTCCATTTGAGCCTCATGGCTGCTCCAGGAGCTTGGTAGGCACCATCTTACCCGCTCTCCTTGGCCAGACCGGAGGAAGCCAAGGCCCAGAAGAGTGGAGTAGCCTGTCCTGAATCCCACAGCTGGTAGGGGGCCTTTCTGTTGCTTCCTGAAGAACAGCTGTCATGCCAAAAATGATAGCAAAGCATGATCGAGCACCAGTTGCTTTGCACACACGACCTCATTGTGCCCTTAGAGCAGCTCTGTGAGCCAAGTACTGTTCTCAGGCTGGGTCTGCAGATGAGGAAGTAGGATGTGGAGGGATGAGGTGGGCGGTCGGAGATGGTGGAACTGGGATTCGAGGTCAGCCGTGCTCCTCCCCGACCCCAAGCCCACAGGCATTGCCGTTCTGCTGGCCAGCACTGCCCCCACCCCAATGCCTTTCTCTTACCCCATAGCCTCTTTGCAACACAGGTTTGAGCTACCTGCACACTTCTGCTCTCTCATCACCAGATCAGTGCTTCCGGTGCTTCTGGGCAGATCTTGCCTTAATTCCCACAGGGCCTGCCCTCCAGCTGTCTCACCTTACCCTGTTTTCAGAGCTCTTTTTAGCTGCTCACCACCTGGGCCCAGGGACTATCTCCTCTCTTTGCACTTCTCTAGGCTCTTTCCTGAGCACCTGCGGGTGCCAGGCGGTGGTGAAGGAAAAGCAGGGGACAGCGCAAACAAAAATCAGGAGCAGCTACCCTCATGGGGCTTCCATTCTCCCGGGACAAAAACTGTTTCTGACCTGAGGTCTATGGGATTCTGCAGGTCCAAGACTACTTCTGCCCGGGGCCTGAGGTTCTGAACATCCCACCCTCCTGCCATTTACTGGGATGATGGCATGTGCCAGCATCTATTCTACAGGCCCCACGTGTTTCCCCCTCACCACCTGCCTTCCTCCTCCAGTTGTCCTGGGGATGTCGCTGCAGCTTGGGACAGGTCCCCCGGCTGCTCCTGGGGATCATGTGCCCGCGTGATTTACCGTGCCTCACAGCGCCACATGTCTTTAAAATTACAGTGCCCATTTCCTGCTGAAATAATTTCCACAAAGAGTGGCTCCTATTACCGCAAGAGGCGTGCAGACGTCATGATTTATTATTATTTATGGTCCCAAGGCCTTGTTTATGCAAGACGGGTTAGGTGCGTGCGATAGAAATGCCATTATGCAAATGACATTGAATGTCCTTACTGCGCCTAAATAATTTCTGTGTTGGACGATTAAACCTCATCTGTTATTGATATGGGCTGCAGTCGGGCTATTACAGAGTCCCAACAGTACTTACTCCCAGTAATGGGAAAATTGAGAGAGAGACACCAACACAATTGCCTCAAGTGGGCCGTGATGGTCAGAAAGGAGTAGAACATCTCGGAGGCCCGCGCACAGGGAGCCTGCCGACTCCTCTGGATAAATAAGGAAGGCAGCGCCCAGCAATAAATTAAGCCCTGGGTTGGAGTGGGTGCCTTGGAGGATTTGCGGCCTTCCAGTGGTGTGATTTAGCTATTTGATTGAACCAGGGGCCGAGGCAGCCCCACCCTGAGTTCCAGGGTGCCCCTTGCTGAGGGAGCCGCCAGCTTGGAGAGGAGGGCACAGGGGAAGAGGGTGGCCCCTGGTGACACCTGGGCATCCAATCTGCTGTGCCACCACCACCAGCCGCCTGCCGCCCAGCCCCTGCACACGACCGCCTGCCTTCGAGAGCTCTCCCTCGCTCTTGCTCTTTCTTTTTTTTTTTTGACACAGCTGTGAAGTCCCATTTTGATCAGTGTTGATAGCTTATGAATTCCAAAATTGACAAAATTTACAGAAAAATGAGGATAATCCATCTTCCTTAGCAGCCTGTCAGGAGCTGGCCATACTTCATAATCTCCAATTACAGATGCTATTTTCCGACATTTACATGCAGATATTAGAACCAAATGAAAATGAGAAACAAAGAGAGAATGGAAATGCAGCTATTTATATGTATAAAAGACAAACAGGTAAATTCAAGACATTTAGATTGGATTTGGGGTCCCTTTAGGAGGCTGGAGACAGGCTTGAGCACGTGGGGTTTCAGAATAAAATGGTAAGACACGTGGCCTCGCCAGGCCTGCCCGTGGTCTGGCAGTTTGGGTTCAAAATGGGTCAACTCTGCTGGAACAGCCGGGGATGCTTGATTCGGGTGGGGGCATGTTGGGCATCCCTCCGGGTTTTCAGGGGTCTCTGGGGATCAGCCATGGCTCATGGTGAGCCATCGAGTCCACACATGTTTCACAAATGAGTGAGCTTAGATCCTTCAATGTTCGTTTTAAACAATGGTGTGTGTGTGTTGCTGTGGGGAGACAGGATATGCCACTGGAGTCAGCTCTTTCTCCTAGGCAAATTTCAAAAAGTTGGTACATTCTGGTGACCTGTGCCCCCACTGCTCCTGAGTAGGAGATGCGTGAAGGTACCACTGTCTGTCAGAAGGGCTCTGGCCAGGTGCACTGAGAGTTGCACCAATAAACTTTTAAAATGGGGTATAAATAATAAAATTAATGGAGAGAGAAGGAGTTCTGATATATGGATCATCCACTTCCTTCTCGAAGCTAATCTGGCCGAGAGAGAGGAGGGTCTGGGAGGAGGCTTTGTAATGAAAATGTTCTTCCCATAAAATTGAAGGGAGAACAGCCTTGTTGCCCTCGCAGCTGTATGTGGCACTGGCTTCTGGAAAGCCAGGGATATTAATTAGCACAGCTTTGGATTAAACTCTCCCAACCATGTCGGATGGTACGATTTTTTCTCTTTGTGAGCTTGACACGGGTGGCAAGGAGAAGTCGGCCTGGGTTTTCCCAGCTTAGTATCATTGCTGAAGTTTTCTTTTATTTGGGGATCAAGCCTCTTCCTCTCCCAGAAATGAGAATGAAGTATTTCAGGGTTTTCTGGGGCAGTTGGGGAGAGAGAGAGAGAGAGAGAGAGAGAGAGAGAGAGAGAGGAGAGAGAGAGACTGTTTTGTCAGAGAAGGCAAAGGAGGTGGAGAAGGTTGGACCGGGAGATGTGGCTTGAAAGCTTTTGTTTGTTTGTGTGAAGCCTGTTTCTAGCCAGCAGTTTTATATTATTTGAGGTTTGATTTGTGGGAGAGAGGTGAAGGAAATAAAACCAGGAGGCTAAATTTAATGTGTATGTGTATATGAGAGAGAAAAAGGAATTGTTAAAAATCAAACTTAAACCGGGCTCCCAGAAACGTGTTTGTTTACATGTCTGGTTTCAAGGCCAAGGGCTTGCTTATTTAAGTAAATTATAGGTATTAACACACACAAAATGCTTATTATGTTTTGTTTCCAGGTACAAAATGCGAGATTCATGAAATTAACCCGTTACTGCAAAATGAGAACATATTTTCAATAATTAAAAGCAAAAGCTTTTAAGTTAACCCTGATAAAAAGGCAAATAGAAACACTGCTGTCACTGTGCTAGTTTTTTCTCTATTACCTACATTAGCTAGAATTTGGGCTGAGACATAATAGCTAAAACCTAAGCCTAATGTCTGCTTCCTTAAGTTTCTGGTGTCTCTAAAAGCCAGAATGTTACCTTCAGTACAGAACAGAGGGCTTGGACCAAGCAGTCAGAGGCCTGATTTTTCCTTAGCGGTACTAACAATGTCACACGTTCTTCTTTGTTTCTCTGTTGGTTCCCACTAATGTTAGGATTAATTGCTAAATCTGACAGAGATCTGAGAATTGCACTGTCTTCCGAGTCTAAGTGGGGAGAAGAAAGAATAAAGTTAATGGCATCTATGGTTAGAAACATCTAAGCACATGTTTCCAAACCCATCTGGGTCTGGTGATGGGTTTGTCCCCATCTGGGATGGTGACAGGTGTAGGGTCGAGAGCAGGTAAGCATCCGAGGGGGCTGTGAAGCACGTGGAGCCGTGCCTGGCCTGAGAGTTGGCATCTCTGTCCCTGGGCCCCCCACACCTCCGAGTGAGGCAGTTAGAATCATGATGAAGAACACAGATCGGAGAGAACTTAGGCCGACACCCCATCCACAGCTCACCCGACTTCCCTACTCTCGGTTTTCTCACTCATCCCAGGATGGCAGAGAGGTGGTGCGTAGCGCTTTAAGATCTTGGACTTGGGGTCTCACTGCTGGGGAGAGATGGGGACGTGGTGGTTGGGCTCCATGTGCCTCACTTTCATCATCTTCCAAGGGTGGGCGGTTGATAATACCCATGGGGTGGTTGTAAGAATGAAATAAACGAATGTGTTTTAGCACCTAGAACAGTACCTGGTGTGTAGTAAGTATCCAGGGAGTTCACGTTATTCTGACTGGTTTAGGTGAGAGCCAGGGTCTTCTCAGCCTCCACCCCCCGCCCCCCCACCCCCGCCCCATGCTTCTCTTGCATGGTTTCTGTTTGGCCCTAGCAAACCTCGGTGACAAAGGGGGCACTCCCTCCCGAGGCTGCCTGTGTTTGCCTTCGCAGAATATCACCCTTTAGAAAGTCCTGTCGAATAGGCAGCCGACAGGGCGGAGAGGCGGCCTGTGGCCTGAGGAGTGTGTGTGCGCGTGCACGCCTGTGTGTCACCACTCAGCAGCAGCGGGGTGGAGGAGGTGGTGGTGGGCAAGGGCATCCACCTCCCTGCCTCCGCCCTGTTGGCCTTGCAGTACAGACGGGTCTCCTTCGTTATGGCCTCAGGGTAACCTCTGTCCTGCTGCAGCTGGGAAGTCCATCCGAAGGAAAGTGAAGTGTGAGCATCTTGCGGTGCCCCCTCCACTCCCGTACCACACTTTAGGATGAGGGAGAGGGCTCCCTTTGCATGTCCCTATTCAGGGCCCTTGCTGGCCAGTGAGTCTGCATTCCTCTGGGGGTAATGGGCCTCCCTGGCCTAACCCCCTTTCTAGTCCTATAGCAGGATGGGACAGCTAGGCCCCACCATGGACCACCTGGGAGAAGCCCATAGAATTTGGCTGCCTAGAGATGGAGCTTTGTTTTTAGGACTCTCTCTTCTTCTTCATGTCAGGATCTGGAGCCACTCATCACACAGACAGAACCTGAGCAGGCCCTGGGGCTCCAGGACGGGGTGTCCTCTTCACCCTCCTCCCCTGCATGCTGCCCTTGCCCCCAGTGCACACACCACCACACCCACACCACACCTTCTTATCACTTAAGAGACCTTGACCCTGGTTCCTGGCTCTCATCCTCCAGAAGTGGAGCTTAGCGCTCCAAGCCTTGTCATTTCTTTTCTTGCATTTGGGAAGACAAGAGCCAGAATGCTCTGAGCTCAGGGCCTTCTCTTAAGGTTCAGGGTGAGCCCCGGATTCCTTTGCCTCTTCTCCCCCTCCCTCACTCAGTTTCACTGGGGATAGGTCCTGTCCAGGCCTACTGGTGGGATCCAGCTTGGAACAGAGCAGGAGTGCTACCTATAGGTGTCTCCCCATCTCAGAGGGGAAGCAGACATGGTCCCAAATCACTAGAATAAAGTAGCGTGGAACAAATGTCCTAAAGGATGTGCAGGGGGAATGCCATAGGGAATTCAGAGAAGGAAATGATCTTTCCTTCTTTTTTTTTTATAAAGATTTTTCATTTATTTATTCATGAGGGACACAGAGACATACACACACAGAGGCAGAGACACAGGGAGAGGGAGAAGCAGGCTCCATGCAGGGAGCCCGATGTGGGACTTGATCCCGGGTCCCGAGGATCACTCCCTGGGCTGAAGGCCGCGCTAAACCACTGAGCCACCCAGGCTGCCCTGGAAATGATCTTTCAACCGAAAACCTAAGAAAAGTATGAGGAACAGATGCTGTGTGATCTGGACGATAGAGGACGAGGGTTTTGACTGGGGCGGGAATGGGAAGGCAGTATGAGCAAAGGAATTGACGTGGGCTTTCAGGGATCAGTGTGTGTGTGCTGTGATTGGAGTAGAGGACAATGTTTTAAAAGTAGGGTAGATTAAAAGTGGAAGCTGGAAAAGTAGGTTGGAATAGGGTTGGGGCCTGTACAGTTCAGGTCAATGTTACCTGGAGGCAGTGTGAAGCCAGGGAGAGTTTATAAGCCCTGGGTCAGGGGTAGGAGAAAATGAACACTTAAAAAATTCATATGCATAATCACTTTCCATTTCTGATGAACTTGTAGTGAGCTCTGCGCTGATGAAGAACAGCATGAGTCAGCCAGGTGATGAGGTCACCAGAAAAGCAGAAGCAAGCTGCTTATGCCCCAGTCAGAGAGAATAGGTCCAGAATGAGGAGCGCGGGACATGTGGGCCCTGCATTGGGTCCAGGAGGGAACAGCACTGCCACTGTTAGAGGATGTTTGTTAGAACGGGAGCCACAGGGAGTACACCCGAGGCTAAGGCTGGGAGGCCTACGGGGACAGACCTAGCTCTTTCTCGTAGCTGAGCTGGGTGGCCACGGAGTGGTTGCCTCAGGAAATAGTGAGTTCTCCACCACTGGTGGGTTTCAAGCATCAGATAAAAAGATCAACCCTCATCATAACTCCTGAGCTTCTTTGAGCTCTGAGATTCGGGGCTTACTAAAAATTCTCTAAGTGGTCAGGGGGTGGGGAAATAAGGGGCCTCCTGATTAGTCATTGCCAGAAAAGTTTCTCTTGGACAGAAAGTACAATATCTAATTTCAGTCCTGTCCCTGGGGCTTCCCCTGCTACTCCACACCACCTGGGAGTGTGTCTGAGGGTGTGCTGGAGGGATGCCTTGCAGACTGCAAACAGAATAAGGGGAGATGAGTCAAACTTTGCAAGTCTCTTGATTTGACTGCGCTCTGTTGTGGCCCAAGCATGGGCACAGATATAGAGAGCCAAATGGATAAAGACCAGGTCTCATCCATGCCGATAGTACTTTCTGATAAATAAAAGCATCCTGAGATCACTTATCCTCTCAGTGACCCTGGGAAGCACCTCTGGTACTGTTGGCAGAGCCAGGCCATGGTACCTGTCCCAGTTCATTTGGTTCCTCAGGCATTTATGTCACATCTGTTCAAACCTGGGCACTGGGCCAGGAGCTGCTGTCACAAAGATGAGGGAGACACAGCTCCATCCTCATGAAGTTCACACGCTAGTTGGGAGATGAGGACCCTAAACAATTAGATGTGTGATGCAAAGTGGTGAGTGTAGTGGTAGAGGTATGACCACTTAGATGTTCTGGGAACACAGAAGAGGGGAAATCGGGGAAGGCTTCCTGGAAAGGGGAGGTTATTCAGAATCCTAGGCAGTTCTTTCCCCCTGTAAATACTAACAGTACTGCTGTAGATTATGGAGTATTTTTGAAAGCATCATTTATAACACCCCCTTAGAGCAAACTTTTTTTAAAAGGTTTTCTTTCTTTATTTGTCAGAGAGAACACACAAGCAGGGCAAGCAGCAGGCAGAAGGAGAAGCAGAATTCCCACTGAGCAAGGAGCCCAATGCAGGACTCAATCTCAGGACCCTGGGATCATGACCTGAGCTACAGGCAGACACTTCACTGACTGAGCCACCCTGGTGTCCCAAAACTTTTTTTTTAAGAGAGTGCACACACAAGCAGGGAGGGGAGAGGGAGAGGGAGAGAGTGAGAGAGAATCCCAAGTAGCCTCCATGCCCAGCCTGGAGTCAAGTCAGGGCTTAATGCCACAACCCTGAGATCATGACCTGAGCCAAAATCAAGAGTCAATCAAAAATCAGACGCTTAATTGACTGAGCCATCCAGGTGCCCCTAGCAAACATTTTTTATTTTATTTATTTATCTTTAAAGATTTATTTTTTTTTTATTTGAGAGAGAGAGCACGGGAGCAGGAGGAGGGGCAGAGGGAGAGGGAGAGAAGCAGATTCCCCATGTTACTCATGAGAGAAGTGCCTGGCCTAGTTCCACACAGATCTTCAGATCTGAGCCCTGTCTTCCTGGTTGCAGGGCTGCTGGGCTCCCTTAGCCATTCTCCTCTCTAGATGGTAGCCAGGTGTCTGCATTCAGGGGCCTGGATAGAGTGTGCAACACCTTCACTAACCCACGGGGTGGCCAAACCTGATCTCAGCCACACCAGCGAGAAGCCCAGGGAGGACCACACCCGTGCAGAGCACAGCTCCCCACCTCTGCCTCAGGTGAGGCCTCACAGCCAGAGGGGCCCTGATGGTTCTGGGGTTCTGGTTCTTCTTCCTCATTTGGCAGGTGGAGTCCCTGAGGCCTAGAGTGGAGCAGGGTCTGCCCCAGGTTGAATGGGAGTCCAAGGCAGTAAGTGTCAGGTCTCTAGGCTCCCTGCCAATTGGTTTGATCCACTGTAATCAAGACAGAACTATTTCTTTTTTTAAAAAGATTTATTTATTTATTTATTTATTTATTTATTTATTTATTTATTTAAGTGGTGGGGGAAGGCCAGGGGGTGGTGGTGAGAGAGAGAGAGAAGAATCTTAAGTAGGCTCCATAAGCAGTGCAGAGCCTGATGCAGGGCTCAGTCTCACGACTCTGAGATCATGATCTGAGCTGAAGTCAAGAGTTGGACACTTAACTGACTGAGCCACCCAGGCGCCCCTAAAGATTTTATTTTTAAGTAATCTCTACACTCAGTGTGGGACTCGAGCCCACAACCCTGAGATCAAGAGTGGTATACTCCACCGACTGAGCCAGCCAGGCTCCCCAAGACAGAACCATTCTTTAACACATGCTCTGCACATGCAGTTTTTGCGTACCCAGGTTTAAATAGTGTGGAACCTTCTTCCTCCTTGCTTGCAGATTCAGGGCTCTCTGTTTAGCTGGAGGAGTAGAGTTTGGCCGGTGGCCAGGGCATTTTACAGAGGACGATGTCCTACCATAAGTGTGTGAGCTTCCCCTCAGGGCCAGTAGCAAAGTCTTCGCAAATCCTCTCTGCTTCTGGCGTGATGGGCCAGCACTGAGCTTGGAGCTGGCACACTGGGGCTCCCCTCTCTGAGCCTTGTCTTTGCAAGGACTTTGCAACCTGGAAAGGGCCCATGCAGACGAGGAGGCCCTTATGCTTCTTGTGTTTGGAACCTTGGAGTCTCCGAAGATGGGGAGATAACAGGCTTCAAGAGAGCAAATTCCTGGCTGGCCTCACCCTCTGGGGTGCTCTCATTATGCTGCAAGTGTTTTTTGGACAGTTGATGGGTGTGGCAAGTGGGGTCATGACTCAAACACATGCTGTTTGGGACTTTTGATGTTATGGAGAATTTCAAAAGGAGACCAAAGAGTCTAACCTGTAAGCATCCCTCCCCTGGATTCAATGATCATCCTGTTTCCTCAATACCCTTGCTTTCTTTTTCTGTCTTTTTTTTTCTTTTAAAGATTTTATTCATTTATTCATGAAAGACACAGAAAGAGAGGAAGAGACATAGGTGGAGGGAGAAGCAGGCTCCCATCGGGAGCCTGAGGTGGAACTCGATCCCAGGACCCCGGGATCACACCCTGAGCCAAAGACAAATGTTCAACCACTGAACCACCCAGGTGCCCCTCAGCTTTAGTTTTCTTTTTTTTTAATTTTTATTTTTTATTTATGATAGTCACACACACAGAGAGAGAGGCAGAGACATAGGCAGAGGGAGAAGCAGGCTCCATGCACCAGGAGCCTGACGTGGGATTCGATCCCGGGTCTCCAGAATCGTGCTCTGGGCCAAAGGCAGGAGCCAAACCGCTGCGCCACCCAGGGATCCCTCAGCTTTATTTTTCAACAGCTTTATTGAATTTTCATTTTTCTATCAAAAATCTACTCATTTGAAGTATTCAATTCAGTGATTTTTAGTAATTTATGGAGCTGTGCCACCAACACCAACAATCCAGTTTCAGAACAGTCCCTTCACTCCAAGAAGATCCCTCCTGTATGTTTATCGTTAATCCCCCTTCCCACTCTGGCTCCAGCCACCCCCTGCTCTGCTTTCTGTGTTACGGATTTGCCAGTTCTGGCCATCCCACTTCTGTCTGGCATCTTTCACTTAGCGTGCTCTTGAGGCTCACCTGTACTGCAGCATGCCTTGGTGCCTTGTTCCTTTTTATTTTTGAATAGTATCCCGTTAGACCACAATTTGTTCACTGTAGCCAATTTCCTTAACTTTATTTTGAAGCAGACTCCAGACATCGTATCACTTTATCTGTAAGTGTGTTAGAATGACTCTTTAAAAGATGAGACCTTCACTGGCATAGCCATGATACCATTATCACGCCTAAAAAGTTAGTGAATCTGTAATGTCCTCAAATAAACCGTCTGTATTTGTATTTATAATAGGTTCGTAATATGTCATAGTATTTCTTTTTACAGTTGTTTATTTTTACAGTCTGTTTGTCAGAGTCAGGGTCCACATTGCAACCGATCGATATGTCTCAAGTCTCCTCTAACCTATAGCATCCCCTCTGTCTTTCGTTTCTTGCCTTGGAGCTCATCTGTTGAACAGGGAATCCACGCTTGGTCACGTGGCCAGTTAGGGAGGCAAAGAGCATCCGAAGTGGCAGGAGGCTTGGAGATCACATGCAAGTCTTCAGATAGCTGGGGAAGCAGAGGCCAGGGAAGGAAGACACCAGCCCCCAGGTCCCAGCTCCACCCTAGCTGCCGAGGCATCCAGACCCCTCTGCCTCCTCAGTCTCAGGTCACCAGGCCAGGCCCTAGGGACACACCTCCTCCAGTTCGTGTCCTCATTGGGGTAGGTGTATAGGTGGGCAGGCCTCTCGTCCCTCAGGATGGGAGTGGTTGGCCTGGTGCTGGCCCAGAACCCAGGGACCACCTGAGGCTCAGCAGCAAGCCTGGAGGAGCTTTGCAGGTGATGGGGAAGCCTCTTGGGCCGAGGTAGCCATCTGAGGTAGCCAGCTCTGCAGCCTTCGTCCCCATGCCCTGCCCTCCTTCATGCTGCCCTCCTTCTCACGTGTCTGTGTTTCTTTTCTCCTCCATGCTATGGCAGTGGTGCCCCGTGCTGATGAGACAATACTTGGTGCAGCCCCAGGCAGTCCTTTTCCAGGTAATTTCCTAGGGACCCAAATGACACCCAGCACACACTTTTCCCAGGGCATGTGCCTCCTGGAGTCCCTTTTAGGATGCCCTGTCCCTTGTGTTGCTTAGGGTCAGAAGTGCCTGTCCTTATGCTTCAGATCCTCACACTGGCCCTGGCAGACAGGCAGCAAGGGTTTTGACTTAAATCTCATGTTATTAATGAGGCAAACGAGGTACCAAGAGCTGGCCTGGCTTGCCTGAGGTCACACAGGAGAGGAAGAGGCAGAGCTGGGATGAGAACCTGGTGTTGCTGCTCCTGGTTCGCTGCTCTTTCCACCACGGGGTTAAAGGCTACAAATGATACAGATACAAAGTAGCCGAGGAAGTCCATTCCCTGCCCCATACCTTAGTTTTTCCAGGTTGGGGTAGATGACTCGGAGTATCTGTCTAGCTCAGACATTGGAGAGCGTGAGACTTTCCATCATCTGGAGCATAGTATTTGAGGAGGGTGTGCGTACCTGCTGGTCTGGACCCTGAGACCTCACAAGAATCTATGGCAGGAGGCAGAGGGTTGTATTCCCATTGGTTGCCCTGGAGTGAACAGTCTGTGACTTGCTGTTCATTTTTCTTTCTGGGTCGTGGTCAAGGACAGCACCCCGGGGCCCTGATGGGAAAGGAGCAGAAGCCCAAAATAACATCCTAAGAAAGAACCCCAAGAGCTCAGAGAAGTCAGAAATGTGGAACAAAGCTATTGCCTGTGCCTGGCAATGGTGGGAGGAGAGGGGAGCCACGTTCCCGAGTGTGTAGGCCTGCTGACACGCCTATGCACGCGTGACTGCCTTTGTTGCGTCAAGTTCAGCCCCTAGCCTCCCAAATAACTATGAGAAATGGGAGGACGTTGTCGCTGTTACCAGAGGCACCGATTATGCCTTCTCTCTTCTTTCTCTCTCGTGACCTTCTTTACCATCTTTCTTATCCTGTCATCCTTTCTACCTCGTCCCGTCTCCACTTTCACAAAGGACTTGAGATGCCCTGCAAAACAAACAATTACGTGTATCTAAGTTAGTAAGTTAGAGCTAAAAAAAAGTTCAGAAATTATGTAGCGAGAGAGGGAAGGTCCTGACACCAGGTGCCAGCAATGCTGTGGTTGTGGTGGTTGAACACTGAATTTGACTGAGCTTCTTGGCAGCCAAAGCAAAAAGGGACATACCGTGGTTTCCAGAGTTCCTGTTGTTCAACCACAGGTGGGTTAACTGCTCATCAGGAGAAAAAATTTCAGGGGTGCTGAACTGTAGGAGGGATTGACAAAGACTTTGGCCATCCTAATGGGCAGTGTCTTCAGAGGTTAAAAAAAAAGAATTTCTGGGCAGCCTGGGTGGCTCAGCGGTTTAGCGCTGCCTTCGGCCCAGGGTGTGATCATAGGGACCCGGGATCGAGACCCAGGTCAGGCTCCCCACGTGGAGCCTGCTTATCCCTCTGCCTGTGTTTCTACCTCTCTCTCTCTGTCTCTCATGAATAAATAAAATGTTTAAAAAAAATTCTTAGGGTGGCCCTTTTATTTCCTCTAACAAATGTTGAATGCCTGATATATTTTTAAAAGATTTTATTTTTTTTATTCATGAGAGATACAAAGAGAAAGGCAGAGACATAGGCAGAGGGAGAAGCAGGTTCCCTGAGCCTGACACGGGACTCCATCCCAAGACCCTGGGATCACACCTTGAGCCAAGACACTCAACCACTGAGCCACCCAGGTGCCCCGAATGCCTGATATTTTATCACATATGAGTGAAAGTGCTTCCCCAGAGGCTTTACCTAATGATGGCCAAGGGTGTTATTTCCTGGTCACCTAACTTGATGAGGGGAGTGATGGGGGTGGGGTGGGGGAAGGTTAGGATATCACTTGGGGTTCTTGTTCAAACACTTCTTAGTTAATTTTTGAGTGTTGTGGCTAATGTCATGCTATTGGACCATGTATTCATTTATTCAACAAACACTTAGGGGGGCTCTAGGGATGTTCCATGTTCCATGCTCTCAAGACATCCTCAAGGGAAATAGACAAATAGCCATTAAACATGATGGAAGTATGGTAATGGAGGTCTGTGGAAGTATGGAAGCAGAGACAAAGAGTCATGATTTCTTTGTAGAAATGGGGGGCCCAGGAATGGCTTCCCCAGGGAGGTGACATTGGAGCTGGGTCTTGTGGACAGTGCAGGAGTCCTCTGAGTGAGATGAGTCCTCCAGGCAGAGGTGGAACTGGCTGGAGTGGCTGAGGAGCAGCTGCTATAGCAAGGGAGCCCAGAAGATTGGAGAGGATCAATAGCAGCTCAAAGGGACAGTCAGTGATGAGGACTCAGGGGATAATTACACCCCAAAACTAAATGACAGCATCCCCTGGCTTACGCAGGAGCAGAGTAAGAGCTGTGGAATCCTACCAAAGGAGAGAGTCTAGGCTTGGGGCAAGCCCTGCAAGGTGGTGGTGTAGGAGGTACGGATAGCCAAGGGGAGCTGAGGGCTGGTTTCCAAGTCCCCTGTCCTCAGAGCCCCTGCTCTTGAGGGAAGTTCACTCTACCTTCTGGCAGCCAGGGGTGGTTGGGAGACTGGATTCTTGGACCTCCTACCACATGTGTAGCACAAGTTAAAGATTTTTTTCTTGGAAAGGTGATCCATACCCGACTGTCAAAGTGACTAGACAAACTTTGACAATGAATTTATTGACTAAACCAAAATCAAATACCAAAAAGACCTTTCCAACAGGACATCGAGGAAATTAAGAGGCAGAGTAACCCCATTGGCTACCATCTTGCAATTTTCTTAAATCCAGGTTGGCTCTGCTTTCTTGGTGGGGGACATAAAGGCTTTCCCTTGCAGACCCAGCTGCCCAGCCTAGAGCCTAGGAAGGGGGTAGGTCTGGCAGTGGGTAGGGAGGGGCGCAGGGATGCTGACCCTAGGTTGAGATTGCTGCCTGGCCCGCCTAAGGGCCACTCATTCATTTGTTCATCTGTGTGTTCACTGTGCAACTCTTCACAGGTGAATCCCAGCTCTACTGCCTTTCTGTCTTCGCTTCGTCTACTTTCACTTCCCCCAACTATTGGCATGTGCTCTGTTTCTAGACGCCTCCTGTCCTCTTACCTTTGAGCTTTCCTCCAGCACTTATCAGCCTTGGGGGCCGCGGATTCCTCAGACCCAGGTTAAATACCACCTGCCCAAGAACCCTGTCCTGACCACTTCCCACTCCAGGGTCAATCAACGGTTCTGCACTCCTGCTCCTCTTGGTTAAAGCTTCCAGGGCCTTGTGTCTTTTCCCTCAGGGGTTTGTGGATGAAGGTCAGAGAGCATGTCTGGTCTGCAAAAGAAAGGCTCAATAAACACTGAACATTCGTTATGCTCAGGCCTCCACAAGGGTACCCAGTAGCATGGAGAGGAGGGAGCCCTGTCCCCTACCCTAGAGTCCTGGGACCTCCAGGAGACACCATCTTGGAAGAGATCCTTACAGAATTGTTTTGACCTCCTGTCCTTGCTCACGGCAATGCACTGAAGGAGCTGTTCCAGCGAGTTCCTTCTTTAGCAAATTAGGAGGCTAATGCCATGACCAGGTCCCATTCTATGGAGGATGAAATCTAGATGGTGACCTTTTCCCAACAGCTCCTTGCTGTGTGGAATGCAGACTTTGCTGGTCTGGACCTGAAGCAAGAAAGATATTCTCATCTCCACCTAGGATGCATATATTCGCTTATATGTGAAACAAAGATTTATAAAACAGGTCTTGGCTCTTTCTGTGCATGAGAACCTTGGATATTTTCTGTTCTAGTTCATTCTGATTTCGTTGTTTAAAATATTGGCACTAGCAAATTGATTTCACATCTATTTTCAGGTCAGGACTCACAGTATGAAACTCATTAGAGTAATTGTCAAGACTTTGGAGTCAGGTGGATCCAGATTGGAACCCTGGCTGTGGCACCTAGAAGGTGTGTGACTTTAGGCAAGCTACTTCCCTTCTGTAATAGATCTCAGTTTCATCATCTGTAAAGTGAGGACAACGTAGAACGTATTTCATGGAGTTGCTGTGAGGATTAAATGGGAGATTCAGGTAAAGCTCCTGACACAGAGCAAGGGATCAATAAATATGAGCTTTTGAGATGGTTGTGAAGATTATGGTTCTTCTTGCTCTGGCATGACCACTTGGTGGGGCCAGCAGAGCAAAGGCAGGACTCTTGCTTCCTAAAGAATGGTAGTCAGGAAGGACTTCCTGGAGGAGGAGGCATTGGATGAGGGCAGCCCGATGACTGGAACCCACTCTCGTCTTCACAGTGACCAAGAACCCTGCATGAGCATCCCAGGACCACTTGTTTCCTTTTGAAGGGCAGGCTTGTCCCCAAGGATTTTTGGCTGGACCTAGAGCCAACCACATTAGATGCCTTTGCCTTTCCCATTTAGGTCTCCAATCCACCTGGAATTGATTTTTGTGTCTGGTGTAAAGTAAAGATCCAATTTCTTTTTTCCGTCTTGTTTCTGAATGGATAACTCGTTACCCCCGTACTGTTTATTAGAGTCCATCCTTCCCTGCTGATTTGTACATCACCTCTCTCGTATATCAAGTTTCCATATATGCACAGATCTGTTTCTGGACTCGCTTCTGTTTCATTGATCTATTTATCTGTCCCTGTGCCAATCCCACACTGTCTTAATTACTACAGCTTTACAGTGGTTCCGGATGTTGAGGAGGCGTGTCCCTCTCGTCCTTCTCCCTTAGAAGCCTGTACTCTTCTCCGCGTGTTTCAGAATCAGCCTCTGCTGGAGGTGATTGAGAGCCCCAGGAGCTCTGGACAAAGCTGTCCTCCGTGAGGCTCATGGCAGGGTGCCTGGGCCTGCAGTACCTCACGGACTCACTGCTGCCAACCACCCCAGTTTGAGCTGCCTGAGAAGTACTTCCTAATTCATATGCAGAGAGAATCACGAGGAAAATGCCTGGGTCTGAGTCCCCTCTGCCTGCGGCTTGCCGGGTGGCTCCCCTGCTTGCCTTCCCTGTGGCTCAGTCCTCAGCATCCTCCCCAGGTCACCTGCATCTTCTTTCAGGAGACTGCTTGCTTCCTTGTCCCTATCTACTGAGGACATAGCCCTGGACAGACAGACATGTGGCAATGCTGGCTATGCCAGCGTCCTGGAGGGAACTGCTCACGCCAGAATTTGGCCCGCACAACCAAATTCTTTGGCTTAGGTGTTTGCAAATACTTTCTTGTTTTTTTTGCAAATACTTTCTTTACTGGAAAATAGGCCCAGGGGTTGGGTGGAAGAAAGAGACCTGGCACTCATGCTTCTAATTTCATCTGTCCCTGAGCGTGAAGACCCAGGGTCTGGAGACCCTGCTGATGGTGGCTTGGATGCCAAGGACATGACTCATCACAAGCTTTAATTTCATGAGATGGCTTAAGGAAAGGAGCATGATTCTGGGCCACGCACACACGTCGATGTGGACTTGCTCAGTCAGATACGTGCATCCCGTCAGCATGTAGTTGTTTGTACGCTGCCAGAACTCAGAAACACTTGCCAAACTGTGGTTCATTTGGTCTCATGTGTTGGAGGTTGGAGTGAGACTCCCTGGACTGGGACTCTACCCTGGTGGCCGTGACAAAGCCCTCTTCGCCTTGGGCCTCAGTTTACTCATCTGTGATTTGAGGGTTTGGCATGACGATGTCTGACATTCCTCTTGACCTGGTGGTGTCTGTTATTCTGCATCTGTGGTTTCAGAGCTTGGAAATCAGAAACTTCTCTCTCTCTCCTCTTGGCAACGAGACTCTTATTTCCATTCTGGTTTTGGTTACTGATATCTAGGGAGATGGAAGAAGCTGTCGGTGGCCGCTGGGGCTGGGCACGTGGAGCCCACAGGCCACGAGAAGCTAGGGTGGAATCCTTGTGAAGCTGCGCTGAACCCTGCCCACCTCCTCACCTGGGGAGAACTGTCGAGCTTGGATTCCTGTCCTGTTCCACTGAACTGAATCTGCCTTCCCAACACCGGGGGGCTTGTGAGCCCCTGTGGGCCTCAGCACAGGCAGGGGCTAGCCCCGCTCAGTGGCTGAACCCCAGAATGTGGTGGTGGCATTTGGCTGAGGTGCTTTGGAGTCTTGATACTGAGATGTTTCTGTTTTGTTTCCTCTTTCAGACCACCGAGTATTCAGCGATGGCTTCGCTGGCTGGAGGGCTGGATGACATGAAGGCCAACCTGACCAGTCCCACCCCCGCCGACATTGGGAGCAGCGTGCCTGGGCCGCAGTCCTATCCCATTGTGACAGGTGAGGGCACCTAGGGTGGAGGACAGAGAGAGAGAGAGAGAGATTGATGGAGAGAGACTGAGATTGCCTGCATGGTGGGAAGAGTGGCTTGGTGCTTTTGGACTTAACTGGCCATTTTTTTGTTTTAATAAGGTTATGAGGTCCTGGAATTGGTCAGGCTGGGAGTTGTGGCTCTGATGAGACATGGCTTGCTCTGAGAAAGCCAGAGGAGAGCAAATGCCCCACGGACTATGGGCTGGGACAGATGGCAGGGGAGGCCCAGGACAGAGGGGCCTCGGTGACTTCGGGATCTCCTGTGGGCTAGGGCCCCGGTGTTCAGTTCCTCTCATGGGAAGAGCAGCCCTGGCTGGCGAGACTTGAGAAAGAGCAGATTTCTGGCAGACTGTCTCTGGCATTTCAGATTTCCAGGCAGAGGCTGAGTCAAGAAGGGCAAGAGGTTTAGGCTGGAAGGTGCCTGGTGTATGCAAAGTAGCTGTCTTTCTGGAAGGCCCAGGGCCAGCCTCTTTAGCTATCAGCAGAAAGATTAAGAGTTTGGGCCCTGCCCACAGCCTGCTGCATGGGGTGGTGGCCCTTCTTGCGAGTCATGGCCGGGGCCTCAAGCTGCTGCTTGCCAGCGAGGGCGCTACCACCCAGGCCCAGGCCGCTGGTCATGCTGCTCGGGGCATCTTGGGCCAGGCTTAGCTGGCTGGTCAGCTGGCTGCGTCCACACTGCTCCAGCCTCTCTAACCCACGGAGTGGGAGCACGCGAGGGGAAGGGCTGGGGCTGCACACTGAGCTGCCCGGAGAGCGTGGCAGGCACCACCTGGGTCCACAACCGGCTTCCCGGACCGGGCAGAGGGGAAGGTCTGTAAAGGCCCCAGCTCAGAGCCCTGGGCTTCTTTGGGATGGGGAAAGAAAACTATTTGCTAGGCTCAACTAAAACCATTCACAGCTTTCCCACACATAGACTGTAGTTGTTTTTGTCTCCAAAGCTTTCGGCTTTTGTATTTTTTAATTTTAATTTCACTGTTATCCTTGATTAATTGTCTTTTTTATTGAGTTGTTGGAGAAGCAGGAGCTAGTCGTGCCTCATCTATTATTGCAAAATGTAACAATAAACTTCCTCAAAATAAAAAATGAATGAATGAATGAATGAATGAATAAATAAATAAATAAATAAATAAATAAATAAATAAATAAATAGTTTGGGCCCTGGAGACACGCTGCTGGATTTGAACTTGCCCTTGACTAGGTCTGTAATCTTGGGTAAATTATATAAGAATTCTGGGCTGGGTTTTTTTAATTATTATTATTTATTATTTTTATAGATTTTATTTATTTATTTATTTATTTATTTATTTATTTATTTATTTATTTATTTATTCATTTATTTATTTGACACACAGAGAGGCAGAGACATAGGCAGAGGGAGAAGCAGGCTCCATGCAGGGAGCCTGATGTGGGACTTGATCCCAGGACCCCAGGACCATGCCCTGAGCTGAAGGCAGATGCTCAACTGCTGAGTCACCCAGGCATCCTTGGGCTGTGTTTTTCAAAAAGATCCCTAAAATGAGAATGATAATAGCACCTGACCCAGAGTGTTGTTGTGAGGATTAATTTGCTCATACAGGTGAGGTCCTTAGACTCTCGTTTATAGCAAGCACCCAATATAAGTTGCTGCTCTTATTCCTCTCAGAGCCTTCTCATGGTGGCCGGCCACCATTGTTGGGCTTGGTGCTGCCGAGAGAGCTGGACTAGAAGGGCCGGGTTAGGCAGATACCTCCTCCTGCTCCAAGAGCAGTGGGATAGGATGGGGGGACAGATTCTGGAAGTTTGTCCAAGCTGGCAGACAGGGAGCAGTCTCAAGTACTGTAGAGACAGATGAGGAGAGGCTTGGGGGTGGTGCTTGGGCCAGAGTCCAGGGGTTCAGTGGGGGATGGTAGCAAAATGTCCCTGTAGGCTGCTAGGCAGGACATGGTAGGAAGTTACAGAGACAAGGGTCTTTGGAAGTACAGGAGGGCTATGGGTTGTGTCAGGGAGGCTGGGGACTGGGCTTGGGTTAGAACCTTGGGGGAGGGGGCTGGGTGTCACACAGGCACCAGGACGACGAGAACCCAGCTCTAAGACCTGTGCTTATGGTTTGGCATTGGGCCTCATGGGCTCAGACAGAAGCAGTGAAGGCCCTGTTTGCAGATCGTGCCAAGAGCCTGAAGGCAGCTGAGCCTGTGCAGGGGGAAGGTGTCAGCACTGGGAAGGGATAGAGAGTGAGGAGCCTCAGTTAGAGTGAGGCACAGATATCCCATGAGGTCCTCTCCCTCAGAAGGCTGCAGTTGGCCCAGGCAACACGTCTGGGCATGGATTGGGTTTTCAGTAAACCTTTGACCAAACACTTGTTTGTATTTCAGAGTGAAGTCAGACTTATGCTTGATCTTTAAAAAAAAAAAAAGTTTTTTAGATATAATTCTAGCCTCTGACCCATTATTACTCTTTGTGTTGCTTTTAACTTTCATCTTTCCTAAAAACACATTAAATTATCTGCTGTAGGATATTAAAAGCACTCAGGTAGTAGAAGAAAGATTTTCTGCCTTGTTCTGGGAAAAATAGAGAAAAAAGGCTCTTTCACATGCCCTTCCACACAGGTGTGTTTTCCGGGTGTTCATTGCTGAAGGAGTATTTTTGTGGAGGACCGCCTCGGGCTGTGAGAGCAAGATATGAGGTGGCAGATAAAAGCTGTTGGGAAAAATCAGTATTATATTACATAAAAAGCTCTTACCATATCTAGGACCACTCATGATCATGTGCAATTCTGAGCTATTTTATTTTATTAAAACATTTTTAAATTCAGGGGCACCTGGTTGGCTCAATCAGTGCAACATCTGACTCTTGGTTTCAGCTCAGGTCATGATCTCAGGGTGGTGAAATCTAGCCCCATGTCAGGCTCCATGCCCATGCCTAGCAGAGAGCTGCTGGAGATTTTCCCTCTCCCTCTGCCCCTCCTTGCACTGCACCCCTGCACCCCCTCCCCACTGCTCTTATGCTCTTGCTCTCTCTAAAAATAAATAAATAAATCTTGTTTAAAATTTTTAAAATTCGATCTATTCTTTAAAAGTTCACCTTATGTCTTGATTTTGCATAACCATATGCTTGATTTTGAAATATTAGAAGTATTCTAATTATAAATACAACCATTAGCTTTCTTGCGAGTAAACAAACAATAGCTAGCTAGAAAAATAATAGAAGAGTCCTTTAACAATAGCACCAAAAAAAACAAATGTTGAGGAATAAACCTCACTTTAAACTCCACTAAGGACATAAAAGAATAAATGGAGAGATATAACTTGTTCTTTGGCAGGAAAACTCAGTATCATAAAGATGTCAGTTTCCCCTAAGTAATCTACTCATTCAAAGCGATCCCAATGAAACTAGCAGCAGAATTTTTTTTTTTTTTTTGGAACATGTCAAGATGATACTAAATACTGGAAAAATAAGCACTAGAGGATAGGTAAAAATTCTGAAATAAAGATATGAACAGAAGTTGTAGCCTATTTAAAGACATTATGATAAAGCAGCAATTAAAATTACTTTGAGGTTTTTTTTTAACCTATCTTTCTTTCCCTTTCTTTCTTTCTTTCTTTCTTTCTTTCTTTCTTTCTTTCTTTCTTTCTTCTTTCTTTCTTTCAACTCTATGCCCAATGTGGATCTCAAACTCACACTCCAGAGATCAAGAGTCATTTACTCTCCTGACTGAGCCAACCAGGTGCCCGTAAAACTATTTGTAACTGAAACCAAAGTAAACAAACAAATATAACAGCATAGGGAGTCCTTAAATAGACCCAAATATATGTGATGTTTATAAATGTAGTATTTCAAATCAGTAAAGATAAATCATTCAGTTAATGGTGTTGGGACAGCTGGGCTTGTTGGAGACATACCTCACTTTGTATATCAAAATAAATTCCAAGTTGATTTAAACTTTCAATGTAAAAAAAAAAAACAATAAACTGGAAAAAAATGAGGGATACCTTTTAAATCTTAGAGTGGTGAAGTCCTTTTAAAATCTGTTCCAAATATAAAAGACAAAAAATAAAATAAATGGCAGTTAAAAATGTAAGTCTTTTGTCTGTATGTAAAAACATCCAAAAGACAAAGAATAAAGTTGGGGAAAAATAGAGAACACAGATGACAAAAAGCTAATTTCCTTAATATATAAAGAGCTTCTAGAAATGAATAAGGAAAAGATCAGTAGAAAAAAACAGGTCAAGAATATGGATAGGTGATTCATTGGAAAAAAATGCAGATGTCCAACAGCACATGAAAGATACACACCTGACTCATGATTCTAAAACTGCAAATTAAAATAATCATGAGACACTTTAAAAAACCCATTAGCTTATCAAAGATTGAAATGTTTCTTGAGGGCCAGTGTTGGAGAAGATATGAGAAGCAAATTATTTTCATGCACTGTTACAAATCAGTGTAATCTATTTTGGAGTGAAATTTAGCAATATCTATCAAAAATTTAAATGCACACACCTACCTTTTAACCCAGAACTTTTATTTTATTATTTTATCCCAGAACTTTTATATGAAGGTCACATATTCACATAGATACACAGTGATATCTCTATCTGTATAATAATTACAGAATTATTTATAATGGCAAACAAATGGAAATAATTCAGTTTCCATCAATAGGAGCTGCCTAAATTATGGCTCCTTTATAGCACAAAAAACCATACAACCAATTATACCAATTAAAAAGAATTAAGTAGAACCTTCTGTGCCGAAATGAATAAATATATATTTTAAGTAAATAAACAATTTGTAAAATACTACATGAAGTAGGATCCCATTGGTGTGAAAAAATATAAAGGGCATACACACAGAGGCACGGATGCACACAGGCAGGTCGGAGGCTTGTATCATGAAGATTCAGTAGAAGATTCCCCAGTCCTTCCCCTGCCTTATGAGGCACTGTGATGTTGGGGTTCTCTGCCCAGTTCCACCCAGCATGCCCTTGGGATAGCAGATAATAGCAAGGCCCCTTTACCCTCCTGAAATTAAGTTCATAAAAACTATTTTAACATCTGATTTCAAATAAAATCAAAATAATGCCTTCATTATGAGATATAGGAAGAATGAGAGTGAAATTGTTTATAATTAAATACTATGTACCTACCTAAGTAAATACTCTGCATGTTTATTTTATTTATGTATTTATTTATTTATTTTTATTTTATTTTTATTTTTCTCTGCATGTTTAAACTGCAAGACATAATGAAGTAGTTTGGGGCTTGCCCCGTGCATGGAATCACTGTGAATGCCACAGCCCTGAACAGGCTTAGGGACTCATACTCAGACTGTGAGTGTGATTTTATGAATAGGTAAAGAACTCCTGGCAAAGTTCCAAGTAAAATAAGGTACGAGCTTTGCTCGGTTTACACAGTAGTTGCATTCCTAGAAAATTCAGTGTATATTAAGACCACGGAAATTGCAAGTTCACATTTATATGTAAATGAAGCTCAGGGCTAGATTCAAATAATTATAAACAGATTTTTCACCTGTCCCGTTTGGCAGGACATGACAGGAGTGCAAGCTGAAAGGAAACTTCACCGTGGGGACTCTTCCACTGCAAGGCAGTGATGCCTCACAGTCGTAGAAAAGCACCCCCCAGAATTGTCAGAACACCCTCTAGGGGGGCTGACCCCACTGAGAACTGTTGGAACACCTTGAAGGAATGCCCCCAAGAGCTGTTAGGAGGGGCCTCCATGTTACCCCGGGGCAGTAATTGAATTCTGCTTGAGTTTGTGGATGTGTTGACACAGTTCTGAACTCCAGGGAGACCTAGAGTCTTCCAGCCCCACACCTTACCTTCTCCCCTCCTCCACAAAGCCCAGAGTGTAGTCGGTGCTCAGCTAGATTGTGAGCCAGCCCAGGGCACTAGCTAGAGTCAGGAGAGGGGTTCCCAGGGGGTGGGGGTGAGGGGGAGGTGGCCTCCGTCCTGCTCCGTCTTAGCCCTTACATTCGTGCTGTGCGGGGAAGATCTCATTAGAGAATGAGTCGATTTCTCTCCATCGTTTATATGCCACATTAAATATTAAGTTAAACTCGTGCTCTACCAGCCAGGGCCACGGTTCAGAAACTGCTCACCATTTGCAAACCAGTGACATGGCCAGCTCATTTCTGCATCATCAGCAGTTTGGGACCATCCTGATTGGGACTAATTATCTGCAGGTGTGTCCTTGGGCCATAGGCCTGCCGATGGGGCAGCCGCTGAGCCTACCTGCCAGCGAGGACAGCAGGTGGGGTGCCAGGCTCCCTGCTTCTGCTCACCTCCCTACTGGTGAAAGGCCCGGCAGTCTTGCCCTCAGCTGGCCCACCTGACCTTTGCCTGGAAGAACAAAGGAACAAGGCCAGCCTGTGTCCTTGCCGGCCCTCTTCCCCTGAGGACCATCTTTTTGCATCAGCAGCTAGCATGGAGGGAGGAGACCCAGGGAAGATTCTTCTCCTCAAATAAGTTTGGCGTGGTGGATGACCCTGGGGTATGAGGCCCCCCGGGCACTATCCCCTCTGAGCAAGAGAGACCACTAGTGGGGCAGTAGATGAGTACCACCAACTCTGATTTGCTGCACCCCTGGGTTCAATGTTGGAGCCTCAATACCCAGACTTGGCAGCCCAAGGAAGTCTACCCTCCTCTGCCTCTTTCATCTGAGAAATAGCTAAGGGCCAGAGGAAAGAGCACTAGATTAGGAGTCAGAGGGATGAGTGTAAACGTGAACTTTCCCACTTAATTGTCCTGCCTTTCAGCACATAGATTGTCTTCTGAGCCTCAGTTTTCCTGTCTCTGAAATGGGGATGGCAGCTCCTGCCCTTCATGTCTCCTTTGGCTGTTGCAAGGATATAATGAGACAGTGGAGGGTGAGAGTTTGAGTGCCTCCACAGGGGCATCTGAGGGTGTGTGGGTTGAGGGAGAAGATAATCTGGATAATCTGGAGGGTCCAGGATCCAATGTTGGCCTTCTTCCCGCCTCCCTCTGGACAAACATCCACAGGTGGGCAGGGTGGGAGGGTCATGCAGTCCATCTGCTCAGCTGACAGCTGGGGAGACCCAGGTCCAAAGACGGGAGGTGACCTGCTCAAGGTCACATCCAGTGAGTTAGAGCTGGAACTAGGGCTTGCTCAGGGCCCTGACCTTTGTGGCCTGTTCCCATTACATGGTGGGATGGACCAAAAAAAAAAAAAAAAAAAAATCCCAGTTTAAATTGCCAGAGGGCATTTCTTCTAGCATGCAATTGAGAATGTCAGCAGGAAAGCCAGACTACTTAGCTTGAAGCCCAGCATCACCATATTCTAGCTGGTTGACCTTGGGCAGGTTACTAACCTCCATGTCCAAGTTCCCATCTAGAAAATGAAGCCCAAACAGAACTCACTCATAGGCTTCCTGTGGGGATCACATGCATGGTCCATGCAGAGTCTTAGCACAGTGCTTGGCACGTGCAGACACTCAACAAATGATAGTTATTAACATATTTCTGGGCTCTTATACCAAAATGGTCTGGCCAGTGCCAACCCACTCTGAATGGCTGGCCTTTTGCTCATCTTCCCATTGGGAGCACTTTCTTAGATCTGTTTTTTTTTTTTTTTTATGAGCCTTTGAGGCTCAATCAGACCCCACAAAATACTTCTTCCCTCAGAGTGAAATCATAATGAATAACAAAAACTAAAATGTGAGAAATTCCTTATGTATCCGGTCTGCCAAAGATGCTTCAAAAAATATAATTAAAGCTACAATACAGTGTAATATCTTATAACCAAGGGCTCAGCCACGGAGCTTTCCTAGGAATGCCATGGAAGATGTTAGGGTGTCAAAGTTGTATGCTCTGAAAAAGGGTGCAGTGTGAATCGTTACTATTTCCTGGACTCGCTGGTGGTCCTGGTGGACAGCCCCTGCACTCACCAGGTTTATCTGCTGGGAAGAGTCAGACAATTCAAGCAACCAGAGAAAAACAATGTGCAACTTAACTTCCTAGTGGCTGGTGTTCTGCAGAAACCAGCTGGTTGAAGAGTGACAGTGAGTGGGGTTGGGAGACAAAGCAGATCCTCTCTAAAAGGGTGGCCTTTGATCTGAGATCCCACTGATGAGAGGCTTTGGGGAGATTTGGGAGAAAGGTATTCCTGACAAGATCAGCCTCGGACAATGCCTCTTAACTGTAAAATGAGTGAGTGAATGAGATGTGGGAAGTGTGGGACTGCTTCTCAGTTCTCTCTCTGCTGCTAGTTGGACCCAGCCCTTAATCAGGCTTTGGGGACTCTTGGGAAATTAACTTCAGAGGTTAAGCAGCCCATCCCTTTACCACCATGGGATCCATTCTATATCAGGGCTTGGTTACTTCTGGTGATGGGGATTTTACTACCTCAAAGGCAAGGAATCTTCAAGCAGTACCTACCTGAAGCCGTTTCCCACTGAAGTGATTTCCTTTCCCACTAGTGACCCGGCCTGAAGTGTCTGTAAAGTCCAAATAGGCATCCAGGCTATAAACGCATAGACCCGGCCACAGCCAACACCTCCTTCGGCTGGCATTCTGTGTACCCACTGTGCAGCCCAAAGGTTGTTTGGTCTGCATAGTGTTTTTTAAACTTAAAAAAAAAAAAAAAAAAAAAACTTAGGCTAATGTTCCAAAGATCAGAGGAGAACAACCCAAATGTCCATCGGTAGGGAACTGTTGAAGTAGCTTATCCATCCAATGTACTGTTGCGCAGCTGTAGGAAGGAATGGGGATGCTCTCTATGTCCTGATAGGAAAGGATCTTCCAGATACATTATTCATGAAAAAAGCAAGACTAGTTTGTACAGAATGCTACCTTTTGTGTAAGGAACAGGACAATGGGAATGCATGTTTGTATTTGTGCACACATGCATAATAAAGAAGCCTGGAAGGGTACTCAGGAACTTAACAACCATGTTTAAGCAGAAGCTGTGAACTGGGTGTGGGAAGAGGACTTTTTACTGAATGCTATTTACATTTTTAATTTTTCAAATGTTGTCAATATGTGACTGTCAAAAAGTTAAATTAAAAAGTGCCTTACAAGTCAGGAGTTTTCACATAAAGGTTAAAATGTCTAACTTGTCTTGAAAAATTGAACATCTTGTCTACCTGGGTCCCCATTGCCATGCAGCTACATGTGGTAGAGCTGAGAAGTGGCTGCTCCTCTAGGGGAGGCAGCACTCTCCCGTTTGCCCCGGACTCCTGGACAGCTCGCTGATTTACCATGCCGGCCGCCTATCCTTCCTTGTCTCCTCTTGCTCCTGCTTCTGCCCAACAGAAAACCTCCCTCTGTCAAGCCAAGAAGGGCCGGCTGGTCACAGGCTGGCTGTCCAACTGGCCTTGCCTGTGTCTGACTCCAAGCCTTTGCTCAGGCTGTTCTGCTTGCCTGGAGTGGCTTTCCCTAAATATCAGCTCAGTGTGTAACCCACCCAGTGGGGAAGGCCTGGAGTGCTGAGTAGAAAGTTCTGGAGACTGCTCAACAACATGGCATTTCATCCCAGGGCAGAGATGTCACACTCTCTCTGAACTAGATGTCGTGCTTCAGGGGACGACACCCCAGAGAGAAAGCTCAGCATGTGAGACTGGAACTTTCCACAGAGATACAGGGCTATTTGCATTCTGGAAAGATCCAAGGTGAATCCGATTGGGGTTTAAAGTATTTGGTTTGGGATTATTAAATAGACTCACAGTTCTAGATTCTATAGAAACCTGGAATTCTGAAATCTTAGTGTTTGGAAGGATGTTCAGAGAGATTCAGAGAAGCTAAAGGTCTGAATCATTTTAAAGCCAAAATTCAATTCAAGCATCTCCATAATTAAAATGCACATCAAAGGAAAATATGATTTGCTTTCAGGTTAGCACAGTGTTCCTCAGGACTGTTGGTTGAATAAATGAATTAATATTTGTGGAAAGTGCAGTGTCAATTAAAAAAAATAATTTCAGCAGAAAGTACTGTGGTTATTTCTGACCTTGTATTTCGTAGGATAAAAATAAACAAAGCTGGCTGGCCGTCCTGGTAATGCACTCATAGATTTTTACACTTGCGAGCAGCTTGGAAGCCGACCTTTCCAAATAGCCTTTCGAGCAGGTCCCTGGACCTCCAGCTTCCCAGCCCCCCATGCTGTGATCCATCTTCCTAAAATAGCGATTTCATTAGCTTGTTCTCCTGGTCAGAGATCACCACTACCTTGCTGTATCTGGAGGAGAAAACGTACCAAACTGCGGTGCCTGGCAGTTTGCTGAGTGCTGCCATTCAATCGTTGGCTCACTCACTCACTCACTCATCTCTTCATCAAAATCCAGCATCTCCTTCCTGTCAGACCCTAGCCGGGCCTGAGTTCCTGCCCTCAACATGCTCATAGTCTGATGGGGGAGGCAAATGTACCAAGCAAAACAAAACAAACAAGAAAAATAGAGATATTATGGGAGAAGCCATGGTATGTGAGGGCATCGAGGAGGGAATGGTGGCCTCTCTTTGACTGTGAGCTTTGGGGAACATTTTGTGGAGGAGGCCCTGGCTAGGCTATTCTGGGAGAGCCAAGCACTGCAAGCTTCTGTTTTGAAGCTTGGTTTGTTCTCTTGCAAACCCCTTTCATAATTCCTTTTTTTAAAAAAATGTTTATTGATTGATTTGAGGGAGAGAGACTGCATGCAAGCAGAGGGAGGAGCAGAGGGAGAGGGAGAGAGAGAATCTCAAGCAGACTCTGTGCTGAGTATGGAGCCTAACGTGGGGCTCAATTTCATGACCCTGAGACCATGACCAAAGCTGAAACCTAAGAGTCGAATGCTTAACTGACTGAGCCACCCAGGTGCCCCGATAATTCCTTTTAAATCACAACATAATATAATAAAGCCAAGTGGTGCATATGTGTGTATAGCTGCATGTGACCATACCCCCCTCACCCCATTCCTAACTTATCCTGCTGATGCTCAGAGTTGATGGTTTGATACATGTTTTTCCAGAAACTCTTCTATGCATAGATATCAGGTTATATACCTGTGGTTTATTTCCTACAAATGGATTTTTACTCCTCATACTGTTCAATTTTTCGAAAATTTTATTTCGTGTTTTATGGATACTCAACATGTTGATAGGGACAGAACTTCCATCCTATCTGATGTTCTGGATGAACTGTCATGAACTTTTCTCAAGCAATACAGGTTAGAGAATCAGTTTTTCAGGGCTAAGGGGTGAATCCCTCTCAGTATTTGATACTGGGACTGCAGACGGAGGACAGGGTCCAGGAAGGAGGGCAGGCAGGGTACCTTGTCACCCAGTGCCGGTGGCTTAAGACAGCTGATTTGGGGCCTGGCTCCTGCCTCTCCTGTGCTCAGGGCTGTGGGGGAAGAGGTGTGGTTGCTAGGAGCACATCAGGGAAAGCCACAGGGAGGCAAGCTTTAGTTGAGTGCAGGGAAGAACTTTTTAACAGTTTGAGCTCTCTGAAGCTGGAATAGGCTGCCTCAGGAGATAATAACAATAATAGTGAATGTTTATTGAACAATTGTTATGTGCTTTGGTTCATTTCATCCCTTATTCCATGAAACATAGGTACTATTTTTGTGCCAGCTAACAGTTAAAGCAACTGCCTGAGTTCACGCACCAGTAAGTAGCAGAGCTGATTTTCTAACTTTTGTACTGTATCATTTCTGTTGGTAATAAGCTCCACATCATCAGAGGTATCCAAGCAGAGCTCTCTCACATTGACCTGCAGCACAGTTACACTAGCAGGCACTGGAGTCTGTGGAAGCTGATCAAACTGTACAATCTCTCATATAGACTCTGGAGCCAGACTGCCTGTCTTAGGATCCCAGCTCTACCGCTTGTGAATTGGTGACCTCAGTTGTTCAATTGTTTGCATGTGAGTGTGTGTGCCTCAGTTTCTTCATCTATAAAACGGGGGATAGAAACCTGTTATGTAATAAAATGGGTTGATATTTTCAAAAACACAAAAAAACGCTGCTTGGAACACAGTAAATGCTATATGAGTATTGATTTCAAGTTTTTGATTAAAATTAAGATAAAATAAAATTTTGGACCTCAGGAAAGCGGCCTGAGCCAGAGAGCCTAGGAGGTCCTCCACACCAAGAGGATGGTGAAAATGCTTACTAGGGGGTGGGCTCTGTCCAGCATTGAGCAGACTGCTTGGCTCCCTCTTCTGGATATTCCACTGGCCTCCTGAATCTGATTTTAGCTGCTGCTGTCACAAATTACCAGAAGCATTAAGCTTTGAGGCTTAAGATGACACAAATTTATTATCTTACCATTGGGGGAAGAAGTCCTAAAATCAAGGAACTGTGTTTTTTCTGGAGGCGAATCCTTTTATTTGCCTTTCCAGCTTTTTCTAGAGGTTGCCTGCATTCCTTGGCTCATACCCCTTACCTTATCTTCAAAACCGGTCAGGTAGCCTCTTTTCCCTCCCTTTGATCTCTACTCCTGTCATCACATCTCTCCGTGACTCTGACTTCCTACCTCCCTCTATAGAGACCCTTGGTGATGGATGACATTGGGCCCACCTGGATAATCCAGTCACTACCACATCTCGAAATTCTTGATTTAATCACGTCTGCAAAGTCCCTTTTGCTTTGTAAGGTAACAAAGTTGCAGGTTCTGGGGGTGAGGATGTACACATCTGTGGAGGAGTCATTCTACTGTCCACCACACCTCCCCAGTGCTCATTAGAAGGGTCTCCGTGAGGACTCCACATCTCCTCATACCTGGCCTGACGCATCATCTGGGAGAGAGTCAGGCACCTCCTTTGCTCTGTTTCTGCCTGGCCTGTCCCCACCGCGCCTGCAGTTACTGCTGGTCCTCACTCCGTCTCCTCCATCTACCCTGCTGTAGTGAGCAATCATACCCTCCCTGGGTGCCCAGGGTCAAGAGGGTGGACCTTTGGTGCCGGATAGGCCCTTAGGGACCATCTAGTGCAACTCCCTGGGTGAACACATAGGAACAGCGGTGAGGACCAAGAAGTCAGGGTCTCCGAAACTAAGACAGCAAGCACATCCTTTGACTGCCAGTCTAGTGCTCCTCCCTCCATGCTGGACTTAGCCTTTGTCCTTCCAGAACGGGACTATTTCCCTTTCCCATCCTTGTTTGTCAGCCTGACTGGTCACTGCCATCTGACTACCTCATCTGTGAAGCTGTCCAATGGAATGCTTTATCCAGGCCTGTTTTTTTCTTAAACCACCATCCAACTCAGCCATGCCTGGCGTGACTCCAAGCCTTCGCTTCTGCTGGTTCCTCTGCTTAGAATGCTTGTCATTTGCCCAGAGGTGGCGGCAGCCTGCCGTGAAAGGAAGAGCGCTGGGCTGAGTGGGGTCAGGATCACAGACCTTCATCCCAGCTCTGCATACTCCTCGCTGGGTTTGTGGATGTCTTGCACCTGCCAGAGCCTCAATTTTCACATCTGCTGGTGGGAATTGCCGTCGGGGCTCATCCCTTCGTGTGGGACTGTGGTGAGGTGCATGTGAGCTATAAACTGTAAGCTGTGCCCTTTCCTGTGACTTCATGGAACCCCTGCTGCCTTGACTATACCAGGTGCTCAGGTCCCATCTCCCAGCAAGAGGGAAGATGGGAGCTGATGTAGGGCTTTGCCTGTAAAAGTCTTTCATGACATCTGCTGAGGAACTCAGGAGCCAGCAGGCTTGCCAGCAGTCTGCCTGTATGCCTTCAGGGATAGTCTCCTGGGAGCAATCCCCGGGTGCCACCTCCTCCGAGAAGTCCTAATTACCCCACAATCAGAGTGATGTCCCCCTCACCTGGCGCCTGGGGATCAACCCACCTGTTACTCTATTGTTCCCTGATTTATAATTCTTTGTTACCAGCCTAACTTTCTCCTTAGGAGGTTCTAGAAGACACCTGCCTTCCCCCACAACAGCCTACCATGGAACTGGAAATGTAGTAGGTACTTAGGAAGTGTTTGGTGAATGGGCGGATGGATGAACAAATGTCCACTGTGAGGGGCTGATACTGATTGCCCCAAATCCCACTCTCCTAAGTTATTTCCAAGATTATCCTTATAGGTTATTTTGATTCACACACTCATATCACTTTGGTGAGTGTAAGGCACATTTGAAAGTAAGGTGTTATCACAATTATTATTTCTTTTCAAATGCATTAACTTTTACTGGTCTGCCACCTTTTCTCCCCTGGTGTTCTTTCTCTAATTTATCTCAATTAGCTCTTATATTCATTCACTGAGAGGCTGTAGAACTTCTACTCCCACCTTATATCTCCTGTGAATGTTTGGTGAGGCTGCTTTTGGCACGAATCCTTATGGATCTGTTTGTTATCTGTCCAACTTGCCCATAGGAGACATGTGTACATTTCCAGACCTGCTGCTTCCTTTGTAAGTCTCTGTTAAGCCCTGTCTGGGAAGGTGTCACATGCCCACGTCAAGGATAGGGTGGTCAGGTAGTGTATCTGAGGGGTCAGCTCTAGGGTGGGGGCAAGGGCAAGGGCCTTCTCCCCAGAGCTCATCTTAATCCTGAATGGGATCCGAGAAGCCAGAGTCCCCAGCAGGAGTGGTAATACTTGCCTCCCACTCACTAGGCACCAAGAATCATTCTAAGCACTTATATAGGTTAACTTCTCTAGTCTGCATAAAACTACCCTATGAGAGAGTTAGTCTTATTATCCCCATTTTACTGATGCAAAAACTGAGGCACAGAGGAGCACAGAAACTTGCTTAAGGTCACACAGCTCCTAAATGGTGGAGCTGGGTTTCAAATGCAGGTAGTCAGATTCCAGCAGCCACACGCTTGACCACTGCTTCTCACCAACCTGGTGTCCGTGGCCAGCAGGCGATCTGTCCAGAGGAGCTCTGAGGCGGGCAGAGCCTCACTTGGAGAACAGACCACAAACAAGATTGATGGATGGATCAGGGCCACATGTGGGGGCCTGGCGTTGCCTGGCAGGATTACAGTATCTTTGATAACCAGTAATGTCAGTCTGGATAGTTGCGCAAAAGGTATTGCCCAAAAGAATACCATAGCTGGCGCAGGCAGCCATCTGTGCCAATAAGGGGGTGGATTACAAAAACAAAAACAAAAACAAAATCCTGTGGTTTGATTATTATCTTTAAATCTTTCTTGTACTAATGAGGCTGATGGAGTAAGAGACCCCCATAGAACCCAGCCTGGAGCCACAGAGCCCAGGGTACGGCTTCCTGCCCCGCTCTGGTCTCGCAGCCTGTTTCAGCTGGCTCCCACCCCACGCTCACTGAGCCTGGGCTACGTTGGCCTGGGCCGCCTGGAGCATGCCCTGCAACTGCCCAGCTTCTCTGTGGGCTGAGCGCACCTCTGGCAGGGAGTGGCCCGGCCCGTGGCACCCCCCCCAGAGGAATCCCTTCTTTGACCTTTGTAATTATTCCTGTTCAATCTTCCTCCGTGTTTTTTTCCTCCCCCTGACCCCCCCTTCCGAGGTGCTCGACTCCTGCACTCTCTCCAGTGTATTAAGGATGTGAGTGAAATTGATGACTGGGATGTCTCAGGTCTTTATGATGATGAATGACTTTCACTGCCAAAGCTTTTATTGTCTGTGATTTGGGAAGAAGGGGGAACTGATATATCAAGGCTGCCTATCACACCATTTAATACAGTTATAAATCCTGACGTCACTAACTGGTGGTCAGAAGCTGGAGAATTCCACTGGCCGCCGCGTTGCCGAGCCTTTATGGATTTTTCCCCCTCGCCTTTCTTTGCTTGACTGTCACCGTTGTGTTTTGGGAGGGGGATGGGAACAGCTGGATGATGACTTTAAATATCCCAGGGGTAATCTGGGCCAGAGTGGAAAGTGGGAGTCCTCCCCACACCTCAAGGAAGGAGGACATGGCCAACGTTTGATTCTAAGGCAAGCAAGCCAATTGTTTGGTGAGCCAAATTCTAAAAGTATGAGAGCCCCTTCCTCCATTACTGGAAAGGGTGATATACCCTTACCAAGTGATCTCACATCTGTTACTCTTTGGATCTTACTCCCATCCCTCAGGAAGGTGGCAAGGAGAGGCTTGATCCCCCATGTGATAGAAGAAGAAACAGAGTCAGTAAGGCCAAGTGGCTCAGCCCAAGTTATGCCACAATAGGCAGATGCAGAAGGCAACTCCCTGGGTGAAGCCAACAGGACATCGCTGTTCAGAACTTTGAGCATAGTGTCATACAGCGCAGGGTTCCAATCCTAGACTCACCCCTGGAGTCCAGCTGCTGGTCTTGGGAAGGTCCCTTCAGTTCTCTGATCCTCAATTTCCTCCCCTGGAAACGGGAATGACACTTTTCTTGTGGGGTTGTTATGAGAATGACATGAGGTAATGCATGTAAGATTCTTAAGAAGTTTCTGTCCCATCCAAAGAGCTCAGCGAGAGTTTTTTTAAAGGTGGAACTTCAAGGAGAGACAGCTATGGTAAGTATCACAGGAGCAAGAGGAGGGCCACTAGGTCTTCCTGAGGTTGTGCATGGAGGTGGTCAAGGAAGGCTTCCTGTAGGAGGTGAAACTTGAGCTGATTGCAATGAGTAGGAATTAACCAGGCTGCGAGGGCAGGAAGGAAAAGCATACCAGGCAGAGGGAACAGGATAGATAAACGCAGAAACGACATAGGAAGTGCCAGCAGCTGGAGGAGTGGGGAGACCCCTGCTGGACATAGGGGAGGGCTCAGACCAGGGAGGCTACCAGTGTGACCTGAGATCTAACCTCCTCAAAGGGCTTTAAGGAGAGAGTAGCATCTTCAAAGATATCTCTCTGGGGTCTTGACAGAAGGTGGATGTAATGAGGACAAGACTCAGCAAGAAAGCCCAACCCATTGACGGTGGTTGCAAAAGTCCAGGAGAGAAAGGATGAGGGCCTGGACCCAGGAGGCAGAGATGAGAATGGAGAAAACATCCTGAGGGGTAGAATTGGCAATAGTCAAATGTGGGGACAACTGGCATGCAGGAGTCAAGGGTGGCTCCCCTAATTGGAGTTTGGGGGACTGGGTGGTCAATGGAGCCACCAGTTGAGACAAAGACAACCAGAAGTGGAGCTGGTTTAGATACTTCGACTTTGTGGTACCTTGAGGACACCCAGGTGGGAATGCCCAGGGGGCAGTGGTGAGGGGGGCCAAGGGCCGGGGATGACAATTTGAAGTCGTGAGCCTGGAGGAGATGAGTCACCCAGTGAAGATGGGGAAAAAGGAGCAGAGACCTAGGAAGAGGCTCTGGGGAAACACTGTTGCCTGGAGAGAGGAAGCCATGGAGAAGGCGGGGGGGCGGGGGGGGCGGGGGTGATTCACGAGGATGAAGCAGGCCACCATTGCCCTGCACCTTGGAGGCTATAGCAGTCAGCCCTTAGTGGAGACCGACAGAATTTTTTCCAGCTGCTCCAGCAGAAAAGGGATTTTCCAACAGATATTAGGATACTCCAGAGGCTTGGAGGCTTCTCAGCCGGGAACCTACCTCAGGACTGATTCTGTGGAGATGCCACCCCTTGGCCCGTGGACACAGAGCGCTCAGCTTACACTGCTGTCACTGGACACTGCATGTCACTGCTAGAACCTGTACCTCAACAGATGGACTGCATGGGTGCCTGCTTCTTTGTGTCACTAGCTTCTGAATTAACAACTCACACCCTGTGTCTACTTGGTAGAGCCAATAAGGTGCCTGCACCCTGGCTATAAGGGAGACTGGGACATCAGGCTGCTGGCCTCTGCCTTAAGGAGACTAATAAACTCTTAAGATACAAAATTCCCAAAAGAGGAGTGTTCAGTGGTATCAGATCTCCAAAAACGTTTGAAGACTTAGGGAGCGAGGAAAGAGATCCAAGATAAGAAGAACTGAGAAGCATCCCTCGGCGGTGGCATAAAGGAGGGCCATGTTCTTTGAGTCATTTAATGACTGTAGTCAACCCCTTCCCACAGGATTTGAGGTATCATTAAGTTCAAACCCGAGGACATCTGCAGATAGACCAGAAACCACTGAAGGAAAGGGGGGAAACGATTGTGCTGGATGGATGCCAGGAGAGCCCTGGGGAGGAGAGGCAGCTGGATGTGGAGACTCTGGGGTTGGGTTGTTTTTTCTGGATTTGACCTTTGGCAAGTGGCTGGCCTGGGAGGAAGGAGTAGGGCCAGGAGAGAAGCAAGGGCCCTGAGGCCCAGCCCTGGATCGGGTGGCTGGGAGGCATTTCTCTTTGCTGGAACTTGGGTAGCTTCTGTGTTTGGGCTACTGGCCTTGTCTTCAGTGGAGAGGATCAAAAGTATCACTTGTCAGGCTTGAAGAGAAAGCTTCCTGTTCTTGAGAAACAAGGTACAAAATCCCTAGCACCTGATGACATGCTGGGCACATAAGAATGGTTTGGAAAATGTTTTCTGAGCAAATGAATGAATGAATGAATGAATGAATGAACCAATAAGCATTTGTTTGGCCTCAGCTCTATGCCGAGCTTTGTGCCAGCACCGTGGGGAACTGTGAGTAGGATAGGGTCCCTGTCCAGGAAGGGTTTGGTCTAGTGTCATCTGGAGAGCATCAATGAGGGCATGTATAACTTTGGGTGGGCAGGGCAAGGTGGGACATCTGGGAAGCTTTTCTGCAAGAGATGACATCCGTGGAGTTTGCTGGTGCTGCCAGGGTGCGGCAGCAACATTCGCTAAGGCCTGGAGGTGAGATGGGAAAAGAAAAAGCAAGTTGTTTAAGGGCTGGAGTGGAGGTGGGGGCTGGAGGCTACACTGTTTCAGCAGGAATGGGGGTAACAAGGGGTTTGGACTTGATCCAGAGGCGGTGGGGAGGCATGGAGAGTGGGATCCGAGGGTCTGGCGTGTTGGAGGAGGCTGGGGCCAGGCAGGGAGACAGTCATGGAGCAGGTGGCAGTGGGAGTTGGCTGTGGATGCAGAAAGCCTGCGACATGCTGGTGCTCCCCAGTCTCCCCCATGGTTGGGTGTTGGTGGGAGAAGCTGGGCCTTGGGTGCTGTGGGTGCCAGGGTGTCCAGGCTGGGCCTTCTTGCCCAGGGCCACTCCGGAGCCTGCTGGGTGCCCTCATTATGCCTCTCACGGGCGGCGAGAGACGAGAGCAGCAATTGAAACGCCGGCTGCCTCCTGCTGGTGTGCGGAGCGCCGGGCAAACCACATGAGATCCCATCTCGCGCATAATGTGCATCCGAGGACAAAATTAGATTGAGAAGTAAATGGAGCCGAAAATTTCCAAAGCATTTCCCGTCAAGAAGCTGTTTGATTGCGTGTTTTAATTCTCAGAGTCCTCCTGCCCGGTGAGGTTCATTTCGGTGGGGACGGTTGGAGCCTGAGGAGCTTGACCCGGGTCCCGGCACTGAGGTCTGGGGAGAGGCCACGAGTCCTGCCTCCATCTCCTGGGTGACCTGGCCAAGGTGGCGAGCACTGGCCCGTCCAACTTTAAAACTCAAGCTGATGGCACACTGGGTTCCACACGTGTATATTTCCTTTCCCCCTCCTCGCCCAGAAGCTCTGCTTTCCTGCTCTTCCTCATTCCCTCCCTCTCTCCTTCCTCCATGCCAAAGCCCAGGAACCCAGGGGGGCAGGGCAAGGGCTATTACTCCACTTTGCAGATTTGGAAAGTGGGGCTCAGCCAGGTGCCATCATTTGTTGGTAGCCCAGAGGGTGAACGTCAGCAGATATCCTGTGGCGTCTGGTTCCTGTGTGGGCTACCCTACCTGTTCCTGACCACGAAGGTCAGTAAGTATAAAGATGTGACAAAATCTCTCTCTCTCTCTCTTTCACACACACACACACACACACACACACACACACACACACAGTGAGTTCTGAAGCACAGCATACTGGGCGTCTCTGGCAAAGCCTGGCCTGGCCTGTCAGTGCCTGCCCCTCGGGGGCCCCAGTCCGCGCTCTGCACCTGCTCCCCCGGGGAGGGTTCAGCCCCTCCTGGGCTCCCGTGTCCCTGCCGACTCCAGCCTCCTGTGTGGAGCCCGTGAGGATGCTTGCATCTCAGGCATGTCCACAAGGAAAGCATTCTGTTCACTTTATTAGGAACATTTGTGCCCGGACCACTGGAGGAAAAGAATTGAGAATCGGTTTCTTGAGCTTGAGGGGTGTTCTGAGAGAGGTAAGAGGCAAGAAATGAGTAGAGAAAACAAGAAAAGGAATTTTGCATCTGGGACCATGGTGGTTCTAGGGCCCAGGCCTGGCCGTGCATGGCTCTCTGGGCAAGGCCTGGCCTGGGGGCCTCTTCACTGACCTGAGTGCGGTACAGACAGGCAATCTGTGATTTTCTAACCATTGTTAAATTTTAAATTTTTTTTGTCAAGAAGACTCTTGTTCAGATAAAAACCTTCATGGGAAGCCCTTTATATAAACCAGTTAGAAACAAGGTTCTCTAATTAAGGGAGTGGAAGTCCCAGAGGCCCTGAAGGTCCCCCAAGAGGACCAGTGGCACACAGCTGGAAGCCCCAGCACTGGTCAGCCCTTAGCGTCCTCTGGGCCCTGGTGCTCCCCAGTTCCTGAGTGGTTTAGAGCCAGTGAAAGTCAGCTCACAGAACAAGTGTGCCCTTTGCTCAGTCTGGCTCTCAGTTCCTACCTCTGGGACCCAAGCCATCTCATGTTGCACCCCAGCCACCTGCCCACCTCACCCAGCCTCTCCCAGTGCCTGAGGATGCCCAGACCCAGTCTCAAGCATCTGGCTCCCTGAGGCTCACCCACGGGGGTGAGGGGACCCACTGGTACTGCTTTCCCCACCACCACTCAGCCTGAGCCCCAATCCTGACACCCCTGCTGCAGGAACCCTACATACTGAGGCCCAGTTCCAGCCGCCTTCTCCAGGAAGCCTGCAGTCCAGCTGCCGGAATTGAATCTCAGGTCTGCTCTTTGCCATGCGTGGGATCTTGGGCAGGACTCTAAGCCTCCGTTTCCCCAGCTGTGGGCACCAAGATGGCAAATAACAAGCAAATTGAACCCAAGCCTGACTGACTCATGCACTTGTTCCCAAATAATGCACCCTGCTCTATAGTGTTCCCTCCCCATGTTACATGAGGCACTCTCACTTCTGGGATCCCCTTTGGGACTCTAGCCCATGAAGGCGGCAGAGGCAAGACAGGAATGGTCCCAGAACTCCCAATGGCTGGCAAGCAAGAACTCAAGCTACACTGGGCGTCGCAGAAGCCCTGGCACCTGATTCAGCCTCTCTGGGAGGGGAGGGCGGGGGAGGGAGGGGCCGGCGCCTCTGCAGCCTGCAGTGCCAGCAGTGCAATTTAATGCGTGTTCTCTGCAGCACATTAATTTGCCATGCACCCTGGGAGGTGCCTCTGCGGGAAGTGGTGGCAGGGGGAGGCTTGGTTCTCCCTGACAAGCAGCACACCTGCCCAGCCTGCATCTAATGTGTGGCCTCGCTGTTTGATTTGGGGAAACAATTGGAGGGGCAGGAGACTTGTCTGTTTGGGTTTTCTCAGTTCCAGGCCTGGATCCCTGTGACATCCACCGTCCTGTTAGCCTCTGGACCAGAAGTGGACCAGCGGAGACCCTGGTGTAGGATTTGTGACAGGTGTCAGAAGAGATCAGAAGCCTATCTGAGGCCTTTCTGGCTTAGACTTTCACCTATTGACTATTTTTTTTAATTTATTTTTTATTTTTTTATTTATTTATGATAGTCACAGAGAGAGAGAGAGAGAGAGAGAGGCAGAGATATAGGCAGAGGGAGAAGCAGGCTCCATGCACCGGGAGCCCGATGTGGGATTTGATCCCGGGTCTCCAGGATCGCGCCCTGGGCCAAAGGCAGGAGCCAAAGTGCTGCGCCACCCAGGGATCCCACCTATTGACTATTTCTTAGAATAAACAGGCCATCAGCCAGATATGAAAGTAGGGCAGAGAACCTGGTAGTATGCATTCCACACACCTCGGGCACTGTTTGATCCCCCGGGTCGCTGGCCTGGGATTGGGACTCAGGTTCACAGATGAACATGTTCAGAAAGAGGAGAGGAACCGCCTGAAGGCACTGTGAGGAAGTGGAGGGCTTTCTGACCCAGCCCCAGGCTGGCTGTGCCTACCTTCACACCCGACCGTCCAGCCCTGACCTTGCCCTTAGGTTGAAAGGTCCAGTAGGTCCCTCCCACCATATTTGACTTCATTTCAAACCCATCCTCCATGAGGAACTTCCCCCACCTCTGCCTGGCCCGGTCCCACCCGTGCAAACTTGGGCAAGTTGCTTTACCTCTCTGAGCTTCGGTTGCCTCCTTTGGTTGCTGGAGGTGATAATAGGCATGGCTGACATTTGGGAACACTTTCACATCCTGGCTCTTTTAGTCCTTTCAAGCAGTCTCAGGAGGTGATGGTATCATGAGCCCCACTTTATAGTGAGGAAACGGAGGCATATCTTGGTCAAAGTTACAGAACAACCAGTGAAGAGCAAAGGATTTGGATGCAGGCAGCATGCTCCCAGAGCCTGTGCTCTTAATCGCTGCTCTCGGCCTCTCAACACCACCACCACCACCAGTAATGATAATTTCCACTTCATAGGATTGTCTTGATGATTAAATGAGATCATGTGCAGAAAGCACTTGGAAGAGCGTCTGGCAGATAGAGCTCGATTAAGCTGCTTCTGCCGTCTGTCCATTGTGTACATGTTCAGTGATCTGCGGGGGTGCACAGTGATGGGTGGGTGAGTGGTTCTGAGGCTTTCCACCTTCGTGTGAAGTCCTGTTTCCTTCTTGTCTTCTTTCACATTTTGGTCTCAGGTGTTTTACGTGGGTGCAGGAGCACGGCGCAGAGGAAGGTGGCGGCAGGGAGGTGCAGTGTGTGTGTGGCATAGGGAGTGGGCAGTGAGGGGCTTCGAGGCCAGGAGCTGGGCTCACTGGGAGAGCACAGTCATCCCACTCGAGAGGAGCTGTTGGGGCGCTCTTCCCCCTGCCTTCAGCATGCGGCGAAAGGGAGCCTGGGGCACCTGCGCAAGGTCATGTAGCTGGTAAGAGGCAGAGCCCGGGACCCTGTGCTCCTTGCTGTGTCAGCAGTGGGGAGCCACTGACATTTGGCAGCAGCCTGACGGAGCAGAGCACACTTGCAGAGCTGAGTCGGTTGCACTCTTGGGTGAGCCATGGAACAGTCGTTGCATTACCGAGTGCCCGCTCTGTGCCAGGCCCTGTGCTGGGGGCCTAACATATATTTGTTCATATAATCCACTCAGCAACTCTATGAGGTAGATGTTTGTTGAGAGGTAAGAAAACTGAAACACAGAAAGGCTAAGCAACTCTCCAGATCACACAGCCGGCAACCAGTGGAACCAGGGTCTGGATGGCTCGTGCCAGCCTGTGGGCCTTGTCATTAACCATTCTTCACTGCCGCCCCTTTACAGGGATGGAATGTCCCCTAGTCTGGAAGGTCACCTCAGGGGAACTCAACTCTGTCTGTGTATTTCATTAGTTCATTCCATTTTCCATTTAGCAATCATCTTAGGTTTTTTGTTTTGTTGTTTTGTTTTGTTTCAGAGAGAGAGAGAATATGTGACTGGGGGTAGGTTGGGGCAGAAGGAGAGGGAGAGGGAGAGAGAAAATCTTAAGTAGGCTCCACTCCCAGTGTGGAGCCCGATGTGGGACTCAGTCTCATGACCCTGAGATCATGACCTGAGCTGAAATTAAGAGTTGGATGCTCAACCGACTGAGCCACCCAGTGCCCTGCAAGCGTCTTAGTTTATGTAGATTCCAACTCTCAGGAAGACAGACTTTCCCAACCATTAGAATTGGGAAATGTGTCCTGCATTAGTAACCTGGTGATGAGATTGCTGTTGGCCCTGAATCGAGAGTGTATGTGGTGAGGGAGGAGTAGGACACCCCAAGTTTTAGTCCAGCCATGGGATTCCGTGATTCTGAGACATTACGAGGCAAGGGTACATTTTCAATATTCTCCAGCAAGTGTGGGTGGGCGCACACCGTAAGCAGGAATGGAGGCGTGGTGGGTGTCCATCAGCAGGCTAACCTCCGGGCGGTCTTTTCTGTTACCCTGCACTGTACAAGGGTTCTCTAGGGACCCATCCTAGACTGAAACGGACAGTTGGGCTTTTCTCCATCTGCTCCATCTGATTATATAGGTCCCAAGCCAACTTTCAAAACACTTGTTTGTCATATCAGTTTCTCGGGTAAGAGATACACATAGTCAGGGTGGAGTGACATAAGCTCCCCCTCCCCCAATGACAGCACCCAGATTCACCTCTGCGGACTGGCACTATCGAATCTCGCCCAGTACAGCGGCAAAGCCCCTGGAGGTCTGTAAGCAGGCAGCCTGCCCTTCTACCGAGCACCCCAGACTGCTGAGGTTTGGACTTTATGTGTGATTATATTGTTTTCCTGTCTCTATCCTTGCTGCTCACCTGTCACCTGTCACTTCTCCTAATGTCAGTTTGCCTGGTTCTAGAAGGCTCTCTCCCCCTTTTTATTTTGCTGTTTTTAGCCTGCTGGGGGCTGGGAACCCAAGCCCCTGAGCTCTTTGGAACTGTGTGCAAATGAGGATTGGACCTGCTAGAGCTGGTGCCCAGCGGGACTCTAGGGACAGGCTTTGTGCCTACCTTTCAGCTACTCACAGCCAGATTGTCAGAGCTGAGATTGTTTAATGGCACATCTCAGCGTGGCAGGACATTGTGGTATTTCCTGTCTATGTAAGGGCTGGATGCTGGTTTGGGGGTGGCCTGGTGGGACTGTGAGCTGTGAATATGTGACTTGGCCAAGGTACTCCTGCCATCATGATGCTTTCCTCAAAAGGAAGAAGTGCCTTCCAAGGTAGCTTTTGCCTGAGACCTGCTGAGGTGGGAGCAGAGAACAGGAAGCAATTGTGCATCTTGGATTCATTATTATCTCTCTGTGGAGACTGTGAGTGGGCCCCTGGGGCGCAGACAGTGTCTGGTTCTTTAAAAAAAGTTAATTTTAAATCAAAAGTTAATTTCAAATAAAAAGTAATACATGCATGTGGTTAAATATTCAAACCATACAGAAAAATATAAAATGAAAATGAAATCTCTTTCCCCCAAATTCAGTCCTCCCATCCATAGCCCCTCACCCCAAGGTTGAGTGTCTTGTGCATATTTTCAGTAACATTTTTATGCATCTATCAGCATATAGCTTTTATTGGCTTTTTGCTAGCACAAGTAGAATTATACTGTATGCTGTGTTCTTCTGTACTTTGTTTTATTCACATAATAATGTATCTTGGAGCTATTTCCTCAATCCACACATTCCCATCTACCTCATCTTTCAGAACTTTGTAATACTCCATCATAGGAAAGCATCATAATTTATTTAACCCAGCCAGTATGGTTGACATTTGTATTGTGTCTCTGCCCTCAACCCCAATCTCCCTTCCATCCACTAAATGTAAATCTTGGTGTACCTTTCCGCATATTTCCATCAGTAAAGTTCTCGAAATAGACTTGCTGGTCAAAGAAGAGGTATGTTTTGTATTCTGTAATTTACCTGTTGAAGGAGAAGAGTGTGGGGAAGTGGGTGGTAAAGGTACAAGACTCTAGCATCAGATGGCCTCAGTTTACAGCCAGCTCCACCTCTTTCTGGCTGGATGAGGTATCTTACCTGCAAATTGGGGATTTTAAAGGTTTATATCTCCCAGGGTGGCTGTGATGCTTAAATGAGATAATACATACAAGGCACTTAGAGTGGTGCCTGGAAACATGATAAGAGCTGAATAAATAGTAACTGTTACTATTGTGGGTATTATTATTATTCCTCTTATTCCTCTTATTTTGCTCTCCGGGGTCCTCTGGAGCATTTAGGAATGTTCTTAGAACTTAGTAGGTATCAGATAATGCCTGGATGAGTGAGTGAACAAATGAGTGAGTGAAGACATGAGCTAGCCTGCAGCTGCCTTCACCATCCTCCTGCTGTAACTATTGGCTTCCGAGTGTCCCCGGAGCAGGGCCTGTCCTGGCAGGGAGGCCGGGAGCCGTGAGCACGGCAGAGCTGTTTGCAGCCTTGCTCATTAGAACTCTGCCTTCGTAGGTTTATTACATTGGATCAACAGTTGCTAGTTCACAGCGGATCATGTCATAAATGTACATGGAAATATTGACTGAGCCCCAGTATCTGCTCTAAAATGCCAGGCAGATAAAATTCAAGCACGCTCTCAAAATTGAAACACTCCAACTTCCAATTGGAGACTGGAAGTTCCCAGGGATTCCAGGGAAGTAGATGAGGTTGGTTCAAATGGAGGAATGGCGGTGTTGAGATTGCAAAGTAAGCAGCTTGCTGATTAGTGAATTCTCAGAGTTGTCTTCTCTGCTCTACAACGCCAGATTTGATCTTTAGCCAGGGCAACTAGAGGAAGGCCAGTCAGAATTAGTGCAAAGGGGGGATTAGGTAATTTTGGGAAAAGAAATTTAGGGTTACTACCTGTAAGTAAGTAACACCACCTAAACCAATGGCTAATGAGCCTGTTCTTAGGAGCTGCCCAGGACGGCTCTAATGACTGGATGTGGCTCAACTGCGATTAGCGTGTCCATTGTCTGCAGGCAGGTTGGGCTGTTCCAGCTTGGCCAGCCTTCTCCCTCTAGGTGAAACACTCCGCCTCTGTGCCACCCAGCTCAGTGCACCCTGTACTCGTGGCAGGTCCGAACAAAGGGAGACTTCAGAGCAGCCCTGTTCAAACTGTCACATATTTCAAACGCCAGCTGGAGCAAACGGGCCTGGTGGCGTGCGCATCACATGTACACGTACGCCGGGGTTTGCAAAGCAGGATGAAACCCCTCCCCAGACCCCATGTCCCGGGCGTTGGGCTGATTCTCTCCCCCTCCCCTTAGGTGGCAGTTGTTCACTCTCATTTGCTTTGATGTTGGGTGAAAATCTTCAGCTCATGTCACTCAGGCATGGTTGACTTTTTCCAATAACAAGTGTCAAAGTATAATTTTTAAAAAAGTTAAGAAGATAGCTCATGTACAAATACAGAACGAACATGTGAAGATTTTATTCCACTCATAAATTAACCAGGGGACATAAAAAGATAAAAGTGGCTCCAAGAGCATTTGAGGATCAGGGGTTTATATCATCTATAGGGACAGAATTTTTTTTAAATGCTGGAATAGAATTGCTAGATTAGATACAAAATTGATTAATGTCCTATGGGACAAAAACCCCCAAACCTTTGGGTTTATCTTTTCTACTTGATAGAAATCCACACATTATTAACACATACCTTTCCCATATCTGAGCTCTATTCAAATAGTAAAAAAAAAAAAAAATCATTAAACATGGGAATATTCTCTTACAGATGTGATCCTTTGGTGTACCTGTTAAAAAGTGCCCTGTGATATTGAAAAGCTATGCTTCCCACCTATGTGACCTTTTTTTTTTTAGGTTTTAAAGAATGTTTCTTAATATACAAACAAAAAGGTTTCTTATGATTCTGTGACTCTAAGGAAGGGTTTTCTGGGAAAACATTGGAGAAGTAGAAGTGTCTGTAAGTTTTGGTTTATGATTGGACTAAGACAGAAGCTTTGGCTCCGGAGACCTCACGGAGTTCCTAGATGATGCCAAGTTGGCCTTCGGTGGCTGGACCTGGGGCGCTGGAAGGAGAGCCTTGCCAGGCAGGGGATGGATGGAGAATCAGGAGGGGCTTGGGGCCTGACTGGGCACAAGGGAGGAGGGGTATCTTTGCAGCCAGCATGGCTGGGAGCCCAGGGCTGTCACTAGAGAGACAGGGAAGACCGTAGGAGGTTCAAGCAGCCCTGGGGCTCAGGCTCGGTTTCCCAGAAATCACCTTTTGCAGTGCTTTTACTCTGTATACTGGCCCATTCCACCCACCAGGGTGGTTACCTGTTGGCAGTCACCTGGACACCCAACTAGGGCCGATGCCCTCAGAAGGCCTGCAACTGGTGAAGCTGGTAGGGGTGGTGACGGTAGTAGGGTGGTTCAGACAGAACTCAAGGGCCAGAAGCTGGGTAAATGTTGAAAATTGGCCGTGTGAGGGCTAAACATGACCTTTGGACAGGTTTTCTTTGGCCCTCAGTGTATATTTTAAAAACTGGACTAATGTCAACATCCACATAGGCAGGAGATTTCCAGATGAAGTGAAACCAGAGCTCTGGCGTCTTTTGAAAATTAACAAGAGCCCTAAGAGGAGGCAAAGTCACCATTGCCCCTGTCTGGGGTGTGCAAGTGTCCTGGGCATTCAGAGTCCCCAGTCGATAGGATGGTCAGTTTGGGACTTTGCTTCTCCCAGCCAGCTCCACCAGATCCCTTATAGCTTGGGTCTAGAGATCCCCCTCTCTGGGCACATCCTCTGGCCCGGGGCTGTCAAGGCTGGCAGACACACTCTGGCCATCGAGCCATCGCCAGCGTCCTGCCCCCACCTCCCATTTTGTTCACAATAATTCATGCTTCTTTCTTTCTCTACACAGTCAGGTAGATAGAGGGGGAGTTTGGTTGGTGCCCTGTGGTATTCAAAGTGAAGGGTCTTCATACTGTCAGGGTAATGAATTCTGTAAGGGTTTGAAGCAAGGGGCTGGGAGGATCTCTGTGTCATGTGTCTGGGAGTGACAACCCCCAGTGGTTAATTACTGCCACACAATGAGAACCGAGCTGGTAGCAAAATGAGATAAGTTCATTATGAGCTAAATTTGAAGTTAATTGGATTCACATTTCCCTCCATTAATGTACATAGAGCCTACCTAGAAATGGGCTGTATAAAAAAAGAAAAAGTTGCATCCAAGCAAAAAAATGGATAAATCAGACCTGGTTATTTCGTGGAGTTCGTGATGAAAGGCTTTCCGAGATCTTGGTGAGATGGGAACCGAAGTTTCTTTCAGATGGTAAAACCAGTGTCATTTGAATAATTTCATCTTGGCAGACATTTTCTGAGCACCTGCTATGTGCTGGACCAGTACAGCAGGGAGATATCTCTTACTACCTGGGGACCTCCAGTCCAGAGACAGGAAAAGGACAAGTGCCCCGTATGTTGGGGAAATGTGGGGGAATCTGGTGCCAGAATGCCTGGGTGTGGCTATGGCTCTACTTCTTACCAGCTGTGGGACCTGGGGCAGGTCCCTAATCCCCCTGGGTTCTAATTTCCACGTCTGTAAAATGGGGATAATAATAGAATTTACCTACCGAGTTTTTGAGGATTAAAGGAGTCAGTATCTATAAAACACCATGAACAGTGTTTAGAACACTGCCTAGTGTTAGAACAGCACCTGGTTTGTAGTAAAATGTTAGCTAGCATGACTATCAGCTCTGGGACCTTGGGCACCTCAACTGCTTTGAGGTTTCATTTCCTCATCTATAAATCTTCCTCATCCCCACCTTCTGGGGTTGTTGCGAGTGTTGGCAAGGTACATGCAGTGCCCAGGGCCTGACTCATAGGAACCTCTCGGGAAGCTGTTGGTTGCCCAGTCACCAAAGTGGACTAGATTCAAGGCAAGGGAACATAGACCCCATTGCCCCATGAGAAGGGTAGCGGTGAATTTGCAGACAGGTTTAATACCATCACAGCAAACATTATTATTTCACTCCCAATAGATACCCCCTTCTCCTAATCATAAAAGGAAGACCAAGGTTCAAATGATTGTATTACTTGCCAGAGGTCACACAGCTACTAAGTGATAGTGCCAAGATTTGAACCTAGGCCTGTGTGACTCCAAACTCCACCTCCCCTTCCTTCCCTGTACCCCTCTGCTGTCAGTCTTGGGAACCTAGATTTGGCTCTAGGGGCAACTGGGGGTAAAGCAGGTGCAGGTGGCTTCATGCCCCGTAAGTCTGACACCCTTGGTGCTGGCTTGAGCCTCTCCTCCCTGGAGATGGATCTGCCTTCTGGAAGTCACTTCCTCCACAATGTCAGCCACGGCTTGCCTTAGCCCCACCCTCTCCCCAGGTGCATCTGAGAGTTCATACCTTCCCTGCATTTCTTTGGTTTGTTTTTTGTGTGTGTGGCCAGAGATCTTTTTTTTTTTTAACCTTTTAAAATTTCATTTAAATTCAGTTTGTGAACATATAGTATAACACCCAGTGCTCATCCCATCACGTGCTCTCCTTAGTGCCCGTCACCTAGTCACCCCATCCCTCCAACCACCTCCCCTTCTGCAATCCTTTGTTTGTTTCCCAGAGTCAGAAGTCTCTCATGGTTTGTCACCCCCCCTCTAATTTTTTTGCCACTCAGTTCCCCCCTTCCCTTATGGTCCTTTGTACTATTTCTTATATTCCACATATGAGTGACACCATATGATAATTGTCTTTCTCCGGTTGACTTATTTCACTCAGCATAATACCTTCCAGTTCCATCTATATCAATGTAAATGGTAGATTTTCTGATGGCTGAGTAATATTCCACTGTGTATATAGACCACATCTTCTTTATCCATTCATTCGTCGAAGGGCATTGTGGCTCCTTCCACAGTTTGACTATTGTGGACATTGCTGCTATGAACATTAGGGTACAGGTGTTCCCTGTACTTCTTTTTATCTTGAGCATCCCCAAGTCATGTACCTCCAGGATCAGTAATCTACTTTTGTCCCTTCCCTACCATTGTTCCTTCAGGGCTCTCCATTGGTCATTTAGAACCTGAACTTAAACTTCTCTGAAGGCTCTGGCCTGGAATTGTGTGCAGTTCTGCAACCTACTGCAGGGGCTTGGGGAGGCCAGGGTTTAGCTCCTGGACTCCACTTGTGCCAGGCTGATGCCCCCCAACTCTTCATTCATTTGCACAGCTGCATAGTGCCCCATTGTGTGTATGCATCACAGTTTATTCACCTGTTTCTCTATGTTTGGACCTTTAGATAGAGTTTCTAGCATTTTGTAGTTACAGATAATGTTGCAATGATTAACCTGTGCATATGCATTTGTGTAGTGCTGAAGGTGTACGTATGTTCAAGGTAAATCCCTAGAAGTAGGATTGCTTGTTGGAAGGGTACATGCATGTATCATTTTGTCAGATATACAACCTCTATATGGAGTTGTACCATTTTGTGTTTAATTTGCATTTCTAGTAGTATGAGTGAACCTGAACATCTCTTCAATTTATTTTAGTCTCTCTCTCTGTCTCTCTCAAAAAAAAAATTTATTTATTTATTTATTTATTTATTTATTTATTTATTTATTTATTCTGGTGGGTTTTCTGTCCATGAATTTTGCCCATTTTTCTATGGGACTTTTTGACCTTTTACCTTTACTTTTTACAAGTTCTTGGTATATAGGGATAGTAGCTACTGATTTCACTTTTTGGCTGTTATAAATAATGAACATTTGTGTACATATTTTTGTGTGAACACAAGTTTTCATATTTCTTGGGTATATACCTAGGAGTGGAATTGCTGGGTCACATGGTGACTCTACATGTAACTTTTTGAGAACTGTTAAGCTCTTCCAAATGGTTGCACAATTTTACATTCTCACCAGCAGAGTGCAAGTGTTCCAGTTTTCTACATCTTTAGTCAATGCTTGTCATAACTTTTTTGATTATAGTGGGTGTGATGTGGTGTCTTATGGTGGTTTTGATCTGCATTTCCTTGATAGCTAATGAGTTGTATGTCTTTTCATGTACTTATTGGCCATTTGTACATCTTTTTTATTCAGATGTTTGCCCATTTTTAAATTTGGTTGCTTGTCTTTTTATTGTTGAGCTATAAGAGTGCTTTTAATTTTCTAGATACAAGTCATTTATCAGATATATGACTTGCAAATATTTTTTCCCATTCTCTAGGTCATCTTTGTACCTTCTTGATGATGTCCTTTGAAGCATAGAAGTTTTAAATTTTTATAAAGTTCACTTGATCTAATTTTTCTTTTGTTGTTTGTGTCATATCTAAGAAATTATTGCCTAATTCAAGGTCATGAAGATTTATGCCTCTGTTTTCTTCTGTGAGTTTTATAGTTTTAGCTTTGATCTTTGACCCATTTTGAGTTAAGTTTTGTATGTGATGTGTGCATCTATCTGATTTTGAGTCATGGTGAGAAAGCTTCTCCTTGCACATGAGAGAGGAATTCACCTGTGTTTTCTTTTGGTATATGCATAGTTTATTTTTTACATTTTAGAAAGATTTTATTTACTCATTTGAGAGAGAGAGAGAGATAGTGAGAGAGAGCTTGAGCAGGGAGGAGAGGGAGAAACAAGTTCCCTGTGAGCAGGGAGCCAGATGTAGGGCTTGATTCCAGGACCCTGAGCTGAAGACAGATGCTTAACTGACTGAGCCACCCAGGTGCTCCTATTTTTTACATTTATATCTCAGATTCATTTGGTGTTTATTCTGGTATATAGTATGAAGAATCCATCAATTTTATCTTTTTTCAAAAATGGCTCTCCAGTCATCCTAACACCATTAAATAAAAAGTCTGTATTTGCTCAAATGATTTGCAATCCTACCTTTGTTGTATGTTAGATTTCCATATATAGTTAGGTCTATTTCTAGACTTTCTATTTGGTTCCACTGGCTTTCTATCTATTCATGTGCTAGTATCACACCTTTAATCATGAAGGCTTTGTAGACTGTTTTAACATCTGGCAGGAAAAAAAAAACATCTGGCAGGGTTTGTCCCTTTGAGGGGGGCATTTTGAGTAATCCTTCAAGAATAGCATTTAACTAGAAGTCATGTGTCGTAAGTTGAAGTCCCTCTTCTACCACTTACTCTGCAACCTTAGGTCAGTCAAAACTCATTTCTGAACCTCAGTTTCCTCATTCATATAGGGATAGGTTCCTTCCACTTGGGGTTGAAAAGAGTGAGTTATTTTAAACTAAGTCTATCTCAAAGACTTTTGTATTGACAGAAGATCTGTATGGACTCATTTCTAAGGCCATTGCTATATGGACTCATTGACCAAGGCCAAGTCTTGATCATTCTCTCTGGAAAGAGGAAGCAACACATGAATTGTCCAGGATGTACTTGTGTGCTGTTAATAGGAAGACTTATGTTACAAACCTAAATCACTGTGTGCAAATGTTTTACATGCCATCAATAAGATTCAGTGCCATTGCAAATGATATAAATAAATCATTTCTTCCTTAGCAAAAAAAAAAAAAGATATAAATATGTGTATTGAAGTCATATTGATTTCAGAAGCATCGATTCTGGCATCCCATTGAGTCTAGAGGCCTGAATTAGAGCGCAAAGGAGCAATAGCATCTTCGTTGTCTTGTGTGGGCCGGTTGTTAAAACCCCCAGCCCTGGAGACATGCCTGAAATGTTTAGGGCAGGGACTGAGAGGGGGAAAGTGCTCATACACTCCAGGGTCATAGAATCCTCAGCTCAGTGTCAGGAGAATCCTTTTAGGCATCAAAGCAAAGGTGAGGGTTAAATTTACTTTGTGGGTTCCCACCAGATGATGTCCATCTTCTGCTCAGCTTTAGACAGATGTCCTTAGAAAGTCCCAGGCAGAGTATTCTCAAGCAGAGAATAACAATGAAAACAAGAACAGCTAACATTTATGAAGTCCTGTGTCAATCAGCTATTGCCACAATACTGCTGCTTAGCAAACCACCCCAACATTTGGGGCTTAAAACAACAATCATTTATTCTTGTTCATGTACCTGGGGGTTGGCTAATCAAAGCTGGGCTTGGCTCCATTTGTAGGCTAGTCCATCTGGGCTCCCCATGACTCCTTTCTCTTGGCAGCTGGCTAGCCAGGGCCTATTCTCATGGTGTTGGGACACCCAGCATATAACAGGCTTCTGCTTGCTGAATGTCTGCTAACATCCTATCAGCCAAAGCAAAGCACATGGCTGAGCCCGAACTAAAGGGGTCAACAAGCACACTGTGCCTCTAATAGGAGGAAGTTTCTTTTTATTTTTTCATAAAACTGAATTTCCCCGGTCTGAAAAAGTTTAATATTTAATAAATAATATGCTTTCCCTACATTTTTGGTGTCAGATTACCATTTCTTTTTTCAAGAGGACGGTTATCACCGTGGGTTGAGGGGTTGGAGCCCACAATTCAGTCTTCTGCAGGTGCTTGCTGTGGGCTAGCACATGCTGCATGCTGGGCATGACCATCTCACTGACTCCTTATAGCACCCCGTGGAAGAGGCGTGTTACTGTTACCAGTGCCGGGTGGCACAGTGTGAGGGTGGAGAGTGCAAACTTGCCAGCCAGACTGGCTGCTTTTAAAACCTGGCTTCCTTGGGATCCCTGGGTGGCGCAGCGGTTTGGCGCCTGCCTTTGGCCCAGGGCGCGATCCTGGAGACCCAGGATCAAATCCCATGTTGGGCTCCCTGCATGGAGCCTGCTTCTCCCTCTGCCTGTGTCTCTGCCCGTCTCTCTCTCTCTGTGTGACTATCATAAATAAATAAAAATTAAAAAAAAAAAACCTGGCTTCCTTACTTACCAGCTGTGTGACTGTGGCCAGACACTGGAACTTTCTATGCCTTGGTTTCCCCCTCCCTAAAATAGGGATAATAGGTAGCTCTCGAATAGAGTTATTGTGGGAATCAATGAGTTTGAGTGTGTCTGGCTTTCTAAGTGTTAACTACTGTTTGCTCTAAATAAGTGTTGGCTACTATTATCCTCATTTTACAGATGAGGAAATGTAGGCTCAGAAGGGTTAAGAAACCCTCTCAAGGCTGCATATCTAGTAAGTGGTAAAGCAAGGATCAAAGCCTGGGCAGACTGGATACTCTTTTTTTTTTTTCTTTTTTAAAGATTTTATTTATTTATTTATTTGAGAGAGAAAAAGAGAGAGAACATGAGTAGGGGGAGGAACTGAGGGAGAGTGAGAAGCAAGCTCCCCACTGAACAGGGAGCCTGATGAGGGGCTCCATCCCAGGACCCTGAGTTCATGTCCTGAGCCAAAGGCAGACGCTTAACAGACTGAACCACCCAGGTACCCCCAGACTGGGTGCTCTTAATTGCCATATTCTGCTACCTTCCTTTCTATATTGACCTGCAGTCAGCCTCCCTGTGACTTCCCCATAAGATCTCATTAAGTTTATTGGAACTTTTTAAGTTTGTGAGGATTAAATGGAATAATGTTCATGAACAGCCTATCCCAGTGTCTGGCACAGAGTAGGAGGGCTCAGGAGGCTGGAGATGTCATAGACACAGTCTGTCTTTCCCTTTGCTGTTCACCACAAGTGATAACTCAGACTCTGCTTTTATGGCCAGTCCAAGGAAGGTAAATGCAGCACAAGCCTTTGATCGTAGGGACATTTGCTGGGTGAAATTGGAGCTATGGGCAATGCAAAGGAATTCTCCAGCAACAGGGAACTCAGAGGCAAGGTTATTTGTAGGATAGCCATTTGTCAGGTCCTCACTTTGCTCGCTGCCACTCTAATGGCCTGAAAGGAGGGACTGGGAATGGCATGAATTCATGGTGTGGTGGCCAGGGCCTGAACCCTTGCTGGAGCTGATCCAAGCCCCCACTGAGGCTAGAAGCTCAGAGAACTGCCTGCCATTGTCCTAAGGAGGGCATATTAGCCCTCCAGGCAACAGGATTACATTACATTACAGAATTGATTGCCGAGGTTCCAGAGCTGGGGTGCAGTGGGACCTTAGAGCAGAAAAATCTACTCAGAGCTGAATTATCCTTTGGGTATATGCACACAGAGACCAGGATGAGCTTTGGGGACTCTTGGAGAGTATTGAGTTAAGAGCTTTCTTTTAAATTTGGGAAAAACTGAGGCTCCGAGTGGAGGGGCTTGCTCAGAGTTCCACAGCAGTTTCTTAAGTAGCAAGACCAATAAATGGGTCCTGGATGGGCTTTGTGTCCTGCTTCCCCACCGAGAGTGCTGAGCACTCGCTACATGCCAGGCACCGTGCGGCCCCACCCCCTGGCGGACTAATATTGGTGAGTTTCTGCCCCAATGGGCACTGACAACCACTTTCTATCCTGACTCTAGCAGCCTGTCTTTGACGCCCCATACTCTCTCCCTCGCTCCAACCTGCTCACCACTTTCAGCTGCTAACCTGAATAATTGAACCTCCTAGTTCTCCATCCTCCTTCGAGGCTCCTTCTCACCCACACACCCACCCCCTGCTGCCACCGAAGCAGCTCAGGCTGGAGCCTGGGCACCTGGGTTCAAATCTCCGCTCTGTCTCCTCCTAGCAGGGTAACCTTAGGCAAGTTATTTAATCTCTCCATTCCTCAGTTCTGGGCATGATCATTGTTTGAGGCTCACGGAGTTGACAGGGTGATAAAATGAGTTAACGCATGTCAAAGAGTGTCTGGTAAGTAAGTGCTGTCTTCTCATCATGAACACCACCCCCAGCTTATCTGTTCCCCTGACATGATGCTCCCTTTGCACAGGGACAGGGTGGGGAGCAGAAGGACCTGCAGAAGAGGAACGGACTCTTGCCAGCAGAATTTGGAGATTGAATGCAATGTTGAATTGAATGAGAGAAGGGCAGTGAGAAAGGGAACAGCATGAGCACAGGTGGTGTGGGGATGGGGTAGGGCAGAGCAGGTTTGGGGAAGGGCCCTGGGGGAAGTCAGGGTTGATGAGGCTGGAAGGTTCATAGGTTGGGGGCACAGACAGAGGAGGGCTTTGGAAGCCAACCTGAAAAATCTGCACTTGATTGGATAGGTGGTAGGGAGCTACTGAATCTAGAAAGATATTGATTCTAGGTATCCATTACCCAGCTGTCTCACCAAACCTTGTCACTGGTTCTAGTAGATGAACTAATTTTCCAGGCTCACAATCTCCCCAGCTAATGATCATTTTGGTGTTTTCCCCACTCACAGTGTTTAATTCCTCTTGGATCTCTATCTTTTCTTCTTGTACTGGCTAAAACTTTTTTTAGTTTTTGATTTTAATAAAGAATGTTACAAGTATTTCACCAATTAAGTATGACGTTGACTCAAAATTTAAGATCAGTACCAGATCAAAGAAGTATATTTCAATTCTTATTTACCAAGAGGTATTGCAAGGAATTAGTATTGAATTTTAGCCAATGCCTTTCCCACAGCTTTGATATAATCATATGGTTTCAACTTTTGATCCATTACTATGATTTTCCAACCAGGGCTTTAATACTGAATCATCCTTGCATACTTGGAATCAACTTTATTTGTTCATGGAATATTATTCTTTCTAATATTGTTTGATCAATGAGACCGTAGATTTTTTGCATGGATATTAATAAATTGTGACACTAGCCCTTAATTTTCATTTTTGAAACATCTTTGTTATGTTTTCATATCAGGATTATGCTAGCTTGGAAAAAATGAATTGGGAAGATTTTCTTCAGCTTTATATATTCTGGAACAGTTTAATAACAAAAGTATGTGTCCTTTGAAGGTTTAAAAGAACTTGCCCCAAACAAAAACAGAGAAGATACTTGCCTGAAAGCTAAATGGACATCGTATATTAAAAAATAATTTAAAAAAAAGAATTTTCTATTTCTGCCAAAGTGATTGGGCTGTTCGTGTTCTCTCCTTCTTGAGTTAATTTTGGTAATTCATGTTTCCCTAGAAAATTGTCCCTCCTGTTGAGATGTCCACATTTATTAGTGTAGAGTATCTTTGCTTTTTTTAATATCATCTCTCCTATGCTTCTGGTTGTACCTTCTCCTCATTCCTTTTCTTGATATTTGCATCTTCCTTTTTGGATCTTGCCCTAGGTTTGTCTGTCTTACTGGTCTTTTCCAATAATAATTTTTGGGTGCATTTATTGTTGTATCTGCTTTTCTCTGTTTCCTAATTCTTTCTCTTTTACTTTTTCTTTATCGGTTCCTTCCTCCTGTTTTCCCTAGTTCATTTCATTACTTTGTTGTTGTTGATGATGATGTTGTTGTTGTTAGAGAGGGAAAGAGGGAGAGAGGCAGAGGAAGAGAGACAATCTTAAGCAGGCTCTATGGCCAGCATGGAGCCCAGTGTGGGACTTGATATCAAGACCCTGAGATCATGACCTGAGCTGAAGTCAAGAGTTGGACACTTAACCTACTGGGAGCCATTCAAGTACCCCATTTTATTTTTTTATCTGGCTTCTTGAGTTGAGTGCTTTAGTGAAGCATTGCATTTTCTGCTTTAGGGGTCAAGGTTTTAAAGCATGTGTAACACTGGCAGAAACTGTTGGGGTTCTGACCAAAGGCACAAACTCTTGTTGAAGAAAGAATCTAGTCCTAGGGGCAGGAGAGCTGCTTTCCAGTCCTAGCCTTGCCTCAAATCAGCTGAGTGTCCCTGGTCCAGCCCTTTTTCTTCCTAAGACCCTGTTTCCCATCTCAGGCAACCAGATGTGGGCCTTATGAGGCTTGGCTCCCTTGAACTTCCTGCACCAGGCTGCCTCCTATCAGGATAATGCCCTCTATCTTTCAGGAGACAGATTTGGCCTCTCTCTGTTGTGGTCCTGGCTCCTATGCCTACACACATATCCACAAAACCTGCAAAGTTGAATTTTCTTCTGCATGCCAGAGCCAATAAGCAATGGTGACAGTGTGGCCTGAGCCTGGGTGTCTCAGCCGAGAGATACGTGGATCCTCTGGACTCATGGTCAGAGCATAGCCAGGTGTATGTCCATGGCAGTGGAGGGAGTGGCTAAACATGTGACCTCTGTCATTGCATTTATGGTTTGTTGTCATCATCAGGGGTGTGAGCCTGGGGCAGTGCTGGGGCTGGAGCTCCACAGCCTATCAGAGCTCCAGCCATGGTTATTTTCTCTGCATGTCTCACAGCCTTGTACCAATTAGTCTGACTCTTAGGCTCACTCTGGCTCCTCAGTTACCCTTTTTAGCAGCCCTCGGGTCACCAAATCTCTGTGACGGTGTGGAGAGGGCTGTGTGTCGGGTGTGAGTGCTCTTCCCACCTCTACCATGATGCTGCTTAAGGTAGAGGAGGGTCCTGGGCTGATGTTACGAAATGTGAGCTCAAGTACCTGCTCTGCCTCCTGCTCCCTGTGGGATCTGAGCCAGTTACTCCCCACCCACCGTGGGTCTCAGCTTTTCCATCCACAGAATGGCAACAGGGGTTGGCTAAGAAGAGCTTCAAGGGCCCTCCCTTCACCAATTCTTGACTGCAAACGGAGGGACCCTTATGAGCTCCAGAAAGCTCTTGCTGCTCCAGCAGGGCCGCTTCTTTCATTCACTTGACAAATATTTGTGGGCTTCTGCCTTTCTGACCTTGTACAAATACTTGACTCTGGAGTTTACTTTCTGGAGAGAGGAGCTGCCACAGAGGGCCGTGAGGGCTGGCTCAGAGGAGGATGGCAGGAGGCAGGAGAGGGCTGGGGAGAAAACCTTCTTAAATCACCTTTATTATAAATGAAGAAACATGAGTGATGCTTATCACAAGCTGAGATGCCCAATCCCAAGCCAGGGAGGTGGTGAGCAGAGGGAAGGGGGGAGCCACATGCCTGCCGTTTCATAAGGTTCTGGAAGGTAAGGGGAACCCTGTGAAATGAGGCAGCTTCTGGCTGTTGGCTGGACAGCCTTTGAATGACTGGCACTGGAAAGGCTGTTGGTTTATCTGGGGAACAGTCACAGCCCATACCTTGTGCTGGCTTGGATTCTTTGGGGAGTGCTGTTCAGAGGTGCTCTCTCCTTGGGCCACCTGCTAGTGGGGCTGAGCTCAGAGTCAGCTACCTGTGGTAATGCCTGCACCATGCCCCTGGGCCTCAGAAGAGGTTCCTGGGACCTGGCTTGGCTCTTCATGGTCAGGAGCTGCCCTCACCCAGTCTTTGGTGCCCACATTGAGAGGAGGTCAAGGTTCCACTTTCCTTACACTTTCTCGGTGCCATCTCCTTACAGAGTTCTGCTTCCTGGGGTTTCTCCCACACAGCATGAAACCCAGCACATTTGGACACTCCGTTCGTTCTGCGTTTACTCAGGGCCTACCGGGTGCCAGGCCCGATGGTGGATAAATGAGGTGTCACCCCTGCCCTCCAGAAGCTGGCAGCCTGCAAAGAGGTGAACACATACCCACCAGAGTGTCTGCTCCCAATGGCCAAGGCCTTAATCTCCACGTCCCAGGGCCCAGAACAGTGGCTGGTACGAGGAGGTACACTTCCTGCGCCTTTGTTGGGTGAATGACTAGCTCTGGGCCAAAGGAGGCAGGATTTAGTAAGGACCAGATACACAGCGGTAGGGTCTGAGGAGGGAGGTGGAGTGGGAGGCGGGAGGTGTTTGGGCTGGCCTCCAAAGGTCGGTGGTGTTTGGCGGCTGCGGCTGCGTGAAGCTGGAGGAGAGGGTGCTTTGCGCAGAGGCACAGCAGAAGCAAAGGTTCGTGAGGGGGAGAGAAGTCCGAGTGCTACTTCAGCTCTCGCAAGGTGAGCTGGCCTGAGCTCCATTTCCCCAGGGAAGCAGCCGAGCTGTCCTGGGTTCCTGCTGAGTGGAGCCAGGGTGGCTGGAGGGGTGTGTGTGTGTGTGTGTGTGTTTGTGTGTGTGTGTGTGTGTGTGTGCACGTGCATGTGTTTGCATGCATGAGTGACGGGAGGGAGGTGGGGCACACTGGCGTTTGGCGCCCAGACGTGACAAATGTGCAGATGTCCCAGGAGCCGTGGACATGAGCGGCTGGCCGCGGAGACACTCACCCCGTGATTTGTTGCTTTGATTCCTCAGGCCGTGACTTGGCGAGCACGACCCTCCCCGGGTACCCTCCGCACGTCCCCCCCGCCGGACAGGGCAGCTACTCAGCACCGACGCTGACAGGGATGGTGCCTGGTGAGTTTGCACTGCTGGCGTCTCCACAGCAGGCAGTGGACGGGGTTTCGGGGGGGCTTCCCCCCAAACAGCCTGGGTGACCTCTATGCTTCTGAGAAGTGGACCTGAATAAATGAGGCAGAGGTCTGCACTCTCAGTCTCTTTCTCCGCAGCTGGGCCTTAGTGGGGCCAGCATGAACCCAGAAAGGGGGGGCCTTGACTGTCACTCAAACGGCCCCTTGGCGGCCACAAGATAGTCTGAACACAGAGGGGTGCGGGACCTGACCAGAGGTTGCCCGGCCAGTGCTCAGTAGGGGGTCCTCCTCCATCCCCCCCCCACCCCCCCCACCTCCCCACCCCCCACCCCCCCACCCCCCCACCCCCCCCCACCCCGCCAACTCGTGTGAGGTGAACACCAGGAGGCTCCCTGGGGGTGGGCCCAGGTGTTCTCAGCAGCCTTACTCCTTGGGGTTGAGGACCATGTGCTCAGGGCACATGGGGTGTTGGCTGGTGGGTTTGTCACTTGATTCTAAACTGAATACCCTGTGGCCACAGAAACCTCATCCCCTCGGGCCAGCAATGTATCAGTTTCTTTAAAGACATTTTAGAAAGTTGGCACCATGTTCCTTCCATTGTAGGATGGTGTGGGGAAAGACGACACATCATCATGGTGCTGGCTTTCTATGTACTAAGGGCATGAGCATTGCAGGGAAACCCAAAGTATCATTTTTTCAAAGATGTTTAAAAAAATCAGGGGGGATATTAGGACCGGATTGGATGTTGTTAAACTTCTTTTAAGGGTCAGTATTGTTTGTTGTTCTGAATCATTTACCTGGTGCTGAAGCTCCTCCTTCTAGCCCATCCTAGGGGTCCTGCTCAGATAACCTCATGCCTCTTCCAGTCTCTTCCTCAGCCCATGTCACGGGCATGTGCGGCTCGGGCCCGAGGATGGGTGGGGGATGGACAGAACTGAGTCTGAGACTGGGTGTTCACACCGACACATGAGTCCCCATAGGATGATGAGAGAACCTAGGTCTGAGAAGGGAAGCAGGGCAAATTACAGCCTGGTTGGGCTTTCCACGTGCAGCCAGGTCCTGGCACAGATGCAAAGGAGTCCCAGAATTCTCAATTCACTCCTGGCCTTCCAGGTTGTTACAAAGATGTATTTAATAAGGTAGGAGGACAGAGCATATTTCATTTAACGGTTTGTTAGCTTGATTTATGACTTTTAAATATGAGACATATGGGAAATGGCCTCTGCGTGTACTGTTGCCCTGGGCCTCCCCAGTGCCAGGGAGGCCTGCCAGGTTCACACCTGCAAAGAGCCTTTGCCTTCCTGCTGGCCGGATGGGATACTGGCAGAGCATTGGGAGATAGTATGCACAGGGCCAACAGAGGCCAGGGGGGACCCAGACCACTTCCCACCCCTATTCTCAGGAGATGGAGTCCAGGTCCTTCCCCCTAACAGCCCCTCACACTTCTATAGCACTTTGCAAAAGGCAGAGTGCTTTCCCAGGAACCCTTTATTGTTCCAACTCTCTGAAGGAAGCTGGGTAGGAATCGAATCCCCATTTTTCCAAAAGGGGAAGCTGAGACTCAGAGCAGTTAGGGAATCGCCCAAGGCGGCACAGCTTGCAGGTGGGAGGCTTGAATCTGGGTCCTTCCCTTTACTGCGCTGCCTCTGTGTGCTCTCACTCCATCACCAAGCTGCTCACGGATGGGGATGGCCATGGGGATGGCCGAGGGCCAGGCAGCCGCCCCAGGCCCTCCCCCAAGGGCACTCTGGCAGGTAAGGCTGAGACCACCCACCTGGCCTCACTGGCTTCCCACTGCACTCCCCAAGGAGGCCAAGTTCAGAGAAGCGGCTGAGCTTTGTTGAGTTTATCCAAACAGAGCCTGCCCTGTCCCCGGCCCTCGTGATTTCTCCAGCCCTAATAACTGGGCTCAAGATACAAATGGCCGTGGGCGGTGGAACTCCCAGTGGGAACCCACGGCGATTTCCCGCCTCGTAACTGCAGCAGCAGGAATCACAGGCCTGAGCAAGCCAGCGGACAGGTGCTACCACAGGGTGGGCCTGCTGGTGAGGTCCCCTGGCATGGAGGGAGGGTCCACGATGTGGAGGGAGGAACACCAGCATGTTGGCTGGGAGCCCCCGTTCTGCCTCCCACTCTCTCCCTTTCTTCTCCTTTTGCTTTCTCTTCTCATACAGCCCGGGTACTCATTCGCTTCCAGACCTAGTGTCAGGGTTGGGACTCCATGCTCTGGGGCCATGGCCCTTAGTTCCTGTTCTCAGGGTCCAAACTCTATCACATCTTTGGGATTCCTTGCCAGTATGATCGCCAAAGCTGTTTTTGAAATGGCTTCATGGGGCACTGCTGGCCCACCGGCATGGGGGCCCCAGGGCTGGCACACAGCAAAGAGGGCCCACCTCACAGCAGAGGGGTCTTGGGCCTGCCATTCAGGCATCACGTGATCTGGCCTCAGCTTACCTTTCTGGTCAGCTGTCCCAGCTCACCCCTCTCCTGACCGCTCCCTGGTTCCCCCCACGCCCCACATTCTTATCGATCAGTGTCACTCTTTGGTCTGTTTGACCTTGGTTTATACTATTTCCTTCCTCTGCCTGTTGGGATCCAACTTTACCCTTCAGGCTAAGTAGAAACATCACCTGCCCATGAAGCCCTATGGTGTTGCCCCCCTCTGGGGGCTGCTTGGTACTTGGCTTTGCTATACCCCATGGCCCAGCATGTTTGTGGCCCAGTTAGCTATACCACTGGATGGTGAGTCGTGAAGGCCATGCCCTCTGCTTTGTCTTCTGTACTCCTCACAGTCCTCTAGCACATAATAGGTCCTTTTGTGTGTGGTGGCAGGGGAAGGGGGCAGGGAAAATGAATATTAAACTGTGGATTAGCTCCTATGACTTGTTGCACAGTCCTGGAGCCGAGGGTTGTGCTCCCTCTGGAGGTTCTAGGGAAAGATCCCTTCCTGTGGGTCTCTCTCTTCCACCTTCACAGCACAGAAAGGGTCAAGTTTCCCTTTTTGGTTAGATACATAGGGCCCGCCTGAATAATCCAGGATACTCTACCCATTTTATTTTAAGATTGAATTTATTTATTCATGAGAGACACAGAGAGAGAGGCAGAGACACAGGCAGAGGGAGAAGCAGGCTCCACGCTGGGAGCCCAACATGGGACTTGATCCTGGGACTCTAGGATTATGCCCTGGGCTGAAGGCAGACGCTCAACCGCTGAGCCCCCCAGGGATCCATCTTCCCATCTTAAAATCCTTAATCACATCTATAAAGGGAACCCCCTCCCCCATTCCTCCCTCCCTTTTTTTTGGTCCATATAAGTAACATTCACAGGTTCTAGAGATTAGGGCATGGATAGACCACAACCTGTTTGGGGATTTCAACTTTGTTCAGACTTTTTAAAAATTATTTTATTTTATTTTATTTTATTTTATTTATTTATTTTATTTTATTTTATTTTATTCATGAGAATGAGAGAGAGAGAGAGAGAGAGAGAGAGAGAGAGAGAGAGAGGGAGAAGCAGGCTCCATGCAGGGAGCCCAATGTGGGACTCGATCCTGGGACCCCAGGATCCCACCCTGGACCGGAGGCAGGTGCTAAACTGCTGAGCCACTCTAGGATCCCCCTTTTTTAAATATTTTATTTATTTATTCATGAAAAAACAGAAAAAGGCAGAGACAGAGGGAGAAGCAAGTGCCTCGCAGGGAGCCCCATGTGGGACTCGATCCCTGGACCTGGGATCATGCCCTGTACCGAAGGCAGCCTCTCAACCACTGAGCCACCCAGGTGTCCCTGTTCAGACTTCTGATCCAGTATCTCTTGGGCTTCTGAATCTGGGAGATGTTCATTGACTGTGGCTGTGCTAAAGGCGATACCATTTCACAGCCTTCAACACAGCCAGTGTGGAGTTGGTACAGTTTGGAGAAACAGATTGAGCAAGGCTGTAAGAGATTGTTTAACCTGCGTTGGTCTGAAGCTGTAACATGGTAATGGTCTGTTTCACTATATGGAACAGTCGCCCTGCCTCCCCTAGCAGCAAATGCAGTGGGAACCTAGAGATCTTCTAAGTTGTTTTTTTCCATGCTAGGTTTTAGGAAATTTGGCTGCCTCCTTTTCTTTTAAGGGAAGACTTGCACGTATAAAGTTTGCTTTTAGGACACCTTGAGGAGGAACTGCCTCCAGAGGGTACTTGGGCAGTTGAACTTTTGGCCCTGAGAAAAATAGGCATTATGTTTTTTCCGTATTAAATGCCATCTTGTTGGCTTGGACTCTGTATTTTCAGTCCTGATTCCGCCATCAGGGTGTTCATTGTATGACATTTCCCGCTCCAAGGCCTTCCCATGTGTGCATAATGAGTCTTCTTAATCTTCTCTGGTATTTGTTGATTCCATTTCTGCAAAATCTGTATATCGATCACTTACACTGAATAAAGCAAAGAGGGCACACATCAGCTTAGAGTGGACACAGTTCAGTTTTATTTTCATCAATTCCTAGCAAATACGAAAAGTTTTGCACCAAAGATTCCATAGTGTCTTGATCGGTAGAAGTACTTGATTCCTGCCTGGCGATATTTGTACAAGCTAACAGATACCGACATGGCATTTGAAACTCTTAAAATTTCTAGGCTCCCTTTGGCTTCAGTTAGTCTAAGCAGTCAGGAAACCGTATTTGAGATGACCCAATCAGGGATGTGCCATCTTTGTGTTGCCCCTTTAGGAGCTTTAGGCCAGAGTGCCAGGAAATCTTGACCACGTCCTATTTGCCTCCCTTGGGCTGCAGCAGACAAGAAGCTTATTGGAGGCCCTAGAAGGAGCACAGCAAGTTCCTCCTGGCCTGGGCACTGCACTTGCCATGGATTGGTGTACATCATTTCTAGGTGCTTTTCAGTTAAATTGCTCAGTTAGGGGCACCTGGATGGCTCAGTTATCGAGCATCTGCCTTCAGCTCAAGGCATGATCCCAGAGTCCTGGGATCGAGTCCCATATTGGGCTCCCTGCAGGGAGCCTGCTTCTCCCTCTGCCTAGGTCTCTCTGTGTCTCTCATGAATAAAGAAATAAAATCTTTTAAAAAAGTAAATTTCTCAATTAACTGATGGCTTTTATTTTCATAAAGAAGGGGGTGAAGGTGGATAGAACAGGAACCTGAGGCCAGTGAGGAGGTATGGATCAACAGGGAGAGATGGGCAGGCAGATGCCCACTGGACTCTGGCAGAAGGAATGAGAGGCAGGCGCAGCTTCTCAGCCCCTCTCTGCTGCTCTTACAGACCAGCCCTCTCCCGGCTGTGGGTCTCACCTCAGAGCACCCTTCCCAGTAACCAAATGCATAGTAATTTCCTATTGCTCATGTAATCTGTGACCACAAACTAGTGACTTAAAACATAAATTCATCACCTTATGGTTCTGGAGGTCAGAAGCCCAAAATGAATCTCGGTGGGCTAAAGTCAGGGTGTTGGCTGGGCTGTGTTCCTCCCGGAGGCCCCAGGAGAGAACTGTCTTCTTGCCTTTCCAGTGTGTTGATACTCCCTGCATTCCTTGATTCGTGGCCCCAGTGCTTTATCTTCAAAGCTGGCAATGTCAGGCTGAATCTTTATTGTGATGCCATCTTTCTACTTTTCTCTCTGGCCTCCCCCTTCCACTTATAAGGACTCATGGGATTTTATGGGACCCACCCAGATAATGCAGGGTAATCTCCTTAGCTTCCAGCTAATTGGCAGTTCCCCTTTGCTATATATAGCCTGCCATGCTCACAGGTTCCAGGGATTAGGATATAGACCTCTTTGGTGATGGTGGTGGGGCATTATTCTGCCTACCACACCATCTATTTTTTTTTAAGATTTTATTTATTTATTCATGAGAGACACAGAGAGAGAGGCAGAGACACAGGCAGAGGGAGAAGCAGGCTCCATGCAGGGAGCCTGATGTGGGACTTGATCCCAGGACTCCAGGATCACGCCCTGGACCGAAGGCAGGCGCTAAACCACTGAGCCATCCAGGGATCCCCAGCCTACCACACCATCTAAACCAGGACCCCCATCACTCCTCTCACAAAGTCTCCTGTTCTTTTCATTCACGATACTAAGCACAAGTGAAGGAATTTACTTAGTGGTTTATGCCTTCCTCATCTGCTTTCCCCTCAGCTCTGTGCAAGTATACAAGGGCTGTGCAGCACACAAAGCTGTCTATTCTGTTCGCTGCTGTGTCCCAGTTCCCAGCCACAGGGTGCACTAGGGAGGCTGGGTGGTTATAAGCATGGACCCTGGAGCCGGATCGCCTGGTTTTGAATCACCATCCTATTTCTCACCAGCTGCGTGACTTGAGGCAAGCTGCATAACTTCTTTGTGTCCTGTTTCCTCCTCATCTATAAAATGGGAGTGATGGAAATGAAAGGGAGCATTACAAGATGTAATTTATGTAATATGCTTAGAATTTTATCTAGCATATAATAAGTGCCATGCAAGTGTTGATGATGATGACGATGACTGTTGTTCATTCAGGGCTCTGAGCTGGGTGTGGTGCTGAGAAAAGACACCTAGCTGGCATGCCTGCAGTGGGCCTGATCTATGCTGGTATCAGGTTGAGGACTCTCCAGCAGAGTTCAATGGCCCATGGAGCCCACGGATCAATGGGAGAAACAAAGAATCCAGTCACAAAGAGTGTTGCCAAGCAGGAGTGGAGGCACACTTTGAAGACAAGGAGAGGCACCTGGGGTTAGTTCCATTGAGAAAGGTTTCCTGTTGCAGGATCTGTAACATTGAGAAGGGTCTCCTGTTGCAGGATCTGTATGTTGTTGGCCAACTGAAAGGAGGGCAGGGGCTTCGGGATGGAGCAGGAGTTGAGCCCAGTGGCTAGGGTGGGTTGACGTGGGTGGAGCGTGGCCCAGCTAGCCCACATCTGGGTAAATTACGTTGGCAGGAAAGGGAGCTGGTTGAAAAGGAGGAGGCTGGTGGCCAGCAAGATTGGGATTTGAGTTGTCAACTTTTAGAGGCCAAACAGACATCCAGGCAAGGCCCTCAGCAGGTAACAACGCAGTTCAGGAGCGCTGGGGCCAAGCTCTGGCCCAGAGAGAGAGAGAGGGAGTTCCTCAAGGAAAGTGAGGGGTACAATGGAGGGAGTATGGCTTCAACACTGATCGCTGTCTGGCTATGCACGAGCTCCGTCTGAGTCACCCTTGCCTATTGTTTTTAAGAATCGTTAAAAAATTTTTAAGAGATATTTATTCATGAGAGACACAGAGAGAGGCAGAGATACAGGCAGAGGGAGAAGCAGGCTCCCCGCAGGGAGCCCGATGCCAGACTCCATTCCAGGACCACAGGATCAGGACCTGAGCCAAAAGCAGACCCTCAGCCACTGAGCCACCCAGGTGCCCCCGAGAATCATTTGAAATGACAGTTGTAATGTTACTGAAGCACCAGCCCTGGGTGGCAGGAGAGGGGGGGCAGGAGGGCTTCTTTTGTCTTTCTATAGCAAACCCCTCCGTGACTTTGAGCCTCCACTGCTGGGCAGGCCTGCTCTGTGGAAGCCAAGCAGGTTTGGGGGAGTGGGGGTCCAGCAGGGAGGCAAAAGCCTGGATTGTGGCCAAACTCAGCCAGGGACTCACTATGTGATCAGACATGCCATTTCCATTTTCTGGGCTTCATTTAGCATGTGGACCATGGGTAGAGTACACTCTACACAATTCTGAAAGGCATGGCTAGGACCGGTGGATGGGAGCCAGAGGGCCCCCTTTCCAGACTTGTATAAAGACCCTTCCCCGAATTAGAACTGAAGATAGGCAAATGGGCAGGTGGGGGGGGGGGTCCCAGAAACCAGGAAGTAGCTGGTGGAGGGCCTGAAGCATGGAGAGGGAGGGGGACTGGACCGTGCTCCCCAAGTGCCTCCCAGGCCTAAGCATCAGGCTCAGTGTTTGCTCAGAGAATGAATGGCCTTTGGTTTTAGCTCTTTCTTCCCCATCACCGTCACCGTCACCAGGGCTTCTGGTGGGCCCCCGACCTGAGAGCTTTTGAGGCTCCCTCCGCCTGTTTCGAGCTCAGCCTGGGCTCCCTGGCGCCCACCTGTTGCTCGTTCCTGACTCTTTGCTGCCCTCTAGTGGCCCCCAGTCACTCTGCCACACCAGGAACAGAACTGACGGGGAATGAATACCAGGCACAGCCGGGAACAGCAGGTGGCTAGACATTTGGTCCATCAAACATTTCCTGGCAGTGCCAGTTCTGGGCTATAGTGTGGTTTTGCAGACACAGTCCCTGCCCTCAGGGAGCTCACAGAGTGGCTGGGAGACAAACAAAAAGTCATTCCTGTATGCTGTGTTAGGAGCTCAACTGTAGGAATGTGCTGAGGAAATGCGAAGGAGGGGGCTGCTGAATTTGCTGGAGCCACGGGGTGAGGTAGGGGAAATCCAGGAAGGATCCCCAGAGGAGGTCACTTGGGCCGGCCCTTGAAAGGCAAGTTTGCAGTCTGAGAAGTTGGAGGTGCGTTGTTGCACGAGGGACTGGTGCATGAGAAGACCCAAGGAGCAGAGAGCATGGGCACCCGGCAGGAGCTCTGGGGTGTGTGCAGGGACAAGCAGGAAGGACAGGCTGGGCTGATTGAGGAAGAGCCTCTCCCAGCACCCAGATGTCAATGCCTGGAGACCTCGGGTCGGGAGGGAGTGCCACCAGCAGGCTCGGCAGGTGGCAGGCTCTTCCCAAGCAGATCTGGATGTGAGTCAGGGCAAGGCAGCTGCGCCCTCACGGAATGGAGCATGAGGGGGCTGGAGTGATCTGATCTGAACAGTCTCTGTAACTAGCTCCTGGGACTCCTGTGTTGAAGTGACACTGGGACTGGGGAGAAATGGATACCCCGTGTGAGCTTGATGATCTTGCTGAGGTGGGGAAAGAAAAGAATTGTAAGGCGGGGTGCCTAGGTAGCTCAGTTGGTTAAGCGTCTGACTCGATCTCAGCTCAGGTCTTGATCTCAGGGTGGTGAGTTCAAGCCCCGTGCTGGGCTCCACACTAAGCACGGAGACTACTTTCAAAAAAAATTGCAAAATCAAAGACTCAGAGATGGAGAACACACTGAGAGCATGAAGGTCCTATTGAAACTTCAGAGATCTGGGTTCTGATTCTGGCTGCAAATACTCGTAGTGTGACCTCGGGACATGGCCTTGGGGCTCCCTGCTCTCTCAAAACAGGAGCCAGGAGGTGGGGAAATTGGGTAAGATGCTTCCTGAGGGGCTTTCTGGTCCTGCCATCCAGGATTTCTAAGCCTGTGACACCTCTCCCAGCTCAGCTGGAAGGTTCCCTGAGCCCTGCCACCTCTGTTCTAAGTGGGCAGCAAATACACTGGAGTTCCTTTCAGGTCTGGGTCTGTGATGTCACAAGGCAATGGCCCTGGGCTATCATGTGTAATTTGAAAATGACTTCCCAGGGGTACAGCTGAACAAAAGGGGGCTCAGGATATGCTAATAATGTACACCCATTGCCACGTCTCCACAGGGAGGGTCCCCTAATACTGCGGTGACCGTCAAAGACTAGCTGTCAGGGCCTCCACACCTGGGATGGGTTCTTAAAAGACTTTAGAATCTAGAATGTTAGGACAAGTTTTAGAAGCAGCAAAGGTCACCATGATTAGTTCTATCTAAATGCTATTTTTGTTTTAGATTTATTTGTTTTTTTATATTTTATTTATTTGTTATTTATTTATTTATTACAGAGTGTGCATGTTGGGAGGGAGGGGCAGAGGGACAGAATCTTCAAGCAGACTCCCTGCTGAACGCAGAGCCCAGTGAGGGGCCCTAGGTGCTCCATCCCAGGATCCACAAGATCATGACCTGAGCCGAAACCAAGAATTGGATGCTCAACTGACTGAGACACCCAGGCACCCCAAGTTTTCAGTTAGTAATAATTGGGCCTTGCATAAACCGCATGGCTATAATAATGCCACAGTGCAAAGCTACTTCCATCTAAACAGTGTCCTTTTGGGGCTTGTGAGGGGAAGAGGGAGGGAGCACATCACAGACCTTTCTCACACATACCCTGTGGCGGAAACAGGTGAGAAGCAGAATCCTAGCTGCGGAAGAGTGCCCTGCTGAGCCAGGAGCTCACTGGCTGCCCGGGAAGTATCCAGCACTGGGGAGCTTGGAGGAGGAGCTGAGACCGGCTCACCTCCTCCAGGCTGCTCTGCGTCTAGCGCACTTGGTAGCTTTCCCTGTGTCTGCTCCTTCTGATGGCAGTTACTGAGGACCAGTCATGAGTGAGGGAGACCATATGTCTGGGCTCCTAATGTGCATCTGCAGTGGTATTTTTAAAACAAACAAAAACTGGATTGTGATGCCTTTTTGGGAAATTGGGGGATATAGTCAGGATTTGCTTTAGAAGAAATTGAAGTATTTGGAGGGCATCTGAGCACTGGGTGAAATGAAGTAGGGCCAGTTGGCCTAGTGGCTGTTAAGGGCTTCTTAGCCCCAAGAGGTTGGGTTCCCAAGTTGGTTCAGAGAGAAGTGTGGGTACACAGCCCTAGAGTGTGGGTGCCCTGAAGAGAATGAGTGGCCTCACTGGGCTGAGGGCCTTTGTCCTCCTAAATCCTGATGGCTAAGTCCGATTCTAGGAGATCCTCCCTCCGTGGACAAGGGCGGCAGCTCATGGATGCACAGGCCCGAGCAGAGCAGCAACAGAGAAGTCATCCTCAGCACCTGGCCGCACAGTAAGTGGCGGAGCAACCTGACCTCAAGCGCCCGGGGTTTGAAGCCATTCTATTGTTCTTGCCTGAGGCTCTGCCAAAGGGTTGGGTGGCAGTTCTCTCTGGTTAAGTGGCTGAATCCTGGTTAGGGGCAGATGAGGAAAAGGTGCTCTGGGCCTAGCCCAGCCAGGTGGGCTGGGAAGGGAGAGGCTGGGAGGGAAGGGGTCCCCATGCAGGAGGGATATCCAGGGCTCAGATGGCCTTCTAGCCATCTACCCATTGCAGGCTTAGGGCTCAGTCCACTTCTTCTGGTTAATTTTACCCTTAGTGTTTATGACATTACCTGTGAGTGCATCTTAGCCCCTACCAGACTCAAGCTCCTGAAGAAGGAGGTTGACATCCTAGCCAGGACTTCCCAGGGAACAATAAGAGGAAATGCAGGGTCCCTGGGCTAAGGGCCTAAGAGTTTTTCAGGAATTCACAACAATTTGAGGGCTGGCCCAAACTGTTTTTGCCTTGAAAATTCAATTCACCTGGCTGGCTCAGTGGTTGAGCATCCGCCTTCGGCTCAGGTCATGATCCCAGGGTCCTAGGATTAAGTCCACATTGGGCTCCCCTCAGGGAGCCTGCTTCTCCCTCGCCTATGTCTCTGCCTCTCTCTTTCTGTGTCTCTCATGAATAAAAAAATAAAATCTTTTTTAAAAAGAAAGAAAATTCAAAAAGGAAGCTGGAAACCTGGCATTAATAAATGTTACCTTTAATGTCTATAAATTGTAATATGATGTCACCTCCATTATCTATTACATTTAGTGCTCCTAAAAATTTCATTACCTCTGAAAACAGTATCTAAGTTGGATTTTCTCACTTTACAAGAATTCCCTGGTCTGTATCTTGATTGCTGAGAAATCATAGCCAACCATGGATTAGATAAAGTGCTTGTGGCCAAATAATTTCAAAAGCAAAATTATAAAAATAAGCCTTTTGTGTTTTTTGGAGTGAGAAGTATCATTATTGTGGTACCTTTATGGGTGAAGTACAATAAGGTGAGTAGGAGAGATTCCCTCATAGGAAGACATTTGGGGGTCTGGGAAGAAGCAGTGTGGGAGACACTCTGATTTCTTCTTTAACCATATTGAATATAAAAAATAATGATGGGGACTTGAGTTGATCAGATTTCACCATCCATCCAGTTTTCTTTCCTTTTCTCCTCCCTCCCTCTCCCTTGCTCCCTCCCAACATTTATTAACTATCGGCATGTGCCAAGCATGAGCCTAGGGATATAAAGGTGAAAACCATGAACCTTGTCTATGGAAAGGTCTTAGTCCATAGTGCAGATGGGCAAGTCAGTGAGGGTCTATGGGGACTCTGAGAGTACTGAGAAGGGGGTGCAGCCTAGACTAGGGATGTCAGACATAGGGGGCCCCAGAATTTCTCTATAGGAAGGTTGGAGTGGGAAGGGCATGTCTGAAGCTGATTTTGCAGAGTTTTGCTAAAATTGTGAAATACTATCCACATCAAAGAATTTAAGAGGTTAGGAGTGTAGCTAACCCTGGGTCAGGGGAGGAATCTAGGAAGAGATGAATCTCTGGCTTGGCTTGTCATTGGGGATGAAGCATATGTTAGCCAGTGGGAGGTGGAGTGAGGTGGGAGAGAATGAACGGATCGAGGTAGGGGGCAGTGAATACAAAAGGTATGCTCTGCTTCTATACATCCTGGAGTTCTTCCAGAAAACCAGACTGAATCTACCGGGGTTGTCTGTGTTTTCCTCCCTTTGATTTGCTGGAATCTCCAAGCCCATCTATGAGACCTCAGCAGCTGTCAGCCCTCTGCTGACTTGACCACCATCTCTAAGCCTGTGGGTCTCTCCACCTGGGACTTCTCTCTAGAGAACTTCCGCAGGCTCGGAGTAGGGAGAGCCAGTAGGGCTTGGCTCCTGCTCTCCAGAAGACTTCTTAATGAGGCTTATGCCCACGAGCTAATTCCACCAGCAAACCACCCTACTCCCACCCCCATCCCCCCCCCCCCCCAAGGGTGGTGTAAAAGGAGCCTTCTCTGTTATCCTGGTTGCAGTCTGAAAGCACCTGGTGAGGCTGGAGTGTTTATACCCACTTCAGGAGCAGGCTAGCGGAGTTCAGAGAGGTACCGTGCCTCTGCAAGTGGTGTTTTTTTAAAAACAAACAAAAATTGGATTGTGATGCCTTTTTGGGAAATTGGGGGACATAGGATTTGTGGCCAGGGGTACACAGCCAACAGGGGAGCAGCTGGGCCTGGCCCCTGGCGCTCATGTCTCTAGTTCACCCAGCTCCCAGTGCCCATGAAAAGAAGGAATGGGCTCTGGGTCCGGGAGATGATCTTGATTTCCCTGGTGCTCCGTCCGGGCTGTGGGTGGCCTTTCTGACCCAGAGGCCTTTTTGTGGCCCAGAAGAGGCTCTTCCCAGTTGGGACACCAGAGAACCACACTTTGGATTCCAGTATTTTCCCTTCTACTCCTCATCTTCCCTGTTTGTGTTCCACATCCTTCTCAGCCCCCAATCAAATGCTCTTATAGGAAGCCTGCCCCCCACCACCCCCCACCCCCAGGGCCCCGTCTCTCCCGTGAGCACGTCCCAAGGTGCTGCCTGTGGTCTACCTGGGTCAGCGCTATAGCAACAGAGTGCTCCTATCTCCTGGTTGTCCTCTTGGAATCCTACACCTGCTCCGTCCCTGAATACAGTAGGCACTCAATGGAGATGGGTGGAATTCATTTGAATCAGGCACATGCCCCTCCCTACCTTGTCCGGTCCAGAGTCAGGGGCTGAGGGCCCAACTGTGTAATTAAACAGAGCTTCAGCTTGACTTCCGTGCCCCGACTCTTTCTTCCAATATTTGCTCTGGCTCCTCGCTGGAAGACGCGGAGACAATGGCCCTTGTTACCCTCTGTTTGAGTTATTTATTTTTTTCACTTTTCCCTCCTTCCCCTCTCAGGGGACTCGCCTCTCGCCCTCATCCCTCATGTTTTCCCTTTCACTTGACTGTCACTCTCATTGTCCTCCCGGGGCCGGGAACGCGGGGTGACAGGCAAGGGGAGCCCAACCGGGCCGGGGAGGCTGGAAATATAGTCATTAATGGGACCCGCGAAGCCCAGATGTCCTCCCTGAATGCGGGTAATTTGTTTTTAATGAAAAACCACGCGGTGACCCTGAACAAATGAATTTTCTTTATAAGGAGTCTCTGTGCAACGGCACAAATAAAGGACCCAAATCAGGGAGACTTAGATCCAGGGTAGGAAAAAAGAGAAAGGAAGAGGGAAAGAGTGGAAAAGAGCAGCGAGAAAGATAAAAGAGGGAGGAAGGGAAATTTTAAAATGACAACTGTGTTATCATGTCCTTTTGTCTAAAGAGCAATCCCAGGTCACAAATGCCTTGGGCATTGTCCTGCCAGAGCAGGATGCATGACAGTTGTGGCCATTTTGAGGTCTTGTTCACAACAATGCGAAGGATGCGAACCACCATCTGGACAGACCTTTACGATTTACAAACCTCTTTAGTGTGTGATCTCAGAGGATCCACACCGTCGTGTTAGGAGGGCTCCATTCATAGCCCCATTTGACAGAGATGAAAACCAAGGCTTAGGAAAGATGGTTTGCATCAGGTCACACAGCTAGGAGGAGCTCCAGTCCAGATGACAAGGACTTTGCAATTTGGTGTTTGACTCTTAGAAACATCTGGAAATAGCTTGCTAGAGAACGATGTGCACAAGCGGATCTAGGTAAGGGGAGATACCATGTCTGCAGCCGGGAGTCTTGGGTCGAAGCAAATGCCCACAGCCCCTGGACTTCCTCTCCATCAGGGCTTTGTTCAGTGTGCAGACTTTCTGAGACCACTTTGGGTGCGGTATTTGTGGAAACAGAACTCCCCCAGGAGGAAGCCAGAGACACTTGGGAAAATGGGTGTGAGGGAATCCAATCTGGAGGCCAGCCCAGCTGTGTATCACTGGCCATTTACCCGGGACCTTGTGGTGTGCAGTGTGGAGCAGGTGACTGGGGGCAACCGCAAAGTCATGGACTCGATGGGGGCCCCAGCGGAGGCCCCACCCCTGGCTTTGGGGGAATCCTCCTGTGGGTAAAGCATTAGAGGTGGTCAGCACAGGTCTAGATTGGGGTGTGTCTCTGTGGAACGGGGAGGGTGTGACTAACACATAACCTCACAGAGGGCTGGAGACAGTCCTCATTCTGTGGCTGCTGCTCCCTCCGGCACAGATGGACAGGGCTGGACTGAACTTGAGAAATCAGCCTGCGAGTGTGCAGTGAGGTCAAGGAAAGCACTTGTTCAGAGTCACACAGCAAATCAGAGGAAGAGCCAGACTGGCCTTCTTGCTGCCGGAGACGTCTGCTCTGTTGTTCCCACCCCGGAAATACCAATGTTCCCCTTCCCCCACTTTCAGTTTTCCCCTGAAGCAGTGAAAAGAAAGCATTTTGTCTCCTGACCTCGGGCAGGCCTGGTATTCCTGGGGTGAGCCCTGGGTGACTTGGCTTCTAGAACCACTCAAAGCAGGACTCTCAGCCCACCCACCCCCGCCTTGGCAGGTTCTTCCTAAGCCCGCATCTTTCCCCCCAGCCCTGGGACCCGGCCAGCTGGGAGAGCACCCTCTGGGATAGAGACAGTTCCCGTCCCCTGGCCCATCAGGGCTTCTGCCTGGGACCTGTAGGCCACGCCAAGGCCCCAGCTCCTCCCATGCTCTGCTTTTCCCCCAGAGTCAGGCAGCTAGACAAAAAAGAAATGATTGTTTTCTTTTCCTGGGTTCAGTTTCCCTCTGGAAGTTGTGACCCAATTAGAAAATCAGACAAATAGAAAAATCTGGCCACGACCCCAGCTGAGGTTAGAAAGTCTCTGCTCGCATTTAGGTCTCTGCCTCCCGTGCTCTCCTGTGAGTCCCGGGCGGCGCAGGCTCCCTTGGCCACCTGGAGCAGACCTTCCTCCGTGCCGTGCTCCTCCGTAATTGATGATTTATTCCCCACTGACTTCCAAAATGGATTTGAGACAGCTTCTTGACCTTTCAATAATATCAGCCCAAACCCAAAATCCCTGTTATAAAATAGGAGGACCACTGGTGGGTCACACGTAGAGGCCCAGGAGTGGAGCTGCTGCTGCGTGCCTCACCTCCGCAAGTGGACTGGTTTTTGACAGGGTCCCACCATCAAGCCCAGCTCTGCACCTGGAGCTGCCCAGGCTTCACTGCTGGGAGCAAGGGGCTCACTTTCTTGGAAACAGTCTCTGTCTGAATGCGTTCCAGAGCGTGCTTCCAAAAACATAGTTTTAATCAAAAAGAAGACCACCAGAAAAACTGGGACAAATTGTGATTTTTGACAGTGGACAGTTGTAAATGCCAGGAGGGGTTGCCAGTTGGCAAACAAACTCCTCTGATGAGGTCTTCGATTAATTATACAACCAGTGAGCTGACCAGGGCTGGGGTCTCTTAATTGTCCTCAATTGTGGGATGAGTTCTGGTCTTCCTTTCCTCCCTCCCTCCCTCCCTCCCTTCCTTCCTTCCTTCTTTCCTTCCTTCCTTCCTTCCTTCCTTCCTTCCTTCCTTCCTTCCTTCCTTCCTTCCTTCCTTCCTTCCTCATTCATTCCTTCCTTCCTCCAGCAATCCCTCTGCTCCTCCTGGGTCCTGAGCCCAGTTCACAGAGTGGGCCCAGAAATTACTGAATTTCTCAAGTCCTTGGAGTGTCTGTGGGGAGAGTCACCCACGTTACTGACTCAGAATGGAAAGAGACCAGCTCAGTGGTGGCAGGTTTGTGGGATTGCTAGGCCCAGGGACTAAGCAGGGACTCTGGGGGACCAGAAGGTGAGGTTTGGTGGATGCAGGAGCCCAGGGCTGGCCTGCTGACAGGAGGGGATGCTCTGGCCTGTGGCCAGCCTCCCCGGGAGGGCTCCGAGGGAAGCCTGGCCCCTGGAAATCTTCATGCCCGAAGTGGGTGCCAGGCCCATGTGTACAAACAGGGGGCTCAGTATTTAGGAGTGGGGAGGAGCAGGGAGCTGCCCTGAATGGCAGCCCGCTTTGGAAATTTCTATGCATTTGTAATAACAAAATTACCATAATTTGCTCGTTAACGCAGCTAGATCAGTCAAGCATTGTTCCATCGCGGGCAGGGAGGCCGCGGCGCCTCTCTCTGCACACTCTACACACCCCAGCCAGCCTGCCAGCCCGCGAGAGCGCTGGAAATTAGCATGCAAATGGTCCTAATTCGGTGGGCGAGCTGTCAGGCAGCGCCTCTCCGGCCTCGTCTCCGTGAAGGCCCTGACAGCCCGGCTCCAGCGCCGGCCCACCCTCCTCGCTCCAGCCAGGAGGGGCTCCGAGGGCCACCTCCAGACTGACAGCTTGGCGGCCTCCCTCCCTCGTCAGCGCCATCAGGCCTGGCGGCGGACTCCCCGGGGAGCGGGCAGGCCCTGCCACCGTGCCGGCTGGGGCTGGCCGGAGGAGGCAAGTAGGCAGGTGGGCCGGTGGGGGAGGCTGGCCAGGGCTGGGGTCCACCAGCCTTGGCCGGACGGGCCGTGGGAGAGAGTGAGGGTGGAGCCGTGCCGCCCCCCAACCCCGACTCAGGGCCTGATTGGGGCACGGGGACCCTCAGTGCTGGTGGGTTTTGAGAATGGGGACTCTGGGGCACCTTCTACCAGGAGCAAATTCAAATCCTGCCTGGCTCTCCCTCCTTTGTCTTCCTGGTCTGACTTAACACAGGACTCCCCCTCTCCCCTATACCTGGAACATCTCTGCCCAAACTGTGCCTGGAGTTCCTTAGGCCATAATGGAGAATGGGGAGGCTAAGAAGGAGTGTGCTGTGGGCAGGATGCCCTAGACCGGGCACACCCTGGGCCTCAATCCTGCCTCCAGGATCATGAGCCTTTAGGCTCGTTCCCCTCTCTGGACCCCAGCCTCTGCATCTTTATAGTGCGGGTGTCTCTATGATTCTCCTCCCAGGGCTGTCCTGAGGATAAGAGAGGGAGACGGCCCCGCTTTAGAGCAGTAGGTGCCATCTAGTGAGAACTTCCGTATGCTGGTCCTTCCCAACCTGCGTGCCCTTCACAGTAACCCCACCAGGTTGGTGTTGATCTTACTTACCTGAGGCCTCAGCTCACACAGAGTAACTTGCCCAAGTGGCAGGGCCAGGATAGAGTCCAGTCTTGCTTGCTCCAGCGCCCTTTTAGAGGAGAAAATACAGAGCCCTGAGAGCCAGATCTGCTTCTGAGAAAAGCATGATGACACCACCTTCCAGGCGACTGGTGCTCTTACATGCCTGGCACATCCTCAGTACTGAATAAATGTGGGCTGATGGAAGAGAACCCGGGTGGGACTGTCTTTGGGGATCCTCTGTATCCATCTTTATGTTCCCCTCTTGACCTGTAACAGCAGAATGAAGAAGCTGCTGCAGGAAGAAGAGGGGGAGCCACAAGCCTTGAAGTTTCCCCCATGCTGTTTCTCAGGAGCTTGTTCCTTCCTCTTCATGAGCCAGATACAGCCCCATACCAACATGCAGGGTTTGGTGAGTGGAGAGCAGGATGGGTTTCAGTCCCCACTTACCTAATCAGCTGGTAGCTCTTATGCGGTGAAGAACCTACTCACCCCTACATGGCTGCCCTGCCCTCTTTGTCTGTTTTATGGGAATCTCATTGGGCCTTTTGAGCCTTCAGATAAATGCAGAGGTAAGAGCGACCCTGAGAAATCCAAAACCCTAGCTGGCTCCTGGCTGTCCTGGGGTGGGGGCAGAAGAGGGCTCATGAGCCTGAGTCCCTGCTGCATCACAGCACCACCCATTGCTCAGTGTGGATCCTACCACAGAGCAGATGCTCAGGACAGCTTTGGAAGCCTGTTTAATAACATGTGGACCAAGAGAGAAAACGTGCAGACATGTGCCCGGGTGAACTAAAAGTCATCCAGATGTGTGCCTCAGACCACAAACTTTCAGCCATCGGTGGCTTCTTTTCCACCTAGTCTTTGGTTCATTTATTTGGGGCCCATGGCATGAGCCTGATGGAACCTTAGGGCTCCATGTACCAACCAGTCTCTCAACAGTTGCTGTTGGGCTCTTGAAAAGAACGAGTCCTGCCAACCACAGGGTCCCAGACACTCTGAGGACAGCTCAGGGGCCCAGCCATTCCCACTCTAGAAGGCCATCCTGGGGACTTCGAAATTCCGGGGGGTGAGACTGGAGGGATGCCTGCAAACTGCATTTCTGCTCTAGGAAGAATTGCCCAGGCTCCCCCTAGTGGAGAAGCGGGGTGCAACGCCCTGCTGCATTCCTGGTAGGCGGCAGGACAGGGCAGGAGTGCCTCCTGCCACCATACTCTTTCTACAGTTGGTACAGGCATACTCTCCTAGAATCCTCATCACAATCCTGTGGGTACCCTTGGTTATCACTTTTGTTGTAGACTCAGTGAGAGGAAAGGGCTGGCCCCTTGTCATACGGAGCCAGGTGCTTTCCCTTCCACCCAACAGCCTACATCTAGCCTCATTCTGTAAGTGCCCTTGGCTTTGGCCAGCTGGCCATCTGCTTGCATGGCCCTTCTCAATTTTGTGGCATTAGACTCCAAATGGCCAGAGGGCACCCCTCTGTAGATAGGTTAATCTTTCAGTACGTTTGCAGTAGCCTCCTTACTGGCCTCCCTACTGCCAATGCTGCGCCTTTAGTCCATTCTCAACATAGTGACCAGAGCAAGCCATTAAAATCTGAGTCAGGACATGTTCCCGACATGTTCCTGACATGTTCCCATGTGCTCACTTAGAGTCCTTATATGATCTCCCCCTCCCCACTTGACCCTTGACCTCATCTTCTGCCTAACTCCCCTTCACTTCTCTGCAGCCGTACAAGCCATACAGACCTCCTCACTGCTCTTCCAACACATTGCCTACTCATGCCTCAGGGCCTTTGCACTTGCTGTTCCCTCTGCTTGGAGAGCTCTTCCCACAGATAGTCACATAGCTAATTCTCACTTCCTCAGCTGGTTATTCAAAAGTCACCTTTTTGATGAAGCCATTCCTACTCACGCTATCTAAAATTTCACCACTTTGTTTTTTCTTTAACATATGCTATATGCTGTGTTCTTAATTATTTGTTTTGTTTATACAACTAGAATACAAGCTCTATGAGGGCAAGGTCTTTTGTCTGTTTTGTTCATGGCTGTATCCTCAGTGTCTAGAACAGTGCCAAGTATTTAGTAGGCACTCAGTCAAAATCTGGTGAATAAATAAGTGGATAAATAGACTGTCTGCTGTGTGCCTGGCATCAAGATAAACACAGACTGGGTCTGCCCCCCACACCTGTGGTGCTCCCCCACCCAGCCCTACATTTGCTCCCTTAGGAGGCTTTTCCCCTCCTTCTTGCTTGGCCACCAAAGACATCTCCCCTCCTCTCCCATAGCCCCAGGTTGTTCCCCCCAAAGCCACCGTGTCACAGTGGACACAGATGAACATGTCAGTTGAATTTAAGAAAGAAGAAATCTCCATCAGCACAGCCAATTTCAGGGCTGACCTACTCACTACACTCCTGGGGAAACTGAGGCCTGGATTGAGGAAAGGCCTTGCTGCAGTGAGTTTGTGGTAGAGAAGAGACTACCTCCTGGTCCTTGGATTGTGAGGACTGGCATGAAGGGAGGTTCTGAGTCAGCTCCCTGCACAGAACAAGCGCCTGATCGAGGTCCCCGAGTAATGGTGGTGGCTGCCCAATGACCTGCATGGAGTTCACCCCCACTAGCTGCCCCTTCTTGGTGGTCTTAGAGGTTGGCCTCCTTGGGACCTGGGGACTAGACACTAGTGTGTCCCCGAGGACCCTGGGAAACCCCTTCACGTGGGACCAGTGCTTCTCAAACTTTTCTGTGGCCAAGCCACTGGGGGATCATCTTCCAGAGTAGATTCTGATTCAGTAAGCCCAGAGAGGGGCCCAGGGTGCTGTGTTTTAAACTTTTTAATGGGGCCCAGTGATGCTGATGCAGCTACCCTCGAGTGGCTATCCAGTGGTTCTCAAACTCATTGCACATTGCAGTCACCTCAGAAGTTTGGACACATACTGATATCTGGCTCCACCCCAGAGATTCCAGTTTAACCGGGATGGGGTGTGTCTTGGTTGTCTGGGGTTTTCAAAACTCCCCAGATGATTCTACTAGACAGCAAGGTTTGAGAACCACCAGTCTGGGTCACTGCACATTATTCTTGCACCGAGGGCAGCTCCACTCTGGGAGAGCCATACAACTTAAAGAGAATGGCATGAGGAGCTCAGAGGCTGCATCCCACTCCTGGGCAGGAGAGAGGATAGGAGAGGGGCTCAGGTAGTGAGCTGGAGGCCAGCATGGGGGGAGGGATACGAGAGAGCCTGCGGAGCCCTTCCCAGCAGAGAAGCAGCCAGGAGAGGTGAACCAGCTGCACAGCTCTTCGGAGCCCCGTCTTTGGCTTCATTCTTAACCCTGACTCTGATAGAGAAATAACTCCCTTTCTTCCCCCCCCTCCAGCCTCGCCTGCCTCTGTACCTGTATCCCCACACTAGTCCCCAGCCACCCAGGATCCGTGTAATTTATGTGTGTGTTGCCCCCTCCCGCAGACTGTGGGCCCTCGGTGGGCAGGGACCGTGTCTGATTCATGTCTGCCTCCCCAGGCCCCGGGCCCTGCATGCTGGGGGTAGGAAAGGTGTGCGGAATTGAGTGTACTGCTTGGGGCGCGCTGGTGCCTGGGACCTCTGTGCTACCGAGTTCCCAGTGCACGGCAAAGCCTGTGCATCGTGGTGGTAATTGTGAAGGTAAATCTTGTCTGGTGTCCTCGCAAACACTTGGTGAGGCGTTCCATAAATATGTCAGCAGCAGCATTAAAATTTGATGGCAGGCGGCTCAGGTCGGGACTAGCACTGTGACTTCCCAGCAAGGTATGACACCATCACCTCCTTCTCATTAGTCAGCGGCAGGATGCTCAGGCTTCTGTACTGAGTTGGGCCTGGTCAGGGGGAGGCGATTTCTTCAGAGGAGGACCGCTGGCTGCTCTGAGGGACAGGCCAAGGTCGAGGCCATGGAAAAGTACGTCAGCTTTGGATTGGCATCCAAAGACATTGGGCTGAGAGTCAGAGTTCCTGAAGGCTCTGGGAATGTGCCCAGTGGCTAGAGGGCACCCAAACTGGAGGAGGCTGGAGCCACTTGGAGTCTGGGAGCCACTAAGAAGGGCTTTACAGTCCAACCTGGTGGAAATAGTCGATTTGCCCCCAAAAAGGCCTTGTAGGATACTTTTTTTTAAAGATTTTATTTATTTATTCATGAGAGACACAGAAAGAGAGAGAGAGAGAGAGAGAGACAAGCAGAGGGAGAAGCAGGCTCCATGCAGGGAGCCCGACGTGGGACTCGATCCTGGGTCTCTAGGATCAGGCCCTAGACCAAGGCGGCACTAAACCACTAAGCCACCTGGGCTGCCCTCGTAGGATGCTTTAAAGGGGCATGGCATCAGAATCATCATTTAAGCAAGCAAAGGGTCATTTGGACAGGAGTCTGGGAGGCAAAAGTATTTAGTGGCGCAAAGAATGGAACCCAGTCTTGTCTACTTTCCACCCCAGCACTGTCCACTTGGGGTAACCGAGGTTAGGTGAACTTGAAAGAGACATGTTCAAGGTCACACGGTGGTAGAGACAGAATGAGGTCACTGGCCTAACTCTTAGATTAAGGCTTTCCCTATAATCAAGTGTTTGGGGCACTTAATGAAATACGAGGAAACTACCTAGGAATACAATTTTCATTAAAAAAAACAAGCCAAGTGCATCCACTTTTTTCAACAATCACACAGAGCACATGCTTTGTGCCAAGGACTGACTCATGCATCAGGGAGCCCCTCACATTCTGATTCACAAAGGACTTCGAAATGCATCAATATCCTTTAGTCGTGTGAGTGTTGTAATATCACGTTGCAGATGAGGAGGTCAGGTGCAGTGAGGTAAAGTGACTTCTCCAAGGCCACTCAGCTACATGGCTGAGGGGCTTAAATGGGGACTGCTGGCCACAACCCCCTGCTCTCTCCATCCCCTCAGTTATCAGCACAGAGTGGCAGCCACAGCTGTTGCCAGTGCCTACACAGAGAATCAGGCCCACTGTTTTACAGTTACTTCCAAAAATTATGATGTGGTTCTGAACGGTTAAAGAGTTTCTGGGTTTATTGGGTGGTGTGCCATGGTAGCAGCTGCCTCATGAGGCCTCTCAGGCCAGGAAACACGGTGTCCTGCTAAACTGGCCTCCTGTTTGGGAACATCCAGAGACTGACCTCGTCCCCAGGCTCCCTTCCCTGGAGATGGAAGCAGCACACTTTGACTCTTGAATGCAGCCAGGGCTGGCAGGAGGTGCATAGGGACAGGTTTCGGTAACCCACTAAATGACGTGGAGGCCCACATCTCAGCCAAGAAGCCCTCCTGGATACCCCAACCAGGATACATTTTACCTTCCTCTCTGCTTCTAAACCTGCCTCACCCTTTTCTAGTACCTGAATTTCTAGTTCTGGGCCTAAGAACCCCTTAGATGCAAGGAGTTCCTGGAGAACTAGAGTCTGAGACCCTCTCCCTGAGTGGCGTAGGACCTAGCACAAAGCTCTGAATGGAGTAGGGCCGTTGTGACTGCTGAATCGAATAGATTTCCCAAAATCCTGGTGAGTTTATTAGACATCTGTCACAGATGTGTGAGCTGGATTCCTTTGAGAATACAGTTCAATGTTATTCCAGAGGAACTGTGTGGAATCAGGAGCCTAGCAGGTTAGGTCATGGAATGGGGGCTTCCAGCAAGGTCACTCAGAGAGACCTTCAGGTGTCCAGACTGAGTACCTTCTGATGGCCAGGTGGGTGGTAAGGAAAAAACCCTTCCCGGTTATCCCTCCCAGCTGCAGCCCCAAGCAATGCAATTTGGTTTTGCTCTTTTTCTGAGTGTAGCAATCAGTGTTTTGCTCTTGCCTTACAAAAACACAAAACCAAAACTGCAACGATGAAACCTCTCTTCAATTCTTGCAGTGAAGCCAGGCTTGGTGCTGTCCCTGTGTGTCAGAGAGGCCTGGTAAGGGCCAGCCCCTTCAGGAAGCACCCATGTACTGTTCCTCTCCCTGTGTGGGACCCGCACCCTCACCCCTGCAACAAACGTGGCCCACTTCCCTTTTCAGTGTGTCTTGCCGCCTTTGTCTCTCTCTGTTTCATGCTCCTGCCAAAGATTAAGAACTAGAGTTTTATTACTGCTTTTCTAGCATGTTCTCATGACCTGTTTGGATCTGACACTGACAGGGGCTGGCCAAGGACCACGCAAGACCCCCTCAACTAGCATTTCTGCTGTGGGCGGGCCCTGAGCTGGGGACAGTGGAGGTCCTCGCCCGGATCTGTCACTCACACGTGGTGATGAGTCTTGGCTCCCGCCCTCAAGGAGGAACCAGACAGACTCCCCAGTGGAGGAATGGAGATGAGGGTCACATCTATCCTAAGTCTGAGCATCAAGTGCTCCGGGCTGTGGGGCTGAGGCCTCAGGGGAAAGTGGGGCATTGCTCTCAGCTAGGACGATCAATCCAGAAAGCAATATTTGAGCTGGGTCTTGACAAGCTGGGAGACTGGACATGAGGAGCAAGAGGGAGGTGGCCCTTCAGATGAAGGGCACAGCATGCGGAGATGGAGATGAGCCCCCTGGAACCTGCAGGGAATGGCACTTGGCTTTTGGGGCCGGGAGGTGGGGGACAGTGGGAGGTGTGACTCAGAAGCTCACTGGGACCAGACCCCGCAGGTCCTTGAATGGCGCAACGGGGCTTCTGGCCCCTGCCTCGAAGGCTTGTTTCTGTTTCTCACAATGATGCTGTGTGAGGGCACTCCCGGGTGAGGCTCACCAGAGACTCACGAAGGAACTCCGTTGCCCCACACGCATACACACAGATCAGGTATGTCTTGCACCCTGGTGAGGCTGCAAGAGCCATTTGCACATTGCGCATTGTCTTGTCCATTGTTTGCTTAGATGAGCGCATTGGGACAGAATTTTGGAATAATACCACAGCAGGAGAGCAGATTAAAATTGCATCAGAACCACTCAAAACATACCATAGCAGAGCCAAGGGCCTCCAGCTGAAACGTCTACAGGGGCCAGACATGTACAGAAAAAGATGAGAAATCAGACTTGGGGGACACGACAATAGTTATAAATTGCTTGTGGCTGATGACATACTTGTCCCTTTAAAACACTGGGTTGACCATCAATATATTTTGATTGGCCCCATGTGGCTCAAAAGCCCCAGTTCTTGCCTCTGATGACAGCCAGCTGGTGGGGTCTAGCATGTGCCCCATAGCCCACAGCGGAGGTACTGTGATGCGAAAGTGGAGTTGTTTCCCTTGAGGTCCCTGGAGGGTCCTTGCATTCAGGTTCTGGTGGTTGTAGACGGCAGGAATTGGGCTCAAGGCACAGCAGGCTCCTGGCACAGAGGACCAGGTTGAGGCCCACAACGGTCACCCACCCGCCTCGTGGCCGGCCAGCAGCAGAGCCTGGTCTCACGGGGGCCCACCCGGCACCGCTGCCCGATTGCGAAGCCCTAGTTCTCTTGAGAAACAGAAATGAGACACATTCTGCATTCGCTCCCTCACTCTTGCCCTCTCTCTCGGTTTTTCTCTTCTCTGTTTTTCTGAAGGCCTTCGTGGCTGGCTTGAGCTGGTGGGAGAAGAGGTTTTTCCCAGAAATGGATCGATGCTCTATGTGCCAGGCTGTCTGGGCTGACACGGCTGACCTTTACTGAGTTTGCTCAGGTTTTCCTTTCCCTGTTGGGAGCCCGCGGAGGTCTTGCTCTGCAGAGAGGGAGGTTGGGAAGCATTGGTCTTCAAGGGGGCCTGTCTGGGTGTGGGTGCAGGGAGGGTAGGAGAAGGAAGAGTGTTGGTGCCGGAAGACTTTTGAGGCCACTTGTTGGAATCTCGGCCATACACATTTCCTGTACAGATGAGAAAACTGAGTCTTGGTGGGGGGAAGGAGTTTGAAGTCACTCAAGAGGTTTTGACTGAGCCCCAGGATCTGGTGTGCATGCACACACCTACTCACCCACGCACGTGCACACACACATGCACATCTGCGTATACACATATGTATCCACGTATATGTGTATGCATGTGTGTTATACATGTCATACCTAAAATAGGAATATAATATATATACAATTGCATATAACATACACACATTTGAAGGTTTGTGCCTGCGTGGCGTGTTCTAGTTGGCACGGCGATGCAGAGCGCCCGCTGATGCCCGAGTCGTGGCATAGCATGCAGATCTACAGGACCACGGGGAGGAGCTGGAGAAATCTCATGGTCCTTTCCAAATCTTTCCTTCCTCCTCCTCCTCTGTAAAGCTTTTCTCTTAAAGCCCAGCTTCAATCCTTCAGAAATAGAACTTGGCTGCGAAGTCACTTTGAAAGACTTTCCGTATGTTAATTACAGCCGGCCAAGGTCTCGAGCAGAGGTGGGAGCCCACCATCTGCAGATGGGGTCGGCCCCCGGCGAGCTCTGCAAATCCCCATCATCTGGCAGGTGTCGTTTTGGGTTAATTAAGAGCTACACTGAGCCGGTTTACCTGTCACTTCTGAGAATTTTAGGAAACTTCGACTTTCTTGCCATCTCTGAGCTTTTAGCAAAGGAGAAAGAAAACATCTCTGATTCTGACAATTTTCCTGGCCCTGGAATCTCCAGGAAAGCTGCTTTAAAATAAAGCTGCCTAAATTTTTTTAAATGGATTTTAATCAGTCCTTTCTACTTACCCCATTAATCTTTACCACTAGTTCTTTTATATTTGGAAGGCAGTGCTGTTCTGTGGAAACCCATCATTTACCTAAATTTCTTTAGCCTCTGCTTTCATTCTGAGTCTTCGAGGAAAGAACATACATCCTTCAGCTTTATTCTGTTTAGTGGCTTTGGAAGGACTTTCGATTTGCGTGTCAGGGGCCTCTTTCAGCAGTCAGGGGACAGAGCGTCTGGGGTGGAAGCAGGAAAGACTGAGTTTTCCCTACCATCAGTGATGAGGAGGCACCAGGTCCTCCTCACACAGGGGTTTGTAAAGATCTGTAACTGTTAAGTCATGTGATCTTCCCAAGCTTCAGAAATAGAGATTTTCCTTCCTTCCATTTTACAGACAAGGAAACTGAGGCTCAAGAGGTAAATCCATGTGCCCAAGGCCACCCAGCCTCTGAATGGTAGGGTCTAGCCTGGACCATGGGCCTGTCTGACTCCAAAGGTAGAGAGATCTGGGCAGAAATGTAGGGCAGAGCACACCTGCTGGTGTGGTCCTGGGTGCGAGCCTGAGAGAGGGCCAGCCCTCTGTTCTTGGACCTGTTGACAGCTGGTGGGGTGGGGGTGGGGGATCTGGCTCCTCGGCCCAGAGCCCCATTATGTACCATCTGCCTGGTCCCACCCCCTTGCTTTTGCTCATGCAGTCGGCCCTCTGGCCCCACCTCTCCTTTACCCAGGGCAGAGTGCCGACAGCAGCCAGCCAGTATCTTCTGGCATCTTGAGATCAAGTAAGTTGGACTCGAATCCTTATCCCCTGCCTCATGGAAAAGTCCTATGTCTTTCCCAGGATTTCTGCCCCATTTCCAGGGGAGGCTCCCATTCACACACTCTGGCTCAGGTTCCCTGACATCACCAAATTCTCGGGCTCTGTGATCTCTCTTGCTCTTGGACCACATCCGATCACCTCAGCCTCACGGGCTACCCAGACAAGCACTCAGCCACCACCTTTGATTTGCATGTAAGGAGAAAACACCAACCTGGTCATGAAAGGCATTCGGATGGGTGACAGGCTTTACTGGATGTACCTGAGGTGGTAGTTGGGGGAAGGGATAGTTACAGCCCCCGATAAGGACAACTTAGAATGGGAATCTAGACACCCACTTAAATGTCCCTCACCCCCTACTCTCTAGACACACACACACACACACACACACACACACACACACACATGGTAGGACATGCACAGGGCTTTTTTAATGCACTGCACTTGGGTCTCTAAATCCTGGATGGCTTTCTTTTGCATATCCAAGAACTCAGTGAAAGCTGTAAAAGTCCTTCTAGGGCCTTCCTCCTCCCTCTCTTCTCTGCTACCTTAGCGTCCTGGGTGTGGGGAGAGGGGAGAGTTCTCTTCTTCTGGTAAGATTACCTTGTTTCCCCAATCCCATGATGTAGGCCCATATTCAAGATGAAGCGACTCTGCCCAGAGACGTTCATTTACCCAAGGCCACACAGCCAGTAAGCAGAAGGCTGAGTGCAGAGCCTACCCTTGCCCACCCTTCCTCATCTGTGGACACACCTTCCCTGATCCCTCTTCGCTTTCAGCTCCCATGGCATCTTGGGGGCAGGGGGCAACCTGCAGTGCTGACTCCAAGTCTGGTCTCACTCCAATCCTGGCTTCCCCCTTGGAACTGCTCCTTCCCAGGAGGCTGGGGATGGAGAAGATCATGACATGTTTTGCTGGTGAGAGTTCCTAGGGGCTTATATGTGACCAAGTCCAGACAGCCCAGGAGCTGTCTCTAAGGAGGGCCCAGGTGCTGTGTGCTTCCCAGATGGAGGTCTCACTGTCCACTGAGTGACAGACACCTGGGCATGAGCTGGCACCCCAATCTACCTCACAGAAACTTTTCTATTAATGGATAAAGGGTTCCCAGTTGAAGCAGTTGGTATTTTCTGAGAGATGCCAAAAGCCTGGATTGGGTGGTGGAAAGACGCAAGGGGCCCATGCTGTCCTTTGTGCTGGGTGGGGGTAAGAGAAGGTGGTTTTTTTTAAATTATTTATTTATTCATGAGAGACACACACACACACAGAGGCAGAGACACAGGCAGAGGGAGAAGCAGGCTCCATGCACCGGGAGCCCGATGTGGGACTCGATCCCAGTCTCCAGGATCACGCCCTGGGCTGAAGGCGGCACTAAACTGCTGAGCCACCCGGGCTGCCCAAGAGAAGGTGTTTATTTTTTAGTTCATTTTTGTAGGAGAGTGAATTGACACACATGTTACATTAGTTGCAGGTTCTACAAGTTTATACATTGCAGTTCTGCTTACCACAAGTGTAGCTGCCATCTGGGAAGGTGTTCATTGTGTGATCTTTGTCTCAGGCAGGCTAGCTGTACTTCTGGGGGTCCTAACAATGAGCCTGAGCCGGGGACTTCATTTTCCGCCCTGGAGAGCATCGTTCTGTGCCTGCGGTTGTTGTGGCCATGCTGTCTCCCAGGCTTCTGTTCCATCTGCTTGGACTATGGCAGCAGGCACCTGGCTGGTTTTCCCTGACCACAGGCTCACCCTCTCCAGCCTGCCCTCCAGATTCTGCTGCTCCCTAGTCTTCCCTGGGTCCCAGCTCTACTGGAAGAAAAGCATAATGTTCTGGCCCCACGCAGTTCTGGCTTGCCTCTGCTGGGCCTCATGATGACCTGGCCATGCAGGGCGTCACGCTCTGACCAGTCCCACCCCGACCTTTCTTGTGCCTGTCTCCCTCTGCATATCAAAATCCTGTCTCTGCTGGCTCACATGCTCTTCTGCACTCCAGAAAGTACCACCCAGTGCTTTCTCCAGACCTTCTCTTGGTTGGACAGGGTTCATTTTTCTAAGCTGCTGTTGTAAGGTTTGAAGGAAAGAAGGTGAATGTCCTTTGGATGTCATAATGTGGTGACTTTAAGCAGAAGAGATGAAATAGGTTATTGGAGCCTCCAGACCCAGAGAAGCCAGCAGCAGGTGGGATCCACTGAGCCCCCAAGGACAGGGCCTCCTTCCCTGCTAAAAGGATCATGGCCCCTGAGAAGTGAAATTCAAGCTCAGCTGACAAGAATGGCCTTTAAAAAAAATAAAGAGACAGGCCAAAGATGGGAAGGCAGTGTCACATAGGCAGAGAGTCTGGGACCAGAGGGCAGGAGGCCAACCTCAGAGTCCCCCCACCTTCCTGGGCCTCCATTTCCTCACACAGAAGACGCAGACAGTTGCACCCACCTGTGTGCTTCATAGGGTTGTCAGGAGGGTTAAATGAGATTCTGGATGCCGGGGAGGCCTTGGTGACCAGTATCAGGTCATTGTCATCATGGCCGACATTTGCTAGCATTCACTGTGTACCAGGCACTCTGTGTATCACCCATTCAGTCTTTACAATGACCACATGCAGTGGCATTTATTAATTGCTCCTACTTTACTGCGGAGGATACTGAGGCATGGAGAGGCTGAATGATCTGAAGGTCACAGAGTTCAGAAGAGGCAGACTCAGGATTTAAATCCCAGCAGTCTGGCTCCAGAGATTTTGTTCCCAGTCTCTGTGCCGAACTGACTGGAGACCACCGGGTTGAGTGGCAGCATGTGTGCTTGATCCTAGGCAGTCTGCTGCTTCCCAGCCACAAGGGCAGGCGAAGCCAGGTCTATAAGGCAGGCAGCTTCCTTGGTATTTGAGGACCTGGCCTCCCCACATCCCCTGGGGTGAGGACTCCCTACACTAGTTTTCTGTGTGGTCCATCAGATCATCCGAGAACATTCCAGAGTGTCCAGCAGGTGGCCGGATCACCCCCATGGGTCAGCCTCATGCCCCAAGATGGTGAAGCTCCTCTTCTCCGAATTCTCACTCTCCCAGGGCTTCTCATGGGACAGGGCTTGCTGAAGATGGCCACGAAGCCCCCCACTCAGCACACCAGGCAGGGGGGTCTCCAGGGGTTCACATCATCCATCGAGGAGCAGAGTGTTGTTGTGAGTGGAACCCAGCAGTGGATCAGATAAACTGGTTGGCATGCAGCCGGTGCTCAATGCACCCCTGGCTCTCAGTACTAATAGCAGAAGTAGTGGAAGCCACCATCTGTGTCCCTGGTTGATTGTGGGGTGCCTGCTCATTCATTCATTCAACAAATAGCGTTCAGGGCCAGCGAGATGCCAGGCCCTATACTAGACACTGGGAGGGAGACGTGACTTTGACAGACAAAACTCCCTGCTCCCCATTGTACTGGAGGAGGCAAAATTAATAAGAACAGCACAACAAAAACAAGATATGTTGGGTTGTCATCAGTTCTATGGAAAAAAAAATATAGCAGGAAAGAGGGGTGGGGTAGAGTTTCCATTTTACATTTGGTGGTCTGGAGATGAAATTGGAGCAAAGCCTAGAAGGATGTGAGGGAGAGAGCCATGCAAACAGCTGTGCAAGAGCAGTATGTACCAGGTAGAGGCAGGTGAGCTACCGGCGATTTGTGGAATGCCGACTATCCACTGTGGACACAGCATTACCCGGGGACTGTGGGGGGTGGCACAGAGGTGCACAGAGGAACCACACCCAGACCTGCAGGGCAGACACTCCCATGTCACAGGAGACCCCCCATGTAGGTGCTGTGTGATGCTGCGGGAAACTGGGTGCACCTGAAGTGGGGGCTTCCCAGAGAAAGAGATGTTAGCCAATTTGGGGACTGGGTGGTGGTGGTGGAGGCTGAAGGGTGGGTAACACACAGTTAACTCCAGCTGAATGGACCCAAGGCTAGCACTTCCAGGAGCTGGAGATCAAGGAGGCTTCCCGGAAGAGGTGGCCTTGGAGCTGAGCCTGGCAGATGAGCATGATGCTGCTAGATGGAGAAGCTGAGACAGCTTTTGCCAGCAGAGCCCTGGGCCCAGGCACAATGCTGTCAGGAAGTGCCTCTGATGGGGCAGCCCAGAGCCCTGAGGGGAGGGCGGCTGTCCCCTCTGATCCCCCACCCTGCCTCCTAGGAGGAGGAGGAGGCTCTGATGGATATGTGGAGGCTGGGCTGCTACGGCCCGGCCCGGCACTGTCACCATGCTCTCCCTCCCTACGCCGGAACCTGACACCCTGACCACTGAGGCATAAAAAACAGAGAATTGGAAGGCTCAGCCTGTCAGGCTGGGAGTGGCCCCCAGAGAGGCCTGAGGAGGAGCACGTGTGTGTGTCTGTGTGTGTGAGTGTGCACACGCTCCGCCAGTGGCTGCCTGGAGGAATGGGGAGGAGGCCAGCCCTTCGGCTTCCTTCATTGTTCCTGCCCTACCTGGTGGGTTTCCAGGGACCCTGCATCTGGGCCTGGCCGAAATGGGGGAGAGCAGTGCTTCAGGTCCTGACTTCTGGTTGGTCCTTCTGGAGGCGCCTGCCCTTTGGCCCTTCAGCAAGCATCCTGGAGAATGCATGGAAGCATGTCTGGGCTGAGGGTGGTCTCGTGGGGCTGTATAACTCCTGTCACCACGGCCAGGGAGGGGCCCACATGCTCCGGAACCAGTGGCTTAAAAAGCCACTCAACAGCCAGCCACCAACGCAGCCGGTGCCAGGCATTGAGTCAGGCCCAAACGGTGCCCTCTGGGGATCCCAGCCACTCAGAGGAGGCAGGCAGGGCCCTTCCTGCTACAGAGCCCAGGCAGCAAGGTTTGAGGGCAGGAATTTTCCTTTCCTATGACTGGCTGGTGGTAAACAGGCTCTCCTGAGGCTGAAGAAAGAGCACAGGGCAGTGCCAGATGCAAGAATCACTGCCCCAGGAGCAGCTGGGCAAGAGCGAGCCATTCCCAAGTCCTACTATGTCCCCCTTCCCCGATGCTGTGCCCACCCTGGCACAGCTTGTGGTTTCTGCTTCAGCAACCCCAGCAGTGACAGCTGCCCCTTTCCCAATGCCTAGAAGGCCCTGACCCACTCCCTCTGCTGTGCTCCCCAGCCCTTTGGCTCATCCCTTCAGCTCAGCAAAGTGCCATCTGCTTTCTCCTGGCATGGGGCCTGAGCCTCTGTCTCATCCTCCCCATTAGGCCAGGGCCCCGGGAGCAGACACCTCTGGATTCACAACACAGAGGGCCAGACTAGAGCAGAGGTCACCTTTGGCTTCTCAGTCCACAGCCACGTGGGAAACATGTGGGCAGTGGAATTCAAACCACACTGGGGTGCTGGAGTGCCTCCGTCAGGGCTGAGAGCCAGGCAGTCTGGAGCTTTGAACTTGGGTCAAGGTCATTTTGTGAGAGACCCTGGGCATCAGTTTTCTCACCTGTAAAATGGTCCAGTAACCCCAGGGAACACCTGGCATGTAGTAGTTTTGTGGTATATATGTTAGAGGCTGGTATTCACTCCCACCGTTAAGAAAAATGTTGCAGGGGGAAATACAATGCCAGTGTTAGCCGTCCACTGGATAAGGACGTGGACCAGACTTGCCCTCATTGGTTATGAAAAGTGCCTGCAGTTCATGTAAGAGGCAAATGCCATTGGCATATTCCAAACCTGACCTGACATTTGGTTCCTGTTTCTCTCCCCGCCCACCACATGCAGGGAGTGAGTTCTCCGGGAGCCCCTACAGCCACCCTCAGTATCCCTCGTACAACGACTCCTGGAGGTTCCCCAACCCGGGGCTGCTTGGTGAGTACTGGTGGAGGCCCTGTGGGGCTCCTGGGCCATCAGCTGCCCCAGTAGAATCCCTCTTTGGGCCGGGTCCTGTGACAGCCTGAGGTCTGGGCCCTGAGTGGGGGTGGGTAGCTTGCCTCATATATTTGCCATCTGAGAGTTGTGATGGGAGCTTTGGACAGTAAACACCACTCCAGCCCTGCTCATGCCCTCCTCCCTTCCCCAGAGGTTTTGGTGGATAAGGCAAAACGGCAGAGAAGGAAAACAGAGAAAAAGAGGCATTGAAGGGATGGTAAGAATGTAGAAAATGTGCTTGCCTGAGAGTAACATATTTCTTAAGGATCATTGAATATTCCAGGGAGAAATCCCTGAGAGGCAGTAAGGAGGCCAACCTGAATTGATTGGTAGTGGTTACCTGTCTTGATCAGAACTCAGAGGCTTAGTGATTGATTAGTGATGTCTGCCATGGACATCAACAGAGCCAGCTCCTTTTGGAAATTGATTGCAAGCGGCTAAAGGCCTTCCAAGTCAAGCCATTCCAAGCTCAGCTGGCACCCAACCTCTCCCCAGGCCTCAGGCTGGCAGATGATCCATTGCTGGGGCCAGCCTGATCTGTGTACATCATCAAAGATATTTGGGCCACTCTGAAGACCAAGTAGGGCTAACTCAGCCCTCAAAAGGCCAAGGAGAGCCTTTTGTTGTGTTGAAATGAACTTACATGAAACCAGCTGGTGAGCAATAATGGGAGCTGAAGGTTCTAGAGCATGAAGCAGGGGCCCAGGCTCACAGATGTCACTTACCACCTGGGGGCAGAGCTAGCCAATGAGCTTGCAGTCAGCAACATGGATCCTGCCCCAGCAGTCAGCTGAGGAATTCTTACACAGGTCAGGACAAGTCTCAGAGACCACCCAGGTTTGTCCAGCTTAACTAGAGCAGCCTAAGTATAATAATAATAATAATAATAATAATAATAATAATAATAATATATTAATTCCTAGATCCTGAATTACTTTAGGACTGGGAAACAGACCTCATCAGAAAAGCAAGAACCTGGTCCCTTCAGACTCAAGTTGCCAGGTCATGGGTCTGTGAAGGAGGCCATGTGGTCACCACTGTGATTAGGTGACTAGGGCAGACATGTGACATAGACACCATCCCTTCCTGGCTAGACTCTTCCATGCACTTGGACCTTGGGCTGCCTCAAGCTGCCCAGAGCACTATGATGTGTCATGTAAGACTAGTGGGTGCAGTAAAGAACAATGCCAGGTAGTACTCCAGGTCCCTATGCCTGCAGATTTCATTTTATAGAAGACTAGAATATTACCTTTTATGGGGCTGGTCTGGAGGGGCTGATCTGTGGACTGATGTCTCAGACTTCTTTTTTGGTTTTGGTAAAAATTAATTCTAAGTATTGAACCATGTCTCTCCACTTACCTAATGCTTTTCCTTAAATAACCCCCCTGAGAGGCCTGGATCTCTGAGTTGGCCCAGCTGTCATTCTTGGGAGGCAACGGTTAACCATGGTCTCCCTGAACCAGCATCTTTCAGAGAGGTAGGGGCAGAGGAATGGGTCTGGAACCCAAGCAGATGGCAAGGGGAGGTGGAAAATGGTGGCATTTGAGGCCTTTACTGCTCACACTGGAGTGAAGGCCAGCTCACATCCCCAGGTGTGAGGCATGGGCTGTGTGCCTCATAGGAGAAAGATGTGGACTCTGTCTCAGGGAGCCTCCACGCTGGAGGTGAGGGAGTCTCGGGTGAGGGTGTCTGTGCCGGGAGGTGCTCAGTGCCTTGAGAGGGGCTAGAGCCAACATAGAGAAGAGGAGAAAGTCCCCAAACCCTGTCCATCTAAATGACTACCTGCTAATTGTGTGGATACTGGGCAAAACTTGTCATGTGGGTCACCTTATTTTTTATCATTTCAACAGCCCAAGAGAGCACATGCTATTATCTATATTATACAGATGAAAACAGTGAGACTCGGAAAGGACATTAACTTACCTGAGGTCACACAGCAGGAGATTGCAGAATGAGGACTCAAACTCAGGTTATCCTAATCCCAGAGCCTATATTCATAACCAGTATACGATGTGGTACTCTTCTCCCTGGCCAACTAAGTCTGAATAGTACTACAGCCAGGAAAAGAGGCTTCATCCCTCTGTAAGAAGCCTAGAGGATCCTGAATACTCAGACCGTATATGTAATGAGAACAGCTCTGATCAATTTTTGAAAGCCAGATTATTGTATTTATCTGTCAGACTTGCAGTTGCAAACAACAGAATCCACTCTAGCTGGTTTAAGCAGAAAACCAATTTATTAAGGAATATTGCAGGCTTCCAGCATCTCCTGGAGGACCAAAGAGACAGGTGTGAGACACACAGCCGGGAACAACACCCAGCCACACCACCAGGGCTGCTCTAGGCCTCCTGCTGTTGCCAGTTGGCTCTATGCTCTATGCTGCTGCTCCAGCGAGGGTGCATGAGAGCTCTCCGCTGCCACCACCCAGAGCTGGATGCCTCTGCCATCCACTCAGCAGATGGAGGCTCTCAGCCCACCCACTTCCTCATGTTGCTTTCTTCACAAAGTCATATGCAAGAGACTCTAATTGGCAGAGCCCAGGTGACACACCTGTGCCCTAACTGCAGGCGGAGCTGGGAGAATTAATTCGTTCAAAGAGGCAGGCCTCATACACAGAAAATCTTGCAAACACAGGAAAAGTTTAAACCATGTTGGGCAGTTACAAACATGAGAAGTGGCCCCTGCACTTCCCAGTTCTGTAACCTGGGGAATCATAGTCAGGTCATCCACCAATCTGGGCCTCAGTTGCCTCAGGTGTGAAATGAGGATAATTGCCACTGGCAGCTTCGTTCAAGCAGGAGCTGAATATGATGCTCTCTTGAGGCCCACAGTCCCGAATAAGCAGTGATCCCACTTTCCTGAAGATGAGTGAGCTGCCAGGCTCACTCTACCATAGTCTTGCAAATAAGTTCCAGGTCCATTCACGTCTACCAGACTGCCCTTTATCCAGAGCATTTTCGGGGCTTTAGCTGAAAGAATCCCACTGAACCAGAGATGTAGACTGATTATTTCTGGGGAAGGTACCAGGGGTGTGGAGACCCGCTGTGAGACTGCTTGGTGCTCCCGCTAGATCAGTCGGAGCTTTGGAAACAGGTGAGACCCTCCATGCATGGAGCCCCTCCATGTGCTCCCGCCCCCACATGCATACTGCCCACACCTCGGCCAGCCTAGTCGAAGCCCCCTTCACAGCAACACCACCAACGCGAGGATGGGAAGCACTTCTAGGGAAGCTGCACACTGACTTCTCGGGAGGACTCCCCTCCCGGCCGTGCCTCCTGTGCTGGGGCTGCCTGCAGGTAACCCACAGGCCCAGCCAGGCCGGGAGGGCGCAGAGGCAGGGGGTGGGGAAGAAAGCAGTGGCCACTCAGGATTAGAATGGGTATGCCTGTGGGTTAGGCAGTGAGCAGGAGCCTGGAATGACTGTGTCAGAAAGCAAATTGACAACACTGTGAATTAGAGAGGGAAAATGACAGAAGAAATGGACAGGTTTATTCTAGATGGAGGTCGAATGGGCATCAGAAAGAGCACTTTGTAAGGCGATGTCTTCATTTCTCATGGTAAATGCATTTTTGACTTTGCAGGACGGGCTGGCAAGAGATTAGGCTTTGGAAAGGGAGTGAGTCAGAGCTGGGGGTGAGAAGTGGCCAGTGGGGAACTCAGAGGGCTGAGCCAGGAGCTGCCAAGGAGCCTCACTTCCATTTGCGGCCCCTTGAGGCCCCTTTGTGAGGGCAGCCCCTGTGGTTTTCCCACTCCTGTGCCATGCCAGGCCTGCAGGGATGTCCCCACTGAAGACACACACACACACAAACACACGTGCACGCACACACATTCTCTCCTGGTCTCATCTGAGGGCAGGATGCAGGGCTGGCACTGCAGATTCTCTGTGGGTGACTGTCCTAATGCTGTCCCCATCCAGGGGAGAGAGTGGAGGAGGCTGGCTGACAGGTGTTTCTGAGTCAGGGCTCTAACTTGGAAGGTGACAGAGGCGGTAGCAGAAAAAGCCATCACTGTGAACACCTAGGCATGGAATTGGTGTCTTCTGGAATAGCACGGCAAGACATTTCCTGCTCCTCCTCTGTTGTTATTGTTGCCTGAGCCATCCTGCCTTCTCGGGAGAAAACAAAGGGAGGAAGTAGTATGTCTGTTCATTGAGACTGGGTTTCGAGGGCCGGTGGCACATGCTAAAGTGCCTCCCCTGTCCTGCCCTCTTGAATACATACCAGCTATATCATCTTGGGGAAGCTACGTACCTCAGCTTCCTCATCTGCTACATGGGGACAATACTAGTTCCTGCCTGATGGAATTGTTTTAGAAGTTGAAAGAATGATTGGCTATAAGTGGCTTAGAAAAATATCTACTTCCAAAGTACTTTCACATCTTTATCTCATGGTGCCCTCTCAATAGCCCCATTGTGACCCCCTTTTATAGATGAGAAAACTGAGACCCAAGGGATCACTCAACCAAGAGTGATAGAGTCCAGGCCTTGGCGCTCAGTTATGGTATCCGGGAGAATCACCAGGATTGGTCTGAATTTGGCTGGGACTTCAGAATAAACCTGAGTCTGTTCCCCTGGGAAATTAAGCAGCTCACTATTCCCACCTCAAGAGATGCATAGTCTCCATTGCTACCAAGACCCCTATACTGTCCCCTTGGGTAGACAGGGCCCTGCAGCATTGGGTAGACAGGCTGTGAACTGCACTGTGGTGGGAAGAGTCCTGAATGCAGGCCAGGCTCTGGCGCTCAGAGGCCCCGTGGCTTTGGGCACATGGTTTTGGTCTGTTGAGCCTAGTTTCCTCACCTGTAAGATGAGGCAGTGGTGGCCTCGCATCTCTAACCTGCATGATTCTGAGAACCCACTGGTCTCCCAGCACCGCCCCCAGACCCTTTTACTACTGGGGAGGAGTTTGGGCCCAGTGTAGGCCTCCTGGAGGCCTCATCCAAAGCAGGTAGTCCCAGGATGAAGCCTTGAGACAGTGGGAGGAACCCAGTTTGGCCCTCACACTGGCTCTGTCTGGAGGTCACAGGCAGCAGGGCTGCACTTCACCCTTCTCCCAGGGACTCACGTACCTCAGGCGCCCCATGTCTCTATCTTCCTGCCCTCCAAACCCAGCCCAACCCCCATCCTCCAGAAAACCTGACTCTTTCTCAGAGCTCTCATCCCCCTGCTGACTGGACATTGGTCTGTGATGTTTGTGCATCATTGCCCCTTGCGGTCTCCAGTAGAGCCAGCAAATAAATGAGTGAGTGGGCAGAGGGCTCTGCTACTGTGTGTTTACTCAGCGCTGTTGTTCATTTACTCATCAAGCCTGGCTGTGGGCACCTGGCATGTGCCCGGCTGCAGACTGGGGCCTGAGGACCTATGGCAAGAAGAGCAGAGCCCAGCCCCTGCCCTTGTGGGGCTCTCTGTCCATAGAAGGGGGAAGAAGCAGTAAAAGAGGTGATTGGAGCAAGGGTCCAGGCCACAAAGGAGCATGTGCTCAGGGCAGGGGGCTTCAGGCAGCAGAGCGCAGAAGAAGGCACAGAGGCAGGACAGCAGGATGAAGTGGCCTACCTCACCTGCCCAGGAGGTGCAAAGGAGACAACACATGTGAAAGGCATAGCAGTGTGGGGCAAAAGAAATGTTTATCCAGAGGTAGTTGCTATTAGCACTAGGGTGCATTTGAGACACCTGCAGAGTTTGATTTCACTGGAATGTGGGATGCGAGTCGTATGGGGTAGGAGGCGATGGTTGTGGGAGGTACGTCCAGGGAGGTCAGCAGAGCTAGGTCACAAAGTATCCACAGGGTGGACTAAGAAGTGATGGCTTTTCATCCTCAAGTTGGCAAACTTGTTCTGTCAAGGGCTAGATAGTAAATATTTTAGGTTTGCAGGCCATGTGGCCTCAGTTGCAGTATTCAGCTCTGCTATAGTAGCATAAAAGCATCCACAGACAACACAGAAACAAACAGGCAAGGCTGAGTTCCAGTGAAACATTATTTACTAAAATAGGCAGCAGGGAGGATTTGACCTGAAGGCCCCAGTCCGCCCACCCCAGCTCTGGGTGGTGAGGGGGCCTGGAAATCTTGTTGGCAGGAAGCAACCCTGATTAGGTTTGCAACTGGGGGCACAGACTGGGGCAGAAATCTTGGTGGCCTGGGAGGAAGGGGAGAGGGTGGGGGCCACCAGTGGAAAGGGGACCCCAGGTATGGGATTATGGGCACAGGGTCACCCCGGAACCTCTGTGTCCTCTTCTGTCTCTCCCAGGCTCCCCGTACTATTACAGCGCCGCAGCCCGAGGAGCTGCCCCGCCAGCAGCCGCCACTGCCTACGACCGGCACTGACCCTCGGAGCCAGGCGGGCGCCAAGCACTTATCACACATATCACTGAGGGCGGTAGCCTCTCGGCCCCTCCGAAGATGGCCAGAGGGGCCCAGCGAGACCATCCTCCAGCAATCCCCACTCGCCTGAAACTCCCTCCCAACCTTTTCTTGCCAAGGACTCTGGGGCTCTATGGTAAGGCTGTTAGACTTCTAGACACGCGTGTGTTTCTAAGAGTCAATCAGCGAGCTGCTCCCAACAGCAACTGGGTCTCTGCAAAGCAACGGACTATTCTGCAGACAACTGTAGCCCCAGCCTAGCCTGCCAGTCCCCAGCTGTCTGACCATCCACCTGTCTTCCTGCCCCAGGCCTGGGAAGGAGAGCTTGCTTTTGTCACTTCAACAGCACCCATGTAAATACCTTCTTGCTTTTTTGTGGGCCTGAGGGTCCAACTGAGGCAGACCGCCTCCCCATTATGCATCCAGTACTCCCGATGTGTCACAGGACATCTTAGACCTGTGTGCAGAGCATTCCCTCTGTCCTGGCTGCCCCCCACAGGTGGGCTTGTAGTTGTCCTTGAGACTAAGGATGCCCACCTCAGGGCCCAGCCTCCTGCTCATTGCTACTTCTTCAACGTCTGGACTAGGAGTCTTGTTGGACTGGTTATGCTTCACGCTTCCCCCCTGAGACCCTTCCTCAGGAGAAACACACTGGAGAGTTGCCCTGGCTTCCTGACTCCCATTTTTCCTGGGCCCAGTGCAGTGTGAGCAGCTCTTCTTCCATAGCAAAGGACTCAGAGAACAAAGAACTGTCTGGGAGATTCCTCAGCTACTTTTCTAAAGTAAGATGCTGTCCAAGGTGCTGACCGCATTGTGGACTCAGTGCTGCGGCTGGGCAGGACCCAGAAGACCATAGTCCAAGGCGAGGACTCCCAAGCCCCTGGAACCACTGAACTGAACTGGGATGTGTTTCTGAGGTGTTCCCAGGCTCATATCACATTGGACACCCACCATGGACATTTCTTCCACCCTCCAGGATGCTAGAGAGTGGATTCTGGGCAAGCCTGTCCCTGCCATGTAGACAATAATTCACAAAAAGGAAGTTCTTGCACCAAGGACTACAAACCCCTACAGCAGTCAGCCAGAACTTCCTGATCAGCCTCTCCCAATTCCTGTGGAGCCCAGTGTGCAGTTGGGACTAGAGGTGCTGGGGTGGGAGCAGATGCCTAACTGCACAGTGGGTATATACCTATTGATGCAGGGGGTTGTGATGGTCAGCACCATGGCCAAGGGCCCCTGGAGCCTGGAGTGGGAGTTTGGAGAACTCACTGTAGGCTGGAGTGGTCAGAAAAAACTACCTGGGAGAATGTGGGGGACAGAGGAAGGCCTTCTGGGAGAGTGAGGAACTGGTGTGTGAACTAGGAGTGATTTTGAAATAGGGGTTCCAGGGGCCACTATCTCTTTGCCTGGGACCTCAATTCCTTCAATAATCTCTCTTGCCAGCTCCAAGCAGCCAGGTGGAGGTCTGTCCAAATCTGGGCTGAATTACAGTGATGACAATGGACTTTGCCATCTCATGTGACAGGATACCCAATGTCTACATGTCACCAAGTTGGCAAAGAGCTGGGGCAGAGCAGAGCCTGCACTTGAGGCTATTGGCCCTGAGAGGTCTTATCCTGGCCACACCATTTCCTTGCTGTAGGACCTCAGACAAGACCCTCACCTCTCTGAGTCTCCACTGCTTTGGTACAGCAGGGTCACCTGCAGGGCCATCCTATAGTTCTCTCCTCAGCTTCCTCTTTCCCCAGATGCTGGGGCTGTGACTGGGTCATCTGGGGCAAGTCCTCTACTTATAAGCAAGCGTAAGAGTTGGGCATCTGAGTCCTGCTAATATTTGGACCAAATGGGAAATAAGAACACCCAAAGAGATGAGAATCAGCCTTGAGGAAGATCTAGCCCAGCTCCCCTCAGGGGAAACTGAGGCCCAGTTTGGGGAAGCCCAGTATGATGCAGGGAAATAGAACAGATATCCTCTGGCCACTATCAAGTGTTTTCTCCCCAACATCCTACAAGGTGGTGGAAGAGAAGAGGAAACAAGCTTACCAAGGTGGAGGCCACAGGCAGTGACTGGCAGAGGTAGGGCTGGGATTCAACCCCCCAACCCCTGGCACAAGGTGATCATCCTTCCATCCCTGGGGAGGGAAGTTGACAGTGAGGGCAGTGGGAGATCGTTCTGGGCCCACTGCCACAGATAGAGTGTTCTGGGCTGTTAGAACTGCCAAGAAAGCCCAGGCACCCAGGGCAGAGGTGGAGCCAGTGGGCTCACCATAGGCACACCCACCTCCTTGGAACCTGCTGGGCAAAGAAGAGAGGCAGCTGGGGGCAGAGCCCACCTTCAGGAACAGGATGAACCAGCTCCAGCCTCCACCTGCCAGGCAAGGTAGGAGAAGGAATGTCATCTGGCCTCTCCTTTCCTCCTTCCCTCCCTCCTTCCCTTCCACAGGAAATGGTTGGCTCAGGAGTCTGAAGCACAGGCTCTTGGCCTCTTGCACCCACATCTTTGGTCTTCATCCCTCCTTGTGGTCTCAGGATATTGGGAGGTCAGCCTTTCCTGAACCAACTGCCTAAAGCACACACTGTCCTTCCTCATCAAAGCCCAGCCGGCTCCATTCTGTTCCTTCTCTTGCCCTGTGATGAGGTCCCCCCATACCTCTCCTCTCTCCCCCGAGGCTCTGCTGGTCTTCAGATTGTATTTGTATTTATTAGACAACCACTTGATTCCTGGGCTGCCAGGAAGAAGCACAAGAGCACATGGATGTACACGCATGTTCTCACACATGTACCTGCTCTCTCCAGCTCAGGGTACACACACTGCCCAGTGGAACGCCTGGGAGCTTGGAGAGAAAGGTTCCAAAGGACACAAGCCGTTGAGTAAATGCCAGAGAATTCTGAATGGAAAACACAAGGCCAGAGCTCTCACGAACATTGTGGCTGGAGGCCTGGGGCACTCCTCCATGGGCTTTCAGCCCTATGTTCCAGCTCTGAATTTTGGAAAGGACCTTGTGGATTTTATGAAAAAGCTTCATATCATTAGTCTAGCTCCAGCCTTGAAAAATCTGATGACATATCAAATCCAATCTCCCTTTTCCAAGGCGCCTTAGGTAGGGTTAGCCCTTTCATAACTCACATTTGTATGGTGCTTTGCAATCCTTGACCATTCCCTGGGGCAAAGACCACAATGCCTATTCTACAGATGGTAAAACTGAGATTTGGGGTTTGCATGGCAAGAGAGAGGTAAAGTGAATTCTCAGATCTCTGGGCCCCATTCTCTCTCCACAGAATTGTGCTCTTGTCATGAGAGCATGTGGCTTAGACAAATGCTTCAATCCCCTAGAAACCCCCTAGACCCACAAGGAGGAAAAAAAGAACAGGGACCCAGAGGCTGCCCTGACCAAATAGCCTGGGGCTTGGTGGCATTGCCAGTCTACCTTGATTCTCATTAACACCAAACCTGCAAAGTCTTTGCCCAGATGCATTCATATCAGTGCCTCTGAGGTTTTATCCACACTTCTTCCCTGCTGGGTCCTGAGCCTCCAAGGGGATCAGACCACACCATTAGCCCTGGCAGAGCCTAGACACGGGCCCGCCTCCAACTCCCAGGGTCTAAGATTCCAGGGTTATGAGATGTCCCCTCACTGGGGTTCAGACATCAGCCCTGTTTGTGACAACACGTAGGAGTCCCCCAGCAGGGCCCTCAGAGCAGCCACAGGCCTGGGAAACACAGATCGCAATCTCAAGGGCCCTGAACTGCTGCTTCCCAGGTTCAGACGGAGTAATCTTGTCGCTCAGGCCGGGCCAGAGGCAACCAGAGGGCTTGCCCCAACCAACAGCATTCAAATGTGAAAGCTTTTAAAATGCTCTTCCAGCCAAAAACCTACATTTGTGGGCCAGATTTGACCCACCAACCACTAGCACATAACTCCCAACTTTTGTCCAGTGCTCCCTTTCTCCTTCACTTGCTCTTCATTGAAGATCTGGGGGAGATGGGAACCCAGAGAGGGATGGGCTTCAGGTTTTAGGCAGTCACTGTCAGGGACAAGCATCCCCAGTCCTTACCCCCTCCCTCCTCACCCCGGGCTCTTGCAGACCATTTGGGCTTTGAAGTGGATGGGATAGAACAGTTTGGGGGTGGTGGGGGTGGAGGGACTATTGGCTTCGAGAGGAGGTCAGTGCCTTGCCGCTGGGGTCTTTCATATGTGTGGGAAAGTGCCCCAGATGTGGCCACAGGGCACTGAAGGTTGAAATCCCTTTATGAGAAGTCGTATCCCAGAGCAATTGCCCTGCCTTTGGCAGCCTCTGGCACCAGCTACCCCTCTTCTGGATGACATTTCAGCTAGAATTTAGCTCCAAGCCATGGGGAGCAAATCTCAAAAATAAACCAAGCACTCCTGACAAATACTTAGAAACAAGATATGTCTGAGACACAGCTGCCCGGAGGGTAGAGACAAATCCAGGCCCCTGGAGAAGCCAGGTCCAGGCTGAAGTGGGTGGATCCCTCAGCACTCTGGGCAACACCAGCTCCCGGGTGGCCCCAGCTAAGAAGCTGGCTTTGCAACCATGGCCTTGTCACCCATCTAGGGGCCTGCCTCTGATGGTTTCCAGGCACGCACGTCAGTGCTCCCGGAGAATTTATTCCTTTAGTTCTTTTGGCCTCGGAGAGGTCCAAGGCAAGTGCATTTCTTAAAAGGTAACAAAACATTATCGGAAAGTTGGACAGTCAGGCCATGACTCCTAGCCGGCAGTCTGCCCCACCTCCCAGCAGCCCCTTCAGCCCCTGGCCCTCTGACGACCCCTTACCTCAGGATTCCCTCTTGCATATTCATGGCGGAGCCACAGTGTTGATCCGAACTTCCCCAATGTCAGCTCGTGGCTGCGCCTCCAGAGTGGCGGCCAGGTCCCCAGGGGCTGCTGCGGAGGGCTGGAAGTGAGTCCCTGGCCTGCTTCTCGACGTGGGCGGCTTGCTAGGAGCAGCCAGGCACCAGACTTTCTTTCATTCACTGTGATTTCTCGACACTGGGGTTCCGTTCCCGGACCCCCCCACCCACCACCCACCCCAGGATCCAAGGAGACCTCAGGATCTTGTCCCTGCCGATCTAAGCTGCAGTGCATGTATTTCCAGGGGTCCATTTAGTCCATGGCTGAGTTGGGGGTAAATGTAACCACCACGCAGTAAGTCTAGATAGTCTCCTTCCAACATCTTAGACCCCAAAGCAGCACAAGGAGAAAACGCAGCTGTTTATCTATTTATGGAGGAAATCTTAATGAATTCTAAAATGGAGTTGGTCTCAGGTAGCGTACTTGGCCTGTGAGTGGGACAAGGCGGGTAGGAATCCCACCTGATTTCAGCTCTAGACAGCTCTGAGCATGGCTGGGGAAGGGAGCATGTGAAACAGCAGGGGGCGGGGCAGATCGGAGTTAGTGCCCCCTTGCCTGATCTAAGGCCTGCCTGGAGGAGGTCAAGCTGAGCACCCGCCCCAAGATCGGGCCCACCCAGTCCTGCAACTATGGCCACCAGGCCACCCTCATCCCCAAAATCACCACGCATAAGGCCAAGTCCCTCATCATCTCTAAAGGCACCATTAAGAACAAGTGATTTTGGATGATGGATTTTTGATTTACAAACGGTGCATTTCCCTTGGAGTGGAACAGAAAGGAAACCACTTAATGGCTCCCTTATTTTCAAGCATGAATACATTTTAATGAAACTATTTTATTGTATTTGAGGAAATGGAGAGTTGAACATTCCAACCAATCGATAGCCAATTAATTGCTATAAAGCTAAAAATAAATAAGTCTTGAGTCTTTTTGAAATGCCCCTGCAGAACTCCGAGCCTCCGGATCAGGCCTTGCCCTCCATATGTGCGCCTGTGTGTACATGCATTCCCACATGCGCACCCCTGCACCTCAGACATACTTGAAACTCAGAGATCGTGCTGAGTCTCCTCATGCCAATTCTTGCCTGCTCTCCTCGCCTCTGGTCAGAGATGGTGAGCAGACCTGGCAGCAGCCCATGATGGGGCTCAGGAAGAGGCAGGGCCATCCCTTGGCCCGGCACCACCAGCTCAGTGTGGGGGATACTGGGCAGTGAGGGCCCCCTCGTTGGCCCCCACTGCTGAGCCTCCAAGTCTGGGCCGAGGGTGGAAATTTGACTTGGGTTTTGCCCTGACTCTTGCTGGAAGATGCTGTCCTGGTTCTTCACCCTCTAGTGGCCTTTGGACATTGAGTATTTATAGAAATAAATGCAGATTACATTGCAAGTGGAACTCTTTGCCAGGAAGACACATGGATTTAGCTTCTCATTCTTTGAGACATTTGACTTTGTCTTAGGGACTGACCTTCCAGCATCAAAGAAATACATATCTACTGTATCCGCCAAAGTTTGTGATGCCTGCATAGACGCTTACTTGTAAAAAAAAAAAAAAAAAAAAAAAAGTACAAAAAAATGACAAAAAAAAACACAATTGAATTGCCTTTGAAAGTGGGAGATGATCTGTCTCCAACAGATTGAAAAAAAAATGCTTCTTAAAAATGTGTATGTTTTGTATTCTTTTTTTCTAGTAGAAAATAACTGACTTGAAATATTGGTGGGTTTTTTTCTTAGTGACGTGTGTTGCTTTTGTGTGTAATAATATTTGAATGTAATTACAGCAGTGCCAATTTGCCAAAGATGTCGGACATATTTTTCTTTTGTTGGGAGGAGGGCAGGGGCCGGGGGTGGGATCGGGAGAAAACAGGGGTGGGATTTTGGTTCAATTTTTTACCTTTTTTTCTCGTCAAACCTGAAATTTGTGGTTTTATTCTAAGTTAAATGGTTGACTGCAACACTTTTATTTTAGATTAGTTGGAGAAACTTGCAATAAGATTGGCGTAGTTTTAATATCTGTGTGTCTTTTCATGAGTGACTGTTACTTGTGAAGAATTGATTTTATGTAACCTTTATGTGAGATAATTATTTGTAAATATTTGCCATAATTTTATTGGTTCCTAAAATAAAAGTAATTTTTTAAGTTCAGAAAAAGAACTTGATTTCATTTGTTTTTACAACTTCATAGATGATTTTTGACAACTTTGGCAAAGCCACATGGGGCATGGGGAATTTTATTGGCTCTGCTGATGACGCTGGGTCCATGCAACTACAGCAGCGCGGTGTGGTATTGGACCATGGCCTGGGCAGAGCAGGAGGGGAGCCTGCTGGGCACCCTGGCAGCCTACTGGGCAGGGTGGAGCCCCACCCTGGATTGGACACCCAGCTGTGATAATAGTTGGAGAACCTTGGTGGGGACTGTGACTCAACTTCATTAGCTCCAAAATGGTCAGTAACATCCATCTCATTTACTCATTCAACAAACAGTGTTTGAGCATCTATTCTGTCCCCAGCCCTGGGGACACACAGCAGTGAACAGAGCTAACAAGGACCCCAGTTACATGAAACCCACAATCTAGTAGGTTCTTGGGAGGGTAACATTAACATGCTTTGGATGTGTGCTCAGTAATGTTGTATGTGTGCACACATGCTCTTAACCCGGGTCTTAAAACTGCCTGAAATAAAAAATGTCTGGGTATTACCCATACACCTGTAACATGCAGACAGCTTAGGAGCCCATCATACCAGGAGACCTTGTCTTGGCCTCCAAAGCCAGCCTCCGAGCCCAAGAATCCATGATCCTTCTGTGGAAGGCGCCCTGTCTCTACACCTTCAGAGCAAAGCATTTTGACTGCATGGGAGCCCAGGAGCGGCTTTTCATCAGGAGCAGTTGCAGACCCGAGCCCTGCCCCTGCTGGGCGGTGTCAGTCTGCAAGGGCAGGCAGGGACCGCTGCGCCCCTTGGCACAGTGTGTGCGACGCAGTAATTGCCAGAGATGGAGTGGGCGAGTGACCGCGTGGGGGCCGTGGGCTGCGACTCATTCATATTTAATAAAGCCGGCTGTGCAGCCTCCATTCGTTTTGGCAATGGATGGTGACGAAGGTGATTCCTGAGGGAGAGAGACATGCTGGGGCAGCGGAGCACTGGCCCAGCGCCTTTCTTCCCACCACTCACAGCTTAGGGGCAAGAGCTTCAAAGAGAAGTGGCAGCATTTGGAACTGAAAATTGGACCCTCTGATGAGGCAGAGTGGGCTCCGCTGTCCCTGATGCTACAGCCCTCGTTCCCAGCTCCCCTGGGACAGCGGCCTCAAGCCTGCCGTCCTCGGGTGGGGGGCACCAGTATCTGCAGTAGCCCGGGCATGTGCAGCCCCCACATGATGGCAGAATGGAGGCCATGGCAAGGCCTCCAGTGAGGACGGTAGAAGTATGCTCAAGCAGCGTCCAGCAGCACCTCTGACCTCAGCGACCACCACAAAGACGAGGATGGGGTGCCTGATGTCTGCCGTGAGACTCTAGCCTTAGGCCCATCTGTTACTCAAACTCCCAGTGGAGCCAGGCCCCATGCTAGGTGCTGCATCCAGCGGTGACCCAAGGAGGGATGCGGCTGCACCGAGGCTGTGGAAAAGGCAGAAGGATAAAGGTTCTGAAGAGCCTGCGCTGGGTCTCGGCTCCAGATCTTGGCGGTCAGTCTGCTGATGTAAGCAGTCTCTCAACTTCTAGGAACCTTGGTGTTTTCATCTGTACGATGGGTATAAACCTCAGAACATTCATTTCAGAGGTCTTGTGAGGAATACATGCATTGTGGGAAATTTTTTCCAAATGACCGATGTGAGTTTTGCCAAGATATTTTCTCAGCTGTTAAGAAGCCAAAATTTGGGGATCCCTGGGTGGCTCAGCGGTTTAGTGCCTGTCTTGGGCCCGGGGCATGATCCTGGAGTCCCAGGATCGAGTCCCGCATTGGGCTCCCCACGTGGAGCCTGCTTCTCCCTCTGCCTGTGTCTCTGCCTCTCTGTGTCTTTCACGAATAAATAAATAAAATCTTAAAAAAAAAAAAGCCAAAATTTTACATTCAAAGGTCAAACTCTAATTGAAATCTTCTCTGAGCCAGACTCAGTACTAAATGCAGGAGGAGGGTTTCTATAAACTGAATGTTTGTGTTCTGGTGAAATTCATATATTAAAACTTAATCCCCAGTGTGATGATATTGGTAGGAGAATACTTCGGGAAGTGATTGGGTCGTGAGGGTGGTGCCCTCATGAGTGGGATTAGTGCCCTTATAAAAGAGACCCTGGAGATTTCCCTCATCCCTTCCACCACATGAGGACATAGGAAACAAGCCTTTGCTAGATACCAAATCTGTCGAGGCCTTAATCTTGGACTCCCAGCCTCCAGAACTGTGAGAAATAAATGAGACAAAGCAATGAGACAAAGGTAAAATGCAGAAATGAACCATCAAGGAACCTACAAAGTCCCAGGAAGATCTTTACCTCACATCGTCACTCAAATAAGCCCCTGGTGGATTAAACAGTTATTTTTTTTTCTTTCAAGTGGGCTCTGTGCCCAACGTGGGGCTTGAACTCACAACCCTGAGATCAAGAGTCGCATGCTCTACCAACTGAGCCAGCCAGATCCTCCTAAACAGTTGCTTTTTAAATTTTTAAAATAAAACTAGTGGGGTTCACAGATGAATATATCTTGAACCTCCAAATGGAATGTGACTTTGTAAGCTTAAAAAGATGGAAAAACGTTCACAAATTGAACACCAATAAAAAATAAATTTATTTTTTAAAAAAGATGGAAAAACCTCAAAGGAAAAGATAGAATTTTGACTACTTATTTTTTTTAACTTTAAATGTACAATAAAAGGACAAGTAACTTGGAAAAATAAAACTATGAAACATGAAGAGATGCATTGCCCTTAATATACAAAAATTTCGTGTGCAATTATATGAAAAATACTACTATCCTCAGTAGCAAAATAGATAAAGAACATGCATAGACCACTCACACATGAAGACATGCAAAACAGGAGTACATGTGTAATCTGAGATTAAGAACAACACAAATCAGTTTCACAAAGATCTCTTTTTAAAATACCCAGTTCTGGTGAGGGTATGAGGAAATGGACACTGTTCTATGCTGCTGCTGGACTGTGTGACAATAGGAGGAGGGCCCAGGCTGGTGCTGGCCCCAGGGACGCCTGGAGGAGCAGGGACTCCGAAGGGGTGGTTCAGGGACCCTACACCCACGCCTGCCCATGCCAGGTCTACGGTTTTTCCACTAGGCTGGCTGCCTGCAGTCCCAAGATGACATCTACAGCCCAGGTCAAGTGGGGAACATGGTGTTTCAAGCCCAGCAGTGTCATCAGGAAGGGCACACAAGCAGCAGAGTTTCCCACATTATCTACAAACATGTGTAAATATCACGACGGCTCGTAATGTAACCAAGAAAATCACTTCCCATTGTTTCCCCTTCAGTGATATTTTCTGCTTGGCTGAGTTTGCTTAGCACACTGGAAAGGCCAACTCATCAGTTCTTGTTGTTAATCAAGAGCAGTAATTGTCCGAGTTCAAAGCCTCCTGACTTAGACTCTGCTGAATAGGATAACAAGTTCCAAAAATGCTAAGTAGTAGTTTCTATAAATGGGACTTTTTAATAGGGAAGGCCCCTGAAGAGGGTTTGGAAAGAAAACCTTTCTGTAAAGTGGAATTAAAACATTGTGCAGACTTTATAGAGCATGGCAGATAAATGCCTGAAACTCCTAGAAGTTCTTAAAGCATGGACAATGTAGACACAGACTAATTTCCTCATTTGCTCTGCAAACTTGTGTATTGGTTAAGGCCATGCCAGCTGACGTAACAAACACACCCTATAACGTAAATGTCTACACACACACAAAATATGTCTTTTGCTCAAGTAATTGTTAGTTGTGGGCATTCCTGGTCAGCAGGCAGCCTTCCACAAAGTGACCCAGGGGTCCAGATCCCTTTTACCATTTGGCTCTGCTGGCTTCAACACGTAGCCTCCAAAGTTATCTTGTTTGTCTGCATCAAGCCGGCAAAAAAGGTAAGAGCACAGAGGATCATGCCATGCAGGGTTTCATGGGCAGGGCTGCAAATGGCAGACACCATTTTCACTCACATGTTATTGGCCAGAACTCAAACTTGTGGCCATACTTAACTGCAAGAGAGGCTGAGAAATATAGTCTACCCGTGTGCTGAAGAAAAAGAGGAAATGGGTCTGGGGATAGCTAGCCAGGCTGTATCCTCATGACACCATGGACGGTGGAGAATTTCAACCTCAGCTTTATTCAGTTCTTTCCTAGCAACTCTGAAGCAGTGAAGGACAAAGGTGGAAGCAAATGAAAGGCATGAATACGTCCTGCCCACCTCCGGCCCCCTGCTCCTCACCTTTGCCCTACCCTCATTTGAACTCAAACTGATACCACGCTTGGGGAACAAGTGTATTCCTGGCCTGGAGGAACTGAAGGAGTCCCTCGACTTGTCACATGCAGCTTTGCTCCGGGTCCACTCTGATCTTCTGCCCTGCTTCTAAGTACAAGACTCTTTAGGTTGAGTTCTGATCAATAATATCTCTTAGCATTAATTGAGCACTAACTGTTTACCAGGTGCTGAGACTTAGTGGAGTTTTTCCTGTTGTCCCAGAATTGTACAGCCAAGACCCAAAGTTGAAACCAGAAGTTCCTGAAGCCTCTAACAGTTGGGTCCTGTCACCTTCTGCAGTGCCACCTGAGAGACAATGATTCAGAGAATGGATGTGACTATCCAGGAACTCCTCCTGCCTTCACCCCTCCACTACAAATATAAGAAGACTGAGAGAGTAAGAGGTGGTCAGCTTGGGCAAAATGCAGGTTCAAGTCCTGAGGGCAGAGATACTGCTTCCTGTCTCCAAAGCCAAGGGAAGGTGGATTTAGGAGCATCTCTTAGAGAAGTTTGCAGATATTTTCAAGAAAAGGAGACTGGAACTTTACTCCCCGTGTAGCCTGCAGATTTGGTGACCTGTCCTTTTATTTACTGAAGCAGGAGAAAGGAGACTAGGCAAAAATAATGGGTGAGCCTTATGGGTTGCAGGGGCACCATAGTTGCTTGCCACTTTTACACTGCCCTACAAGAACCCTGCCCCAAAGATCCTCTCCCTGGTGAGGGGACATCTGAAAGCTAGAGGCTGTGCAGTGACAGTCTTTGGTGGGGCCAGGGGAAGGAGAAGAATTAGAGTCAAATTTCCTACATCCAGAAACTGTGTGCAGGAACTGGGGAGGTAAGGCACATGGGATTACCACAATGTGGGAAAGGTGAAGAGATTCTGCAGATGTTATTAAGGTCCCTAATCAGTTGACTTTAAGTTCATCAAAGGGGAGATTATCCTGGTGGGCCTGACATAAGCAGGTGATTTCTTTAAGACTATCTAGAGGTCAGAGAAGCAGATGCCCTACTTTTTTGGCCTTGTAGAAGCAGAGTGTCATGTTTTAGAGAGGGCTGTGTTGCAGGGGATGGGAGACAGCCTCTAGTAGCTGAGGGGGCCAGTTGTATAAACAAGGAACCAAATTCTGTCAACAATCAATGAACTTGGAAGAGGACCCCAAGCCTTAAATGAGAATGAAGGCCCAGTCAACACTGGATCTCAGTCGTGGGAGACCCCAAGGAGAGCACCAAGCTAAGTCATGCCAAACTCTTGACACACAGAAACTGTGGGATAATAAATTCTATTGTTTTAGGCCATTGAGCTTGTGGTAATTTGTTATGCAGCAGTAGAAAACTAATACAGTTTCTCTGTAGGCGATGGGAGACACAGAAATATCTAGTCTACTCGGAGGGATGAGGGTAGAGCATCAGCTTTGAGTTATGTTTGAGACTAATGTTTCAAGAAAAACAGGACCGAGTATTAAGTTCCAGAACAAAACTGTTCTAATTTATTAGAAATTACTTGTATTATCTAGTAAATCATGGTATTTACTAGAAAGTTCTAAAATATGACTATGATGTCCATAAAGATCCTGCTGCACTACCAGAAAAGGTGGGGGGTATAGTTCTATACAGCACAGCTGGAGGAGCTGGGGAAAAGTTAAATCATGTTTATAATTCAGAGTTGTGACTCCTTAATAAATTGATTTCACATGCATTATCTAATGAAATCCTTATATTAACCCTATGAGGTAAGTACATTTATTATTATCTTCACTTTTACAGGTAAGGATACTAAGCCTGGAGAGCTCAGCTATCTTGTCCCAGCTCACACAGCTGTGAATGGTGGAGTCAAGATGTGAATCCAGGCTGTGTGACCCCAGAATTGCACAGAGTGGACCCGGAGCAAAGCTACATATGACAAGCCTAGGGACTCCTTCAGTTCCCCAAGGCCAGGAATACACTTGTTCACCAAGCATGGTATCAGTTTGAATTCAAATGAGGGTGGGGCAAAGGTGAGGAGCGGGGGGGAGGGGGGCTGGGAGGTGGGGCAGGACATATTCATGCCTTTCGTTTGCTTCCACCTGTTTGTCCTTCACTGCTTCAGAGTTGCTAGGAAAGTCACTGAGAGTCACTGCACTCTGGCTGTGGGCTGAGTTTGTGAGTACTTAGTGCCCTAGCCCAGCAACAGATAGGTCCTCATGGAGATGCCAGGAGGACTTTCTTATTCCTTTTAAGAAAAGCACTCTCTGGGTGATACCTTCAGGCAGAGTTTCCAGAGTTCCCTTCTTCTAGCATGCCTCACCTTGGCACTCCTTGGGTTCTGCTGAATGTTGAATCCTGGAAAAACTAAAACTCCAGTAAAAATCATGAACCAACTGGAGTTTCTGGGAACTGTCAGCATCTGCATTTAAAAATGAATTACCAATTGTTTTCTCCTTCCTTTGGCCAGTAAATGCTCCTTGATCTCTAATTCATGCCAGGGTCTGGTCTGGGCACAGGGGGGCCAGGAGCAGAGATGAATGGAAAACAATCTCTGCCCTCGGGGATCTCCCCCTCCAGTGGTGAGGAGGCAAGCCATATCAGGACAATTGTACGTGCAAGCAGTGTCTACGAGGTGCTGTGGAACATGCAGGAATGACAAGCTGGCGTGGGTGTGATAACAGTAATCACCACCTTTGCTGAGTGGTTAGGATGGGCCAGCTCACCAGGTGTAGTCGCCACAGCCCTGTGAGGAGGGCCTAGATCTTCCCCAACTGCAGAAACAGGTTCGGAGGTTGGCGTGTTTTTTGTTTCTCCTTGTCCACAAAGAGGTTAAGATACTTAGGGAGGAGGCATGCACCCCATCACTGAGATGCTGAAAGAGGAGCTGGATGTCCATTTGGCAATACTGAAAATGTTCCTTTGATAGTAACTAGACTGGGGGCCTCTAAGGTATAAAATGGTATTTAATTTATTTTTAGATTTTTGCATTAAAAAAAGAGAACATATACATGTGTGAAAAAAATTCAGAGCAAAAAGAGAGGCAGTAAGTCTCGTGCCCACCCCAATCCTGAGGCCTCCAGTTCTTTCCCATGACTACAGTATCTTCTAATTCTTCCAGAGGTAATTTAGGCATAGAAAGAGAGAACATGTGTATATACACATACCTCTTTATTTCTCTTCATTTTTAGCTAGAGAATCTAGTTTCTTAATAAAATTTCCTTTTGAAAAAAGTCCAATGTTTTCTTGGCAAAGCTAGAAAGAATGGAAAAATTTTTTAAACTCTGAAGTATATATTTTACTACCCACAATAGAATATATCAGCCATAGAATGCCTGAAAAACGCAGAATAACAATGGCTTAAATAAGCAGAAGATTACCCTCTCTCACATCTGAAGTCTGGAGGCTGCTGAACAGGGCTGATAGGGTGACTTGGCCGCAGGAGACCCACAGGGACCTCCTTTTAGTCACTCAACCCCAAGGTCCGAGATGGCAGCATCAGAATCCCAGGGAGCAGAATAAAGGGCACAAAGAAAAGAGCACCAGCTGTCTCTTATGTGAGGTTCCAGGAAGCTGGCACCTGACACTTTGGCCTATATCCCATCAGCCACAACTAAATCACATGGCCACGTCCAGCTGCAAGTGAACCTGAAGAATATGATCTTTACTCTGAGTGCCCTATTTGCCCACCTACAAATTCTGTTACTATGGGAAGAGAAGAGAGTGGATAATGGAACATAAGCAGCAGTTTCTGCTACACTACCTTGTTTCCGTTGCCTACAGCACTCTGCCTGGTTCAGAGTAGAGATTCCTTCATTTTTTTATTCAACTAGTCCATCCTGAATGAGTGTTTGTTGAATTGAGTTGAAGGAAGATGGAAGATAGGACAAACTTGTATGAGATTGCAGAGGACTCAGAATTTCTGCTTCAGAAACTCAAGAGGGAGTAGTTGAGACCCCCCTACCCCACTGAGAACTGTCATCTTCCTGCCTGATTGCTCTCACACCCATGTCAGAAGGTCCTTACCTCGGGTTCAGACTCTCCATTTGCACCGTGGTGTAGGAGATGTAAGGTTTAACCACATGTTCTCCAGCCCTTCCAAATCAAAGTCTCAGTGAGTCCATGGTTCTAAGTAAATTGAAGGCAAGGGACTAAGTATTGACCATGAGGACTCAGAGTCAAAGATGAGGGATCAGAGACTGAGGGCTCCTTGGGTCTGGCCTTACCTGTGTTGACCTTTATCCCTCAGAAGGCCTGAAGTCCCCAGGCACTTGATCCTGCTTAGCCAATGAGCTGGATCTCAATCAACACTACCCACCCAAAGACTGGGAAGAAAGTAGAAAATAAAATTGCAGAACTTAAAAAAAAAAATTGCAGAACTTTGGCCACATGAGATGTCTCTCATTGGATATTACCCCCCAAGCCAAGGAATGTCAAGCTGCCATGGTAGCAGACTGCCTGCCAACAGAAGGTGTCTGGGAGAAACTATCAAAAATAGTGGCTTGGGAGTCCATGAAGGACAAACCATCAGAAGGGAGGAGTGCAAAGAGAAGCCTGTCTGCCTGATCCAGGAAGCTTTTTTTGAAGAAGAATGATGTTTGGATGAGAACGAACTAAAGGATGTCATTATTGAGTCTTCAAATGGCTTGGGGACACTCCACAGCAAACACAGTAAAAACAGTAAGATTTTCAAGAAGTCTTGAGACATTTCCTCATCAGTAACAAACTGGCTTAGGGAAAGGGAAACCAAATGTGAGGATAAATAAACACTTGTCTGAATAGACTACAGTAGCATTATCTAATTCTCTAGGGCCTGGGGTTAACTGACTTTAGTTAATATTTGATAGTCATTGGGGGGAATTCCTTGTGAGGAAGATGTTAAGCCATTTGAAACTCAAGCATTGGAAAAGCTCCTGGGCTCCTTGGAGGTTTGAAATGAATCATGTCAACTTCAGTGGGGGGAAAGGACGGGCTACAGATTTGGGGGAGTAGAAGGTATAACCCAGGAGCTATGTGTAGATCACAGCTGCTCAGGGACTCCCCAGAAATTGAATCTATCAAGGAATCTTTTAAGTAGAGACTATGCCTACAGAATGTGTGGCCACTGACGTTTATAGCAGCTCTAAAATGTAGAAGGGAGGCCAGCTGAGCCCTGCTGTCCATGGTCCTGAAGCATCCTTCAGCCCTTGACCAGCCAACAGTTGCTTCTTCTTTTGCCAGTACACTAGGCTTTCTATCTAACTTCCCCAAGCAATTCTGAACCTGGTGAGGATTTTAATTTTCTATCTTATTGAAAAATGTGTGGTTTATACACTGTCGCAGAACAAATAGAATTGGGATTTATGTTTCACAACTTACATGGTTTGTTTGAGCTTTTTCTATATGTCTTCGGCAGTCCTATCACATTTCTGACAGTTACATTTTTTTTTCTTTCTGAGAAGTTGGGGAGAAGCAGAGAACATGTTTTTTTCTCCTTCCTGACCTTTACTTGGGAGTATTTATCTGTAGTCTATGGATTTACCCATGTGTGTCTCTTGTGAGAGAATATTTGCATGTAAGTGCCCAGAGTGTGGGGTTGTATGTTTGAAAGTGGTGTACAAGTGGGCTCCAAGTGTGTGTACATGTATACATCAAACATAGTCATATGTGTTTAGTTATGTTTTTGTGATGTGGCAACGGTAGTGGTGGAGTACAATAGAAACAATTAGCCAATTAATTAGATGTTATTCCAATTCAGATGTCATTAGTAACCAAACCTTTCTCTTCACAGTGTCATGCACTGATGTGTACTGGGCCTGCCAGCAATTGGGAGGAGTTGAATTATTCTCCATGTCCCAAATTCCATGTGTTTTTAATTAATTTCACATCATGTGTTTGCAAGGGCAGCACTTTAATTAAATAGGTGAAGAAAATACTCACTCTAAGTTATTAATTGAGATACATTTCTTCACTTTGTGCTGCAGAGTCTTCACCAGGAAGTGCTGTTAAACAGGACATTAATCCCGATACTTTAACTAATTCCTTTTTCATTATTAAAGCAGATTTACAACTTTGGAGTCAGGACATTGGTGTGGGGTTTGTTTGTTTGTTTGTTTGTTTTTCCTAGAAAATTCATCTGTATCCTAGAATCAGCTTGTAACCCAATGTAAATTCAGTGTGGAATTTAGTCAGTTATTAAGTGGATTTAAGTGGCTGAACCCTGGTGTAATCTGACCAGCAATGCATGAAGGAAAGAGTTGGAGGTGTAAAAAATGTCAAATAGCTTTCTCAGATGCATTAAACTATTAATAAAGATAAAACGATCTTTATGTTTGGGGTTTAGAACATCTCTTTTATGATATCGAGAAGCCACTTTGATTCACGACTCGTTGGCTTCAAGGTCTGCTGTCATTATTCAGAAGGTGTCAGATAAAAAACAGAGACAAGCTGCTCAGCAGGGGGAGAGGTGAAAAGAGAAACAGTTTAGGACTGTCCGGGCCCGGCTGGGCTGAGCAGGTAGAAGTACCAGTGAAGGGATACACGGCAGCTGGCACTCATGTCCATGCCCTGGGGAGCCCTCTGTAGAGGATCCCCACTTAATCCAGAGGCAGGTATGCTGTGGCCCTTCTGGGGTAGTCCTGGCTTCTCTGCAGAGGGGCTGGCCCATGACAATGTTGGGAAGTATGGGGAGGTATTCTCCGTTTGTCCCATACCCCATCCCTACCAAGGCATTCCCCCCTCCTTTTATTTTTCTGTTCCCTGCTCTGGATCCCAGGAGGTTGATCTCTATGGCCCACAACACTCAGACCCCCTGGCCCTCTGGGAGGCACCAGTCAGACACTAGAGGGAGAGAAGAGTGGGAGATCAGAGGATTCATTCCCAATCTTTCCTTGCCTCATCCCAACTCTGTGGTGACTGCTTTCTATTTACATCTTCTTTCAACCCCTCTTCAATGGCTCCTGTTTCTTCCAGGGTCTTGCAACCGCATTCCCTCTGCCTTGCCCTTCAGGCCTTAAGGTGTGATGGCTCCCTACCCATGCCTCACTATCCCATGCTGGTCTCCCTAGCTCTGCTCACAGCTCTGCAGAGTCCTGTCAGTAAACCCTCCTCACTGAACTCTTTGAGTGGACCAACCATTTTCTCCCAGACCCTGATTCATGAGTTCCTCCCAGAAAACCAGACTCTGACCCTTCTGGGGCTGGGGGGAGGAGGGGCAGGAGGCAGAGTCAGCAGGATGGGGATAGGGGAGCCAGAAGGGAAGAGCCTTGGCATACGCTATTGCTGCTCAAGGAATGCTGGTGTGTGGCGGCCTCTCTGTCCAAGGCTGCTCAGGCATGGCACTGTTTGTGCTCCATCCACTCTTTCAATGAACGTTAGTTGGGCAGCTTCCAGGACCAGGCTCTATGCTAGGCAGGTCCTGCCCTCACAGAGTTTGCGGTCCAGAGGGGGATGCAAGCAAACGGTTTGGTTGTATGTGCTAAATGCTATTGTAGGTAGGTAGGGGGCTCTGGGATGTACATAGGACAGACATTAGGCAGAAGGGTCCGGGGAGGGAAGATTTCCTGGAGGAAAGAACATCTAAATTAAGAATTAGAAGGATGAGAAGGATGTCTGAGAAAAGAAGTTGGGGGAGAGGGCACAGGGAGAGTGGTATTTCTGCAGAGAAAACAGCCTGCACAAAATCCCAGGGCTGAGAGAGGGCTCCAGGCATTTGACAACTGCCAGGCTTGCAGGGAGTTGAAATGCATAAACAAAGGAGGGGTAAAGCCAGAGGGTGGGCAATGGTAGATCCTAAAGCCTTTTCCCTGCCTTCCCCCAAGCCCTAGCAAGGGCTTCCACCTTCATTCATGAGGGCCTTTGGAGCAGGGCATACAGCCAGGTTTACCTTTTGCAAGGGACCCCTTGTCAACCGGATAAAGAATGGAAATGACTGGAAACTGGGTGATGCCATCAAAGGCACCAAGGTGAGGGGGTCTTGGCAGGGGAATGCAGAAAAGTGGCCCCACCTGATCCAATCCGAAACCTCCACTTTCCAGATGGGGGACACGAGGCCCAGAGAAGGCCGGACCCTGCCCAGGTCACACAGGGAAACACTAGTCCAGGGTGCCAAAATCTGAGTCGGAGGGAGCAGCCAGGGTCTGGAAGCCACCTCATCCTGGGAGAAAGACCACTTTGGGAGAGGTTTCAGGGGCAGACTGTGAGGCCTTGGCTATCCACATGCTTCCTTGCAGGGTGGGTAGTCTTTGAACCAGGGGAACCCCACCCTGGCAGGACCTGGACCCTCACCTAGGTACACGCTGGGCACCTCGGCCCAGCGCCAGGGCCTTGGCACAGGTGACTGGCGCTTCCCACTGAAATCATGTGAATATTAAGCTAATGAAAGCCTTGCCTGGAAAGGGATAGGGGCTGGGAAGGCGGCCCTAACGAGCGCGTGTCACTCCCTCCACCCTGCGCGTCTTGCGCTGTCCCATTTGTCTGGCTGTAATCTACATTTCAAATGATTACATGGGAAGCTGAAGTGGTAGTGACAAGGATAAACGAAGCTTGTTAAACTAATAGCTGCACTAATGCCCAAATATGTGAACTTCCCGACGCAGGCCGCATCCCAGCCTGGCGGAGCTGTCAGCCCCGCTCCCCCGGGCTCCGCCGCCAGCCGCGGCCACATGATGAATGGCCCTGTCGACCAAACTCATCCGGGGCCCAATTAAACAGGCAGAAATGAACTGGAGCCGTCAGGCAGCCGGGGAGGGGGGAGGCAGGGAGGGGGGGAGGCTGAGCCAGACGACGGGGGTGGGGGGGGTAGTTAAACCTTAGGCAGACTGGGAGAAACAGAGAGGGGGCGGTGGAGTGGGCAGGGCTGGGGGTGCGGGAGAGAGAGGAGCCTGGGAGGAGAGAGGCCCAGAGACCCCAGACGAGAGAGGCAGCCACAAAAAGAAGAGATGCCCCTTTGGGGGGGAGGGGACGAGAGACAGGCAGAGACACCCAGAGATAGAGAGGGACAGGGACACCGAGAGACTAGGAGGGCAGAAACAGACACACATATGCAGAGAGAGGCAGAGACAGAGAGAGACAGAGACACCCCAGGGACAGCCGCATGGCAGGGACTGCAGAGTCGTGGGGGAGGGGGCTCTGGGGGAGGGGAGCAGAGGAGAAGAGAGGGCCAGAAGAGAAAATATGTCCTGGCAAGCGGGGAAGTCGTTCTGTCAGAAAATGGTCATTTAATGGTTTGCCGAGCCCGCGACAGATATGTCATCTGAGGCGGCTCGGCAGCAGTCCCAGGGCATTTCATTTATTAATTACCAGCTTCCAGCCAGCTCCCTCCATCCCCTGCCTCATGCCCATCATCAGCTCAGCCCCCTGGCTGAAGGCCCCCGCCTCGCCCCATTTTCCAGAGGAAGCAGCCAAGGCCAGAGAGGAGCGGGTGGCCAGAGCCTGGCACCACAGGCTCCAGAGGGAGGGCTCAGGGCACCTACTGGGGGGTGGGCGGTGGCCTTCCTGACCCTGCCCACCCAGCCTCCCTCCCCACCAGCACTGGGCTAAACCTCCAGGACCCAGGGTGGGGAAGCCAGCCCTCCCCATCCACCACAACCACCTGAAGGAAAGTAGACACACTGTCCACTTCTTCAACACACAGTACCCTTCCTATGTCATAAATACATCACACATTGCTTGTACAATCATTTTGTTTCCTTTTCTTTCTTTTATTTAAACTCATTTTTTATGGCCCTCTGATTGGATCTTTTCCCCTCTCAGTAGTTCCTAACCCTTTTAAATGGCTTGGACACTAAGTTTCTTGGAATTCAGACTAGACACTAGTCTCCATTTTGAAGCGGTGGTGAATGCTAACATCTTGTAGTGCAGCCCCTCACAGCTGAGAAATACTTCACCAGGAATGTTTAAGAAAACAGGAATGCACACTCACATATCACCCCTTCACCCCGGGCAGCCTGCATACCTGTGCACCTGCCTGCCCTCGCTTCCCCCACACCAAACATGAACATTCCAAGCTGGCCTGGAGGAGTCGTTGAGCAAAGAAAACTGCAGGGGCATCTCCTGTTCCCAGAGAGTCGGGCCCCCCTCAGGACCCTCCAATCAAGAGCCCTTCCAAAGAAGGCTCCTCTGCCACTGGGACTTATAGTGAGCTGTCAGGGCAAACTGGACACTGGAAGGGTCCAAGGATGGAAGTGTGCCCCTCTCATGGGAGGTGTGCAGCAGCAGCTAGAGAAGCATTCTCCCGGCTGCTGGGGAGGAGCCTCCAGCATAGGATGGCAATCTTGGCTCAGAGACCTCTCGGGATTTAACTAAGGGAAGACTGATGGTGCAGGAGTGGACTGCAGTCAATTTGATCTCCCAGCAGACATCATGCTGCTCATTGTAAAGATGGATAAACTGAGGTCCAGAGAGAGGAAAGGAGTTGTCTCAAATCACAGAGTGACTATGTGCAGGCCCAGAGCCAGAGTTCAGATGACCTGACCTCCCTCCAAGGGTCTTCCCCCAAAGTAACAGAGACACCTAACCCTTAGCATCAAAACCCCTTGGAAGAACAACTAAACCCCTGTAGAAAATAACTCTACAGTTTTAATTAATCTTGTCATATGGAAACTATTGACCGTGCCTGTTTCCAAAATATCATTTAAATATATATAATTAGGGGATCCCTGGGTGGCTCAGCAGTTTAGCACCTGCCTTTGGCCCAGGGCGTGATCCTGGAGTCCCGGGATTGAGTCCCACATTGGGCTCCTAGCATGGAGCCTGCTTCTCCCTCTGCCTGTCTCTCTCCCTCTCTCTCTGTCTCTCATAAATAAATAAAATATTTTTTAAATAAATAAATAAATAAATATTATACTATACTATAGTACTATACTATATATACTATATTATACATATATATATAATTAGTATTATGCTCTCCCTAAGTGATTCAGCCTCTCAGATTTCTAGGGTGAATATTAACAGTCTCCTATGAGTGATTTGCCCTGTGGTGGACAACGTGAGAAAGAACCATACAGCTCTGGGTTATTTTTTTTAACCCTGCTTTACTTTCACGGGGGCTTTGCTCTCCTCCACTGTGTGTGATTTGGCCGCCAATCAATCTCAGGACAGTGCCAACCATAGTACCTCATCTCTGTGACAACAGTGATTGGTCCAAGAGATGCGCATCTGACTCATCACGGCCAATCAGAGTGCTTCCCTGGGATTTTTGTACTGACACAGAAACTCCCCTCTCTGCTGCAATGTAAGACAGGACTTTGTGTGTGTGTGTGTAGACAGGACTTTCAACAGCTCTTTTCTTCACCTGCATCAAGGAAGCCCAACTACAATGACAGATGGAAACAAGCCCGAGAGAGAGAGAGAGAGAAAGAAAGAATCCTGATGACTTGGTTTAAGCCCTGGATTCAGCCATACTTGAAGCCACAACAATCCTCTGAAGGTACCCAGTTCCATGGCTCAATTACTTCTGTTTAGTCTTTATTTTAGATTGAACTGAGATTCTTTTCCTCACACATTAAAGAATCCTAAAACTAATACAAGGCCCTTTCTCATGTCAGCCTGTTTCACACAACAGTTGGTGCACACACACATACACACACACACACACACACACACACACAGCTCTCTGTTTTGAGGCACCTTGGATATAGTGCTCACACACACATACATTCTCTTGCCACTAGAAACCTCTCAGCTTCAGAACCCTATGTCCACCATGCCCCTGTCATGGGTATGGTGGATATAGGGTCTTTTCTGCATTGTATCCCCAAGACCTTGGGATTTCCTCTTGTGGGCAGAGGAGAGCTGAGCATTGGAACCTGAATCTGAGCTCCAGGGAGGCCAGGGGCTCTGATATGCTTTTGGGTTATAGGCAACATTGTCTCTAGGGGGACAAAGAAGCTTCTCTCATTCAAGTGCTCTGAGCACATCACATCCTGTTCTGACACCTTCATTGACTCTCCACCAGCAGGGGAGGTCCAAACTCCTTAGCATTATTCAGAACTCTTCACAGTATGTCCTAGATTTTTCACCCTCTACCCTCTTACTTCTGGGTCTTTGCTTGTACCTTTTTTCCTGCTTCCACCTGTGAGAATCCTTCCTGTCTTTCCAGGCCCAGTCCAAGCACCATCTCTCGTAGGCAACCTTTCTCATTCCCCCAGTAATAATGAAACTTGTTCTGGGACCTCCTATAGTATGTTATCTGTCCCTCTTTTGTAGCCTATCATATAGCCTGTCTTGTATTAAGTGTATTGTTTCTTTTGCCTGGCACTTCCACTCCCCCACCAGCCCCCAGGCTGGGTTAATTCATCCTTTAGGTCTCAACTCAAAGGTCACATACTCAGAGAAGTCTTCCTTGGATGCTCCTCCCTGACAAAGTCTATTCCTCTTGTTTTCTTCATCTCATAGCACTCTAAAGTCTTCATCAGTGCTTATCACAGCTTATAATAAAATATCTATGACTGTAATTATTTGGTAAATGTCTGTATCCCCCTATTAGAATATATGCTTCTATGACAGTTGAGGCCTTGTTTTGTAGGTAGAATGGTACCTGGAATATCAATCAATATTTGTGGAATTAGTACAAGTAGAATCAATGACCACAGGTGAATGATTGAATGAATGAATGAATGAATGAATGAATGAATGAATGTCTCCCTTAGCCCCTTGCAACTAGAAGCTCACTGGGTTTGGGGACTATGTCAGTAATTTTTACATCCCTCATAGTTCCTAGTATGTAATTTTTACATCCTCATAGTTCTACAGCAGGTAGTCAGTGAACATGAATTTAACCATCAGCAGGTGGATATTTTATGGAAGTTCCTGGACTCCACCTATGGTGCTATAACATGAACCAGGAACCTAGGGTCTCAATCCAAGCTGGGCCAACAATTGAAAAAAATAATAATCATAAAGGACATTCCCTAATCCAGGCATGCTAGGGCTGCAGAAATGACAGGAAACAAGCTTCCCTGCCTTTGGGGAGCATATAGCACAGTTTTCCTGAGTGAGCTGCTCTGACACATCTCCTCTCCAATGGAGTATGACATTGTTCTCAAGTTTTATTGCTATAATATGGGTTTATTCAACTCCTCAGCAAACAACATTACACAAACGCCATGCACACACATGCAAATCCAGAGTGGACAATAACCCTAGGTATGTTAGAGTGTTTGATCACTGGTAAGCAAGCCAGGAGCCAGCTTTAAAAACAATATTTATTTATTACAATTGGCAGAGCAATGGAGAAAATTGCCACTTAGATAGGATTTTACATTTTGCAAAGTATTTTTGTAATCAGCACAATTTTTCCCAACAATTCACAAGGACAAGTTGTTTTTGCCATTCCCATATGCAAGGAAGAAAGTAGTGAAGGAAAATGCCATGCTTCTACTTTACCAAGCACAAGTCAAAAGGAGAATCCTAGCTTAATTGTACGTAAGAAAGAACTTTTTTTTTAAATTTATGCTTTGTGCTGGGCATTAGGAATCTGTTTGTACACAAGACCTACAGAAGATTCTGGGCTTTGTCTCACTGCTGGTGTCTCTAGGGGTATATGTACTTTGTCTCCCTGAAAGAAAAATAAAATGATGTATTTTCTTACATTGCTTCCACCTATCATTTTGCTCAGTCATCTCTCTTTTAAAACTTCATGCAAGTTGTATCAGTCAGGATAGGCTAGATAATGCTGCTATAACAAAAAAAATCTCAGTGCCTTAAAAAAATAAAATTTTATTTCTACCTCAAGCCATATGTCCATTGTGGGTCAGTGGGAGTGGAGGGAAGGTGGGGGGAGGAGTTAGGAGGCTCTGCTCATTCAGAGCTCCAGGCAGTTAGAGTACCTTTCATTTGAAACATCATCAGTTAATGTGCTAGAGTAAAAACAGAGCTCTGGAGACTCTTGCACTAGTAGTAGTTCAATGCCCTCGTGTGGAAGTGACACATCTCATTTCAGCACTCACACAGTGGCTGAAACCAGTCACAGAGCCCCACTGAATCATGAGATACCAAAAAAGTGCAGTGCTACCTTGTGTCCAGAAAGCGAAAGACTAGGAGCACTTGCCAAACAGCTCTAAAAACTACTATGTGAGTTAAATTTCATCCCATGAAAAAATAAAAAAAAGGAAAACAAAATTATTGAGTTTGTTCTTAAGTCTGAAAAAATACCAACCCTGTAAATATAAGGGACTTTTGCAACTGATTATTTGTGCTTTTTTTTATGAAGGCAAAACCCACCAAGACCATGCAAAGAATGACTTTTACCAAAATTAAGAGTTTCTTAAGATGCATTAAAGGAGAAAAGTCTAGCTAATGCAATAAGACAAGAAAAAAATAAAAGGCATACAGATTGCAAAGAAACAGCTAAATTTGTCTCTATTTGTCAATGACATGACTGTGAATATAGAAGATCCTAAGGAATCTACAAAGAAAAAAAACTACCAGAACTAATAAGTGAATTTAAGATATCACAAAAAAAAAAGATATCACAAAATAGAAAATTCATATAAAAATCAACTACACATCTATATATTAGGAATGAACAGTTAGAAAATACCACTTATAATAGCATTCAAATGCATCAAACAATTCAACAAAAACTGTGAAATTCTTCTACACTGAAACTATAAAACAATACCAAAAAGAATCAGAAAGACCTAAATAAATTGTGTAAATTAAAAATTGAATGAAAAAAATCATGGATTGGAAGACTTAATATTATTATAATGTCAATTTTCCTCAAATTGACTAAAATTCAATGTAATCAGATGATTACAGCAAGATTATTTTAAAATTTCTTTGGAAAGGTAAAGGACCAATAATAGACAAGACAACCTTGAAAATGAATTATAAAATGAGAAGATTTAATCTACCAGGTTTTAAGACTTACTCTAAAGCTATAAGAATAAAAACTGTGTGGTTTTTGGTAAAAGCATAAAAGAATAAATTCATGGAACAGAATAGAATATTCAGAGATAGGTTCACACATATATTGTTATTTGGTTTTTAACAAAGATGACAAAACAAATGAGGAAAGGGAAAAGTCTGACAAATAATGCTGAAACACAAATACCCATGTGAAAAACAAAGAACCTAGACCCTGTGTTACACTTTACACACACACAAAAATAAATTTAAGATGGACTATAGACCTAAAAGTAAAAGTAAAAACAGGAAAAATAGGAGAATATCTTTGTGAATAATGAACTAAAGATTTCTTAGAAAGGACACAGAGTATAAATCATAGGGGGAAAAATGAGAAAATGGACTTGATCAAAATTAAAACATCTGCTCATCAAAAAACACCAGCCAAAAAATAAATAGTAAGCCATAAAATGAGAGAAGATATTCACAACATATTTTTCTGACAAAAGATTTGTGCTCAGAATGCATAAAACTCTGCAACTCAATAATAAAGACAAACAGCACAGTTTTTTAAAAAAAATAGACAAAAGACTTAAATGGACACTTGACAAAAGAAGATATACAAATGGCTAATAAATATATGAAAAGTCTTTTAACACCATTAGTTATCAGGAAAATGCAAATCACAACTGCAGTGAGATATCACTGCACACCTAGAATGGCTAAGAGGACAAAGGCTGACAATACCAGATGTTGGAGAGGACATATAGCAGCTGTAACGCACACACTGCAGTTTGGAGTATAATATGGTACAACTACTTTTGAAAAGTGTTATGTGATTTCTTGAAAAGCTAAACATGTATCTGTCCAATGACCCAGCAAGGGTGGATTACAAATTTCTGAATATCACAGGGAAAGGGGATCGGAGTTCTCCTGGGTGGCTCCAAAGGTTCAGGTTAAGATCAATGGAAAGAAGAAACCAAGTGTTAGGTTCTAGTTCCCTGAAGGGAAAAAATGTTCTCCGAAGGACAGCCACCCCTTCCTCAGACCTCAGCCAGAGTCCAGTGATGGAGATATGACTGATCACATCCCTATTCCACAGACCAGGAGATTGAGTTGGGAGAAGTCTCATGACTCTGGGAGGAGGTAGGGCTCAGTGGAGACTCTGGAGTCACACAGACCTTGGTGAATATCTCTACCAATAATGAGCTGCGTGACTTTGGGTGATTTTCTGGTCTTTAGTTCTCTCATCTGTAAACTGAGAATGATAATAGTAATAATAGCTATCTCATCAGATTGATTTGAGGACCAATTGAGAATGCAGGTGAAACAGCAGAACATCCAGCACATAGTAAATGCTCAGTAAACGGTGGTTATTACTGTTCACCCTGGAGATCCAATTGGCATTGCACCCAGGACCAGTGGCCTGATGTAGCCTTAAGCTCACATCCTATAACATGGAAAAAACATCTGGATCTTGTGCAATGTTTGCCACACCAAGAAGGACTGCAGGCCTAATTAAAATTGCTGCTCTGTTTGCATTATCAAATGTCAGGGTTTTTTTTTTTTTTTCTACCCACAGAGCAAAGATTTTTCTTATCAAAAATCTATTCACTAAAATGCTAATGATCGTCAGTGATTAGAAACTGCTGCTCAAATTTTGAAAGTTCCCAGTGGACCTCTCAGACATGGCTTGTAACTTGTCAGTTGAAGAAATGTACTCAACAAATCAAACTTTGCTGTATATGTTTAAAAAAAAAAAAAGATTTCATTTCCTTAACGCTTCACTGTGCGGGTCCAGGAGGGACTTTTGAGTTAAGTGACAGAGACTACATTATTAGTTGTGGAGTCAGTTCTAATAGAAGTCTCTCAAGGCAAGATATTCTCAGATAGGCCCCAAAACTGCTAACAAAAGTCTGTCAAGCTTATCTTAATTTCAATAAGCATTTAGTTTGCCAAAGAGAAGCACAGTGTGTGATGTGCTTCTATTATCTTCTTTCTGTCCTTCCTCTCTGCTTTCTTCTTCCTCTTCGGGAGGGAGAATCTACAAGGCTGTGTGCTTCAACATGCAGCCAAGGGTCTCAATGCCATCAGCAGTACTCTCTGGTCAGCCTTGGGTATCTCAGGCCTCCCGGAATGGGTCTACACAGCTCCAGAAGAACCAGACGGGCCAGTGCTGTGGTGCGTTGGTTCCTCCTGGGCTCTCAGCCGCCCTGCCACATGTAAGTGGTCAGAAACTAGAGGCCCTGCCTCTCACAGTACCCCCAACTGCTCACCTGGGCTCTTGGCCTCTCTAGGCTCCAGAGAGTTTCCAGGACATACAGGACCAGACCGAGGCAGAACAGTCACTTTGCCTACAACCAGAGATTTGGTGCTGATTTACCCAGGCAGGAGCCAGCCCAGCTGGAGGACTGAGACTGAACCTGTAAGGTACAGCCCAGCACCTGTGCCTTAAGCTCTACAAGAGACTTCTGGTACCTGCTCAAGTTTGAGGACTCTGGCTATAGAATGATGGGGTAGTTGGGGGGGGGGGTTCTTGACTGAGGGTGGTCCAGAAGGCTGTCCTGAGGAAGTGATGCTCAAGGCTAAAACCTCAGGATTGAGAAGAATCCACGTGAGGTGCCAGAGGAAAAGCATCCTTGAGTGTATGTATTTGGGGCTCAGTTCTCTTCTCTGTGAATTGGGAGTGACAATAGTTCTAGCACCATAAAGCTGTGATGAGGATTTAGTAGGTGAAGCGCTTAGCATAGACTTCACCAAAATATAAACTCACCATCAATGATTATTTTTACTGTTTAGAGCATGATATCAAGTCCCAACCTTGGGGCAAGGAGGCTTCTTGGAAGCCCACAGGCCAGCCCAGGTGCCACCCCCAGGTGTTTGCTCTGTAGTGTCAACAGAGTCAGAGCCACAAGTGGGAGAAAAAGAGCTTCCAGAGGTCTGCATTCCAGGGAATGACAGCATAGCTTCTGGCTAGAGCACGTGCACGTACACACACACACAACCACGCGTGTGCGTGCACACACACACGTGTGCACACACAAGTGTGCGCACACAGACTTTTTTCTATATGCAAGAAGTCCAAGGTAGCAGGGTTTTGGTGCATTTAAGGAGCACAGATCCTAGATCTTTCCAACAAAATGAGGCAGGACACTTGGCTAAAATCAGAGGAGTTCCATCGTCAAGTTAGCAGCTTTGCCACAAATCTTGCCTGAGAGCCCACTGGGTGCACAGTTGCTAACCTCAGGAGGCTCAGCACCTAGTTGGTGGCTCTAAGACACATAAGCAGCTGCTTGAAATACCAGGTAGGAAATGTTATTAGGGAGATGTTGGGCATTCAGGGGATAGGGAGATTGATTCCTGCTGGGGGGCTGGGGACACCTTTCTGGATGTACCTTCCCTTGGGAACATCCATCATTTCTTGCAGGAGCTTCCAAGTCAAAGGAACTTATTATTCCCTCCTGTACCACCTTGCTCTTGGGACCATAAATCAAAAATTCTAGTTCATAGAAATCCTCAATTCTTGAGCAGAGGAGCAAAAGACTCACAGTTGGTTTAATCTCCGTGACAGCCCTTTTGAAGGGGAAAAAGATGTTTGAGAGCCATCCCCACCATGATTTAGAGCTTAGGGGATATGTAGACCAGTTCTCTCATTGCATAAATGAAGAACTGAGTCCAGAGAAGTTAAGGATCTTGCCAAAGCCATGCTGTGTTGGGGAAGGGCTGGGACTGGAATCACGGCCCTGTGCCCCACCCTCCACCTTCATGGGGGTAAGATCTGGGGAGGGAAGAGGTTTGCTTGTGGACACTGGTCTGGGCTTACTACCAGGAACTCCTAGGAACCCTGTGCTTGGTCTTTTTGCTTATCGATTATAATCCATTTCTTGTCCTTATATTCAGAACTTAGGCCCACCCCCTTAGAACTGCCTCCTGCCCCAGGGGATCCAGACAAAATGCCACACGTTATGGCAGGGACCATATTTTGTCCGTACCATTCCTCCTGCATTTGCCCTGTTTCATCACCTCTGACCAGTTCCTTCCCACTGCCCTGGGTTTTGGCCAAGGGCTGGACCATTTTGTAGGATTATGGCAATTTCTGCCAAGAGCTTGACTGCTCCTTCCAGACTCCCCAGCTCATCTGACTCATGTTCCTGTCATGTCTTCCCTACCCACAGCTCCTGCTCACCAGGCAGGTCCTTGGCCTTTGCCTTGGTCTTCTATCCATCCAAGGATTGATCTCCCACCCCCAAGCTTCTCATCCTCTAATAGCTTCTCTAAGAAAGATAAAAACCTACAAACCCTATGGAGCGTCACGAAAAACTTCCCAACTCAGCACTGCTTTAAAAGTCAGGTAAATTAATAAAGCTAGAAAAGAAAAACATAAAAATGCAGTCTTGACTAATGAAAATTATACTACTTAGAGTCAATGAAGTGAACTTAGGTTAATTGATCATCCAGGTAACAACAATTATTTGCATCATTACCACGTGTCAGAGTAGCTTTGCTATGAGTTTAATCTGATGATACTACTGAGCTCTGGAAAAGTATCCTGGGCCTTCATATTTGCCACTCATGTAGCTTTGTCATCTGCTCCCAATTTTCAGTAGGGAGAGGATATATTAGTTTAAAAACTTTCTGCCATACTCAGAATGTCATGACAGTTGTTGTGTTAATAAATCATTAAATTGAAGGATCACAGGAACCATCTGGGTCGACCTGGAGCCCAAGGAAGGAATTCCACCCATGCCTCCCTGGGAAGAGGTCATCATCCAGTCTGTGGAGGACTTTTGGTGATGAGGAGCTTACTACCTATCAGCAAATCTGTTTGATCTTTGAACAACACTACTTGAGGACAGCTCTTTCTTAGGTGAGTCCAAATCTGCCACTTTGTGGTTTATACCACTGGCCCTGGCTCTGCTGATCAGGAAGTTACTGAAAAGCCTTCACGTCATCATCTTCCACACGACAGTCCCCACAGTAGCTTAAGACACTAAGGTTACTAGACCCCAGGAGGTAGTATGATGTAGTGGTTAAGAGCCTAACTATTTGGGTCCAAGTGCAAGTTCTACCACCTGTTGGCTCCGTTTATGTTTAGAGAGTTATGCAATCTTGATCTACCTCAGTTCCCACAACTGTAAAATGGCAATAATAATGTGTGTTGCAGAGATTATTGGGACGATTACCAGTCAAATACACTAGAGGCACTTAGGATGGTGCCTGGCACATAATGAGCTCTATAGACATGCCAGCTCCAATATTTTCTTAGTCTCACAGGCCAAATGCTCTCCATTGATTCACTACTTTCCCCTTAAAGATTACTTAAGAATCCTTCATATGGAAATGACTTGGGAGTCTCACGAGTTTCTTAGGTCACGTACCAGAAAGAGTATAGCGTCGTTGTGAAAATTAAATGGGTTACTTCAAATAAAGTGCAGAGTACAGTTGCTTAGCACCTAGCCCCAGTAAATATTTGCAGTTATGGCTATTGGTGCTCATTCAACTATTCCAAAATAGAGAAGAGAGATTGTTGGATGACACACATGTCTCAAATCTAACTGACTTTTGAATAACTTAGATGTGTACCTAAGTGAAATGTCTTAAATAAAGATTAGGCATGTGTGCAGAAAACTGCTCTAATTACTCCGCTCGCGCAGGCATACTGCCGTCTTCGGAGACTCACCAGGTCTCAGTTACCGCTGCCCCCCAGGTATTGCGCTTCACGGTGATGAATGGGAACTGATTCTTGGAATAGAAATGCCATTTCCACAGGGCCTTGGCGGCGGCAGTCAAAACATAAGGTTGGTGTTTGAAATGCACAGTCTCGGAGAGGAAGCCTGAGTGTGCCTCGGAGAGCACCCCAGCTCAACCCTGAGACTCACAGACAACGGGAAAGACTTTCCTAAGCAGGAGTTCCTGGAGCCCCGGGGACTCCTGGGGTCACAAGCAGAGCAACATCTCAGATGCAGCTGCTCCAGGCACAGCACCTTTTCCCAGGCAAACTGATCATCCTGTCTAGGAAACTCTGAAAGGAATAAATGCTTCACTTTATTCCCCTTCTTGCCCATACTTTGTTTTTCCAGCCATCATTATTTGCTGTGACTAGACCTTTGCATTCATTCTCTCATTAGACTCACAATGCCTACCTGAGGCTGGTACTTTTATTCCCATTTTATAGATAAGGAAGTTGAGACTCATTGTGTGTGTGTTTGTGAAATGTTCATCACTATTGCGATTCTCATCCCCACACACTCTATGAAGATAGGCACAGCAAGACAACTTTTGGCCAATATAGTGAGGTGGCTCATTTTAAGAACCAGTAACTGATGGGGATCCCCGGGTGGCTCAGCAGTTTAGCGCCTGCCTTTGGCCCAGGGCATAATCTTGGAGTCCCGGGATCAAGTCCCACATCAGGCTCCCTGCATGCAGCGTGCTTCTCCCTCTGCCTGTGTCTCTGCCTCTCTCTCACTGTGTCTCTCATGAATAAATAAATAAAATCTTTTTTAAAAAAACAAACCAGTAACTGAGTCACTATGCTCGCGTCTCATTGCCTTAGTCACAGTAAGGAAAAGGAGCCTCCATAAACCTGTTTTTTGGAGTCACTAGTATGAATACAGCCTCCAGCAAACCTTTAATGAACATGTAACATGAACCAGAGATAAACCTCCATGATTTAAAGCCACTTAGGCTTCAGAGCTATTTGTTACTGCAGCAGAACCTAGACTGTCCTGATACAGAAACATTAAATAATGTACCTAAAGTTACACAGCTGTGGAGTTGGAAGCCAGGTTTGTCTGATTTCAAAGCGTGTGCTCCATCCAGTACATGATTACACCATCTCCTTTCTTCCTAGCTCCCTAGTTCTCCACTTACTGCCTTCCCCATCCCAGCCTGCAGACTGACTAATGATGTTCCAAGGGTAAAGCTCTCACTCCACTCTATCTGGCAGAAAGTACTTCCCTGACTCCTGGAAATTCTCCTGGGCTCCCCATTTTTATTTTTACACAGATAGCCTGGACCCTCAGGCAGAGGAGAAAGTGAATGAAGTCCTTTGGACTTAGAGACCTGGCCATCCTCTTGTGTCCACTGCCCTGCTTCCCATCCGGAAAGACCCTTCCCCTAAAACTCCAACCTTCCTGGTTGCTCACTTTATGGAAACCACTTCATGTCTCCTCACAGCTCTGGCCCACCATGAACTGGTTCCTGCTTCCTTCCCACTTTTTATTCTTAATTTTCCTCCATAGGAGACCCTTGTGCTGGCCACCGTCCATAAGCAACCTCATCATCCAGTCCTCATAGGCACAAGCATGTAAGAATCCCCTCCTTCCTGAACTCTTCCACCTTCTGCCGGTTATACTTACACATCAGTTGCCCCCCGCCCGCCCCCCAGCTCTCTGTCCCCCCTCATCAGAGCCTGAATTACTCTGCCTCGTCCCTGTCTGCATGCTCGGTCTCCCCACCCGGACTGAGGCACTCCGACCAGGGACCACAGCTGACTTCTCTGTCTGCATCCCCAGTGACCCCACAAAGCCTGGCCCAGGGTGAGGGCTTCTGACATTGTGGCACAGGATGCAAACAGGGAGCTAGCCAAGGCCTGAGCTCCCAGAGCAGACCGAAACGGGCATTTTGCAATGTCCCCTTCACCTCCCTTGAACAAGATCCAGCTGAAACAAACAAAAACAAACAAAACGTGCTCTCTTCTCTAAGCCCCAGACTGCTTCTCCCCTGGCGCTGTGCTTTCAAACATCATCTGCTTTCCCGCTCCAAGGTCTATCTATCATCTTCGCCAGAATCTGTCCCTGCGGGGCCGTGGCATGAGAATAGTCAACATTTAACACAATCAGCTTGTTCCATCATGAGGGTAGTGGGGGTGGGAAGGTGGCAGGGCTGAGCGCAAACGCCTACAGGCAGGGTGCTCTCTGGAGACTCTCCTCCTCCACCCCACCCCGCCCCCACCCCATCCCTAATTTTCCTTTTATCTAGGAGGTAGGGCAGGACAAATGCAAACACCGGCCCCACTGACTCCTCCCCTCTCCACCCTTCCTGGCCACACATCTCAGCCTCATTTAAGTGTTCTTACCTACCCATCACTACACAGCAGTCAGTGGCCAGGGACTGGGGAATATAGGTCATTTTCACTTCTTTGTGCCTTGAGCAGCAACTGCTAGACCTGAATATTCAGCTCATGGTGGAAAATTCTAACTTAAAGAAGCCCAGTGGAACTTGAGGCAGCTCGACATGTTTGGAAAGGGGAGAGTAAGGAGAAAGACCACAAAGGGACATAGGAAGTTATTGTCAATGGGACCTACGGGTAGGACCTCCCTTCCTCTCAAGTCTTTGGTTTGAAACATTTACTTAGGGGTCAGGGCAGGAATGATAGGTAAGCACTGGAGACCCAGTTCTAGATTCCTCTACAGTCCATGTCCAATGAAGTCCTATTTCTGGACTGGTCCAGGAGTAGCCATCAGGTGCCCTCTTTGACCCTCTGTAAGTGCTCCCTGACACACGATTGAGACACCTTCACAAAGGTGCTTCTTAGAGGTGCCTGGTTTGGGAGTACAGAGAAAGAGCAAAGCAATGATTAAGCATGTGCTATTCCCAACTCTCCACAAAAACAATCCGGTTCCAGACACTCCACTTTAGGTGACACCAAGCCTCCCAGGTCTTGGAGAGAAGGTTGCTTTCCCCTAAAACACCCAGAAACAGGCTGATTGATAAAGATGAATTCATTTTTCCTCCCAAATAGAGAGACAAGGGACGCCTGGGTGGCTCAGTGGTTGAGCGTCTGCCTTTGGCTCAGGGCATGATCCCGGAGTCCCAGGATCGAGTCCCACATCAGGCTCCCTGCATGGAGCCTGCTTCTCCCTCTGCCTGTGTCTCTGCCTCTTTCTTTCTGTGTCTCTCATGAATAAATAAATAAAATCTTAAAAAAAAAAAAACAAATACAGAGACAAGTGCTTACAAATTGAAAAAAAAATGATGGTATGTCTGCAAATGAAGTTATTCAATTTCTAAGGGCCTTATTCTCTTAGTGTGCTCCTCACAGTTTTAGGGCAAATAATAGTTGTTTTCTCCTTGTACAAATATGAAGATTTTCCAGCACTCTGAAAGCCCCACTTTTGGGTATTTGCACTGCATTCCATTTCTGTAAGCATTTGCCGAGGTGTTATTAACTGATACCTGGCAGTTGGCTAGCATTCCTTGAGGACTTAACATGTGCCAGGCATTTTTACATGTATGATCTCATTTGATCTCCTGAATGGAACATTAAACCCTCATTTAAACCCTTTGAGGGGATATTACCTCCACTTCACAGACGAGGAAGCTGAGATTCAGAGAGGTGAGAGGCTTGCCCAAGGACACACAGGCTTTCCCTAATGCCAGGCCCTTTCTCAGGCCCCTGTCACCCTGAGACTGCAGGGCTCTAGAATAGGGTTAGGCAGCAACAACTTGAGCTGCTGGTGAGTCATCAGAGTCCCACTCAGACCCTGGCAGAAAATATTTATGAATGAATGAATGAATGAATGAATGGTGTGACTTGCTGTCACTTAGGTCATATACTCTACCATTCTGCTTTTCTAACCCTGCTCTGGGATCCCTGGACCCAAGACCTCCTCCCAAATCACATCCCTCAGTCTGCAGCCACATGTGGTTATACAGCACATAGAACCTTAACACTGACACCCCCATGAGGAGGAAACCTCTGAAAACCACCTCTGTTCCTCGGACAATTCATTTGTGCATGTGTGAATGCCAGTGCCCAGGCCAACCACGACCACCCAGCTGGCATGACAGCACTCCACAGCCCCGCAAGCTCCTTCAGCTGTGACCTTGACTATCATCACAAACGGCCTCAGCTGGCAGGCTAGGAGGGGTTCCCTCTCATTTGAGCAAAGGGAACCAGATTCAGGGAGATCGCAACAGAACCAGGCCAGGCTTCCTGACACCAGTTCCTTCCTCTGTTCTGTGATTTCCAGTATCTTCTTTTCTGACTACCAAAATCATGGAGATCCACTTACTCCAGGCCCTGGTTTGCAAGTAGGCTTTGTTCTGAATGAATAGGAAAGAGTATGTGATTGATTCATAATGTCTGCTATGAGCCAAGGTAGGAGCCATACTCTAGGTGAGGTGTATTTATGGATCATTCCCCAGACCCCAACTAATATGCCTTTTCCACCTTAAAACAAAACCATTTTGAAATTACCTCCTTCTTACTGTTTCCAGCTCAATAAAATTTTCTGACTTAATGGCCAGAACTTGAGAAATTCCACCTGAATGCTACCTGGGAAGGCAGAGTTTGATAAACAATTTAACATAGGCTTCAAGATTGCAAGGGGAGTGTTTAATTTGCTCAAGAGACCCACTGTCCTCAAGGACTCCAGTCCATTAGCTTTTGTCCAACTAATGACAAGTGAGTTTTCTATATTCATTAAAGCAGACTTGGGATTTGGCTTGAGGGGCAGTGAACTGAAGAGGAAATAGCACTGGACTCAGGAGGAATGTTCCTGATTACTTGCTGTACGTTTTGAAAAAGAATAAAATGGTGTTTTCTAAAATCCTTTTAGGTCAGTCTTCTCTCTGATACAGGTTTTCATCTTCTAGTGAAAACCAGGGGTCTGCCCCAGAGGAGGTTTCCAGGCCACCTCAAGCCAGCTCCACTCAGCTCACGTCACTTGGCCAGCCACCCCCAACCCCCGCCTGCCCCCACAGGGCTGTGTTGGCAGAGGCGGAAATGCAAGATGCCCAGCTTGCCCTTGGAGGACTCGTGGTCAAAGGAGGCACCTGCAGGTGAGAGCAGCAAGGGACAAGCACCTGCGGGTCACCGTTACTCATGCCCCAAGCCCCCACCTCTCCTGCCCCGGCTCGCAGAATCCATCTTATCTCAGCACCACAAACTTTCACGGGGATGCTGCTAGGTGCCAGGAGTCTTGGGGTGAAAAAGGCAGAAAGTGTCCCCATGCTCTGCTCTTATCCCCACACTTCTGTTTTGGCTACCCCCATAGGTGCTGGCATCTGGGTGGCCCCGAACCCCTGCTGGGAATAAAGCCCCAAAATGCCATAGAAGAAGGTCAGAAGGCTCTCGAAGCTGCTGTTTGTCCAATGGCATCTTTGTGTCGATTAGGCTAGAGCCTTGCCTGTATGGGCAGGACACAGGTGGCTCATTCAAAAGGGGTGACTAGAGAGAGTTTAGTGGAGAGATTGTTTATTAAGAAAAACCAGCCCGTGATGGTGAAACACCGTAGCAACAGAGGGGAGCCGTTACCACTGTTGGGCCAGAAGGGACGGCCGGAGAAAACAGCCCCAGCAGAGCCGCCTCTCTGGTAAAGGGTACCTAGCAGGAGCGGTGGTCCTTGATAGAAGGGCACAGCCACCAGCCACCAGCAGGGAGGCAGCCGAGGGAATACATAGCCCTGCCCCAATCCCCAATCTCTCTCTCTCTCTCTCTCTCTCTCTCTCTCTCTCTCTGCCAGCAGCCCCCACCCCCACCCCCTCCACCTCCTGCTGGCGCCTCCCTCTGGCTACACGGGATGCCAGCCAGTAGGAAGCCTGGTGGATGCAGGCCCCCAACTTCGGCCTCCCAGGGCACAGCGAAGGAGAAGGGTGGAGAGAAGATCCGGGCACGGAGATGGCCAGCAGAGTGCCCCTTGCTCCAGACATTTGCTGCCATCTGCCGGAATGTCACAAGACACGTTCTAATCTGTGATTACCCTGTAGGCAGTGGTCCTGAAGTTGGCCTGTGTGACCATCGGTGGTCATCCTACTGTCATCAGATCTTCCCCCCAGGTAGCCCATACTCTGGCTCCCCAAACAACCTGAACTGAAGCCCCGGCTCCCCAGAATGCTTCCGTGGCTCGCTCCTCTGCAACATCCTCCCCCTCAGCACTGTACATCCCATCCAGAAAGCCCAGGGAAAATGTTGCCTCCTCCTTGCAGCCTGCCTGATTCCACCAACTAGAAGCCGTGTCCGCTTCCCCAGGGATTGTCACAGAACCGCACTTCTTCCTCAGCGCATTGACACCTGGGGTTTGTTTACCCTGAGCGCTCACCAGCCTGTGCTGTCCCTTAGTGAAAACATCTGGGAGGGCGAAAGCCACGGGCCACAGTGGTTTAGAGTCCAAAAGATGGGACGTGAGTCCTGGCTCCACCCTCCACCGGCCTTTAGTTTTGGATAAATCACCTCACATTTCTGAGCCTCAGTTTCCCCACCCCAGCCATGAGAATAATAATTCCTACCTCAGGGCTGTAGTGAGAATTCAATGAGACCGTGTGCATGGCACTCACTAAATGACAGCCTTCCTTTCCTTCCCCCAGTAGACCGGATGTTCTTCGAGAGCATCTTGTGTCCATCCTGACCCAGCTTGGCTCTCAGAGTGGGCCGGGCGCTCTGGGGGTGGGGTCATATAGTTAGGAACACAATCCTCAGGGAATCTCTGCTCATTACCTATGTGACCTTGGGCAAATTACTTGGCCTCTCTGTGCTCTGTTCATTCATCTTTAAAACAAATAATAGGTAGGGACACCTGGGTGGCTCAGTGGTTGAGTGTCTGCTTTCGGTTCAGGGTGTGATCGTGGAGTCCTGGGATGGAGTCCCACATCGGGCTTCCTGCGTGGAGCCTGCTTCTCCCTCTGCCTGTGTCTCTGCCTCTCCCTGTATGTCTCTCACGAATAAATAAATATAATCTTAAAAAAAAAAAAAGATATAGTCGTGGGGTTCCTGGTTAATATCCATGCAGGGCTTTCTAGGAGCCAGGCACTGTTTTGAGTGTATGATGTACATGAACTCGTCCATCCCCAAAACCACACTAATTGGTAACATTTTTGCTGTTCACCAAATACTTCCAGTTCTGCTTTCAAGCACCTAGTAGGGTGACAAATGCCCCCATCCCTGGGAGTTAGAAGCAGCCCTATGGGTCGCTTTAGCCAATGAAATGTGAGCAGCAGTACTGTCCGTCACTTCCAGGAGGAAGCCTTATGAGACAGTGCACGATCCACTCTCTCACGCGCCGTCAAGAGACCAGCAGTGATCCACACGATGGTTGTTCTCTCGGTCTGGGCCCCAGGGTGACAATGACAATCGCGCAGACTGATCCAGGAGGGACTTGCAATGTCGCTGGGGACACTTCAGGCTGAGAGGTGCTCATTACCACAGCATAACTGAGCCGATCCTGACTACCGCCCGTGTGGTAGTTGTGCCCATCTCATGGCGAGGAAGCCAGTGTCGGGGTCATGGATAAGACTGGCTATTACCGCGGCCTGTGTAAACGAGCACAGAATAAGCCCCTGTGACACGCTAGCTGTGAGAGATACAGACACGGGCGGGCAGCGACACGAACCCGGACACAGCTCACAGCTCCGGGCAGCCGCAGGCCCGCACAGCGGGGAAGGAAGGCCGAGGTCCCCACAAGCACACTTCTGCTGCTCCGCCACAGGCCAGAGCTTGGAAATCAGCGTCCTCAGCAAATGCCAGCTCTTCCCTTGGTTCTTCTTGTCTGTCTGGCCATCGACCTTGACTCATTAGCAATTGCTCCCGGCTGCATGTGAGCTGGCAGCCATAGATTTTCTTTCCTTCTGGGTTAAATTTCTGGCTCTCAGTGGGGGAGTCTCTGTCACCTCTGGCTCCCCTGCATCTGGCAACGGCTGGAAGAGCCGGGAGGCTGAGGAGAGCTGTGACAGCCAGGAAGGGGCAGGCCCCCCCGGGGCACCTCTCCAGGCCTATGTTCTCTGATCACCTGCATCATGTCCCAGTCACCCCTGATTGACAAAGGGTAACATGGTTGAGCATTATAGGTGTACAAGGCTCCCCACTTTGGAATGAAAACATTTTCCTTTTCTTTACACTCAACACTCACCGGCCACTGGGCACTATCCTGGGCTGGTATTGCTACCCCCACCACCTCATAATTTTAATAACAACGACAATAATAATTTTCATATTTTGAGTGTTTATCCTGGGCCGAACCTATGCTAAGTGCTTCATGTGCATTATCCCATTTTATCCTCCCAACAAGTATATGAGATGCTTAGGGGTTATCATCATCATCTTACAGATAAAGAAACTGAGGCACAGAGAGGTTGCAACAGAATTCAAGACACAGCTAGAAAACAGTGGAAACCGGGACTGATTCCACGCCAGGTCCACCTGGCTCCAGATCCTCAGTGCCCTAGAGACGAGAAAGTTGGAATCTCACTTATTCCTCATAACAGCCTTGTAAGATGGGTCTTATCGTCCTATGTTGCAAACAGTTGCTCAGGACCAGAAACATAAAGGGTTTTGTGCAAGGTCACACAGCAGGTAAGAGGACGAGAAGAGTCATTCTCTAGCACATATGTACCAAAGCCTCCTCTGTACAGGAAGGCACCAGCCATCGCCAGTGGAAACAGGCTCACGATGCAGAAGGGCGCCATAGGTCAATAACACAGTTAGTGGGGACATAAGCAAAGTTTGGGGGGAGCACAGAGGAGGGGTAATCAAGGAAGGCTTCCTGGGGGAGATTGTATTTGAGTAAAGATAGAAAAGAAGAAAATCCCACAAGAAAGGTTCAAGGGCTAAGTGCTATTATCCTGGAGACCCAAGCTATGGGGGTGCCATGATAAGATCTCCTTTCAGTCAGGAGACTGTGTGGGGGGAGGAATGTTGGTCACTCTGAGTCCCCACTCAGACCACCGAGAGGACAGCTAGGCTGGGATTGGGAGTCGTGGTGGCCTGCGAGCCCTCCAGGGACACACCCATAGGGCCCTAGACAAATTTTCCCGCCACATCTAATTTCCCCACTGCATCCGAACCTGTCTTCTTGCGATTGTAATTCCAGCTCCATTTATTTTCTTACCCACCTGTCCCCATCTGGAAGGAAATTGAATGAGAGTAAGAAGGGAATAAAATAACAGGAACTTTTTAGTCTGGAGCAGCCACCACACGCTCTCTTGGCCCATCAGACTGGTATTTAAATGGAGGAGGGGTCTGGGGTGGGCAGAGGGCATTGTTAACAACCGCCTCGGCGTGGCAGCAGGAGACAGGAATAATAGACTCAGAGAATGTTTTCCAGATTGTGCTGAAGTGATGAAAAACAGCGGGTCCCAGAATGGAAGCCATGGCGCGGGGAACCTCTCCACGGAGGGCGCAGGCAGCAGCACAAAGTCGGCCTGGCTCCTCGTCTAACAGGACCGAATTAATTCAGGGACCGCGCGAGGCTTGGACTCCCATCTCGATTACAGACAGACCTAGTTTTTGCAGAACTCATTAACTAGCGGGTCTACGGGGACCTGGGCTTCCAGGCCTTGCCGGACAGGCCCCGGAGCCGGCTGCAGAGGAATCGGGGCGCCCGGGGCGTGGGCGGGGCCTGGGCTGCGAGCCGGGCCGAGGAGGCGCCCCCTCTTCCCGGCCGAGGGAGGTCAGCGCGTGGCGGGGGCGGGGGCGGGGGGGGGGGGGTCGCCCCGAGCAGCCGGCTTCCCACCAGCACACCAGGCCGTGACCACTGAGGGACTCCGGAAGGGCAGTGGGACTTGGGATGCACCTGACTTCTGAAGCTCCTGTGAGAGGTCATCCTCCCAGCAACCGTGATGTTTGTCAGCTCGCGGCAGGAGGGCACTGAAACCAAAAACGGAGACGTGTGGACGTGTTCAAATGCTACCTGGTCCTCAAGGTTCAGCCCCAGGGCCCCTCCTGCAAGGAGCCTTCTCAGACAACCCACCCGCAGCCTCCCCTCTCTCCTCTGTTTCTCTCCCCATCCAAGACACTCAGCCCCTCACTCCCTGTGCGGCAGGTACTTCTATCCATTTCAGATTCCCCAGCACAGGCTCCCTCCGTGCTTCCTATTCGTATCCCCAGCTCATAGCATGTTCCAGGTTTCCTTGTGGGATACATGAATGCATAAATGAATGACAAGCGGCTGTAGGCAGAAAAGAAAAAAAAAAAGGTAAAAAGAACACAACATTTCATGTAAACCCTCCCAACAGCTTCCCACTAAGAGATAAATGAAGATAAATCCGGGTGAGCAGCAAGATGCTCACACATTCTAGGCTGGGCTAGGACCACGGAGAGGCAGGCTCCACGTGCGAGTAGCGGAGCAGAGTAGTTAAGCCAGACTCTGGGGCCCGCTGGTTTCGTTTGCTTCCTAACTGTGAACGTCACTGCTCCGTGACTTTGGCTAAGTGATCTATCTCCTACGTGCCTTAGTTGCCGATCTGTAAAATGGGGGTGATAAAACAGTACTGACATTCCTCACAGGATTGTTCTTTGTAAAGTATTTGGAGCAGCGCTTAGCACAGGGCGATGAGCCACTACCCCCACTCTTCCCTGACCTCCTCAAGGGCTGTATTTCTGAGTCTCATCCTCCTTCTCCCATCACACACATCTCCCCTCAGCAACCAAACGGTGCTGAGTCAGTGGGGGCCCCCGGTGGCCAAGACATGGAACTATCTGACCATTGCTGCTTCACCATCTTCTTTAACCCCGTGCAAGAATACTGAATACATCAGGGCATCTGGGTGGTTCAGGTGGTTGAGCCTTTGGCTCAGGTCATGATCTCGGGATCCTGGGATTGAGCCCCATGTTAGGCTCCCTGCTCTGCAGGAAAATCTGCTTCACCCTTTCCCTTTGACCCTATGCCTGCTCATTCTCTCTCTCACTCTCTCTCAAATAAATAAATAAAATGTTTTAAAAAATGAATACTGAATATATTAGGCACCACTTCTCCTCATCTCTCACTGTTAACGACTCAGTTTACACCACCTCACATGCCCTCTCATACATAAACACACTTCCTCTCTAACTTTCATCCAGTTGCCTTTGATTAAACATCTTTCTTTGTCTCCGTTACATTTTGTTCTCCCCATCCTGCCCTATCTTGTTCCTCGTGAAAGCTCCAAGTGTGGTTTGGCTAAGAGGCTTCACAGGAATGCCATGCTGCATGCTGCGCTGTGCACTATGGTAGCCACTAACCACGAGTGGCTATTCACATTTAAGCTTAAATTCATTACAATTAAATAAAATTAAAATTTCAGTTTCTCTCTTACACTACCTGCACTTCAAGTGTTCAAAAGCTACCTGCGGCTAGGTAGGTACCTAGGGGCTAGTGTAGTGGATACAGAACATTTCCATCATTTGCAGAGATTCCTGTGTTTATACAGCACTGCTCTAAATTTCTCCAGGCAAGACAGAAAATTTCAACTACTAAAAGGAACAGACAAAATAAAGCACTAGGTGTTTCCTTTCTGTACAGACATTCAGATACAGATATCTACCTACCTATGTATATGTGTATATAAGTTATATAAGAATATTGTCTCAATCTCTAGCAATCTAATGGAAGAGAGAGAAGGAGACAGAGACAGAGAGAGAAAGAGAAGGTTTGCATGCATTATAACCTTGAATTTATTTAAAAGGATTTGGTATTTGGAAGTCTGTTAGAACTCCATGAAGGTATCTGACAATCATCTATCATCTAATTCTCACCTGCTTTTTCTCAAACATCAATATTCAAGACAAACAACAACCTCTTTGTTACACAGTTCTACGGACTTGGAATTTTGTTTACTCACCAATGATGCAGCTACATTGTTAGCTCAGCGGCCATCCAGCCACTGAAGGGCTGTGTGACTCTGAATACATTCCTTTCTCTCCTGGGCCTCCCGTACAAGGCAGGATTGCAGAGGATTACTGAGGCTCCTTTTAGCTCTAAGATAAGTTTTGCTTCTGGATCTGTTTTCCATCACATGAATGTAGGGAAGCTTGTATTAAATGGCCATTAGGGTCCACAAAAGGTTTATTACATTCGCTTCGTGGCAGGCCCACGAGTAGAACAACCATTTGCTATCTATTTCTATGGGAACCTGCAGTCGGAGGTCCAAACGCTGGCCATGTCTCTGTTGGGGCAGTCAGCTCATAGACACCAGCCCCCACCCAGGAGCCTGGGAGAGCTGATGGTGACAAAGGCTTGGCTTGCCGGGGAGGAGGGGGAATAACCTTCCATCATTCCTTCTTTCAGCAGCATCATAAAATGCTCTTTAAAAATTGCCTGATTAACTCTATAGAGAGAAAAGATGCCATGTAGATGCTGTTAGACAAAGACAACCCTTCGTGCATGTACTAAGCCACTCGTGGTGTTACTATCAATCACACTGATAGTGGTAGGAATAGCACCCATCAGCCATGTACTTTAAGACCTTAAAGAGCTGGGCGTGGGAGCCTCTGCATCAGCCCAGGAGAGGGATGCTCTTCCTGTTGGAGAAGCCTATCATTTGCTCTCTACCATTTTCCTGGAAAAGCAGCTAGAAAGGGAACATCCATGGTGTGCGAGGGCCGTGCCCCTACTCCTAGCTGACTGGGCAGACTTGTCATGTAAGCTGACACCAGCAGACTCTCTCCTGGGACTTCAGAGTCAGGGCACAAGACACTGGCCAATTAACCACAGGGATTGGAGTGAGAAGGCCTTGGAGGCTTGAGGGCTAAAGGAACCATTTCAGGGAGGCCTTGATGGGTCATGCGTGAGAAGATGAACAAGCAGAAAAGCCAGTGTGCAGAGCCAACAGAATGTAATAGAAGTCCAAGAGATAGAAAAGAAAAAACCAAAAAAAAAAAAAAAAAAAAAAGAAAAGAAAAGAAAAAACCAGACATTCTGTGGTAGAGCAGGGGAAGGGGTAGGTGGCAAAGTGGAAGATCTAGACACCTGAGGTCTTTCCAGGTCCCCTGAGGTCCATACCTTTTATAACTGGATGCCCTGAGAGTCTCCAGTATCTTCTTAATGCCCTCTTTGTGGGTCTCTGTATCTGGCCTCCAAATGATTCTGACCAGGCTCTTGATGTCTCAAAACAGACATCCGACAAAGTGATAGACTGTGTTTGTCTGGACTGCCTTTTGTCATCCTGCTCCCAGAATTAATTTTTGTAAAAACCATATGATGGCCTGAGGGAACCAAAGGAGGAAACTAGATGTGCAGGGATCCAGCAGTTGGTTATCAAGCATTTCCGGGGCATCTCTGGTGTGCCAGGCCCTGAGTCAAGGACAGAGCAGACATCCTTTCCTCTCCATTTCCAAACCCTGACCAGCTGTCAGGGCTCTGCTCAGTGCCCCCACTTCCTTGAACCCATCCCAGATCTATGCACACACACACACACACACACACACACACACACATACACACACACAGAGCTGGGTTCTCCCTCTCCCAGACTCCCATGGGATAGCGTCTACACCTCTATCTGGCCATGCTGCCTGTATTACAGTTCTACGCATCCCGGGCCCATCCCTTACTAGTATGTGAGGTTCCTGAGAGCAGAAGCTGGCTTCTGCTCACCTAGTTCACCTGCCCAGTGCCCAGAACCAAATATAAACATATTGGTCTTCAATAAGTCTAACCTCTCGTGGGTGCTCATTCAAAACCATGGAATCAAAAACCAGGTCTTCTGAGTCACACCTGGAGGCACAAGTCCTCATTTTATCAAAAAAGGACACCACAGCTGAGAGAAGTAGCTGATAGACAGTGCACCTTGACTTGCTGCCTTTCCCATCCGACTACTCTCACTTTGCCAGAAAGTCATCTCAGGGGCCCTCACTTGTAAGAAACGCCTTCCCCTTCCCGACACACCCTTCTCTTTGCGACGTTATTCCGAGCCATGGTGGCCAAGGGAGCATCCCAAATAAAGCTGTAAGGAAAAGCTCTAGCCAGCTCTGGGTGGCTAGTTTCTATGGAAATTGCCTGAGTAAGGGTTTGGGCCAATTTTAGTGGCTCGACTGATTTGTTCACTGAAGTGATTGATAGGACATAATCACCTACATGGTCAGACCTCTCGTATGGGGAATTCAGGTATATGTCCCTATGCATTTTCTCACATTGGTAAACAGCTATGGCGTGGTTCAGCCTGCCCTCCAGGAGGATGGCTTCTCCGTCAGTCCTTCAAATCTCAGTGGTCTTAATTAAGAACATCACACAGAAAAAAAAAAAATCACACAGAATGATCATTACCAAACAATTAGGAAAAACTTTCTCATAACAGGGGCCAGACCAACTTCTGATACCTAGGGGGCAGGTCACGTATAAACTAAATTCCAACATCACTAAAACACTAATGCTGCTTAAGTTTTAGCTTCTCTTTCTAGATCAGGCATGTTACATATGCTTCATTTCTCTTGCCAATGCTCATTTTTTAGTGTGATTGCTTAGAGCCTGTGTTGAGAAAGATGTTGAGGCCGAGTAAGGGACTGAAGGGTGACTTGGGTCTCACAGGGTAGAAATTGGGACATTGGCCCAGGGGCCAGGATGGGCAAAGGCTCAACCTCCCATCTATCCATGGGAAGATGTGCTCCAAGTATCCTGAGAACGCTTAGCTCCTGATCTGAAGAAAGACCGTGATCCTGGGTGTTGGGGGGCTGTCCGACTAACAACAGCTGGAAAATGTGAAATGAGAGCATTTGGACATGAGGGGCACTCTTTGAGAGCAGTGGTGGCCCAGAGGCCCCAGTTGGCTGTGACTACAGGGAGCCCTGAGGACAGCGGCTGCAGTGCAGTTCTACAAGGTCACAGTGCCCCCCCTCCTGCCAGTGGCCCCCTCTTCGCACCCACGGGGGACAAGCCTGTGCCTGTTTCATCAAGGAACTCAATGTTCATTAAGGCTGCGATTCCCAGCCTGGCAGGTGGTGCCAATGTGGCAGTCCCCTAAGTCCCTCACACGTCTGTCTCTCTGCTCGTCCCAGAGACTCTGGAGGCCCCCAGACCAAAGGAAGCCCCGGGACGTGCCACTGTGGCCCTGTCCTCAGAAGGCTCCTGCAACGGGGAGCTAAATCTTGCCTTGGGCCTGCAGCCCCTCTCTGGTCCTCCTCATCTCCCACCACTCCCTCACCTGCAGGCAGACGTTCAACTCCAGGATTTGAATGAAATAAAAACTGACAGTGTGGAGCCAAGTTCAGGGCTGAGCTACAAAGGATTCACACAATTATCTTTGTCAGAATTCATTTTGTCAACGCCCCTCTCTTCTTCAGGTTGCACGCTACTAATATCTTTCAAAAGTTTGAGGAGACGGAATAAAACGTGGGAAGTACCGGGAACATCTCCACATGAGAACCAAGCAGGCACAGGGCAGGGCAAGGGCAGACTGTGAAAACCTCAAGGAGGGGAGGAGAGAGGAGCCCTGGCACTGCAGAAAGTCCCAGAATCGCAGTGGGAAGGGGCTTCAGAGGCAACTTATCCCACCCCCCAATATCAAGACCACTCCTCACCGCCCTCCCCAGTTCAGTGATGTGGGCCCATTATTGTTGAGCCCACTGTGGAATTCCAGGGGGCGTGGGCAGCCCCTGGAAGCTTCCCTCAGCATCTAGCCCAGAACAGGCCAGGAAAGGGCAGCCCTGGGTCTGAGAGCCATCATAGGTTCTCCCAGCCATTCCCCTCGCATCCTTCACACATGTGTGTATGTGTGTATGCACACACACGCACCCCACCAACAGAGAATCCATATGCTGATCAACCCAGCCTGGAGGGCTTTTGCCCTGGCCTCTGGACCCGGGTGTCCAGGTCCGGGCGTCAGCTATGGAGGGTCACCAGGCTCCAGCCCTAACTCATACAGAGCTGAGCACCTGCTCTCCCCTTACTGCCTCTATACCTGGGCTTCCTCGTCTTAGCTCACTGCAACTCCATCCTTTGAGTGGCCCACACTAACAGCCTCAGAATCATCCCTGCTTCCTCTCTCTCAAACCCCACATCAAATCTGTCAGCAAACCGAATCAGCTCTACTTTCAGAGTCTGCCCAGAATCGGACCCCTGGTCACATGGTCACACTGTCTTGAGCCACCTCCGTCTCCACCTGGAAAAGCACGCTCCCTGCTGTCCCTCTGCTTCTTCACTGACCTACAGCTTCTTCACACAGCAGCCTGAGTGATGCTTAAACAGCATTAGTCTAGTTGCCTTCTTGAAACCCTCCAGGGTCTCCCTGTGTCACTCAGGGTCACAGCAGGGACCACATGTTGGTCTACAAGGCTCGGTTCCCAGGCTCCTCTAAGGAATGGGGGCTCATCCCCCCAGAAGAGGGGGGCTTCCCAGAAGAGGGGGCATGGCCCTGCCCCTGGTAGGACAGGGAGAACTTGGTGAAAGGAAGAGGGAGGGAGGACACCCAGGTGGAGGGGAGGGCAGGACTAAGGGTAGGGGATCGGAGGCCTGGGTGTGCAGGGAGGGGCAGCTCAAAGGGGACAGAGTTTTGGGCAACCGTGGGAAAGATTCCTGGAAGTGTCAGTGTGTCCAGCAGGTGAAGACATTGGAGTTCTACCCCGTGAACAATGGCAGACCCCCAGGAGGTCTCCGGGCAAAGGGCTGATGTGGTCACAAGCGCCCCATTTCACAGGCTGACAGGCAGTCACCCAAAGATGGAGGCGAGGGCCCAGAAAAATCATCAGAAGTCAGCCTGCAGGCCGAATGAAAGGAACACTAATTTGGCTGTCCAGAGAGCTGGGCCCCAGTCCCAGTGTCCCCGCTAGTTACATAGGTGATGCTCACTAATGCCAAACCACATCTCCTCCCGCTTGGCCCAATGGTTCCTGTCTTCGAATCCCAGAATCACAGAGCTGCCACTGACCTCAGAGGTCACCTAGCCCAGGTCTCCAAACTCCAGCCTGGGAAATCAATTTACTGAGCTGAGAGGGTTTTTAAAATGAAATAGAAGAGAAGGGACTAGGTCAGAGCGCACTGCCTATAGTAAAGGTAAAATTGCTTTACGAAACTTTTGTTCTGAGGGGGTATGTGTTGGTGCAAAATAAAAATCCATTTCCGTGGGTCACAGTAATGAATTGTGATAAAGCCCACTCCCTCTGCACTGCGTGAACTGCCTTTACAGCATTCTCAATAAAATGCACAGCCGCTCCTGTTCATCTCTGGGAACAGGACACTGACCCCTCCCAAGGCAAAGCCCTCTTGCATTGTTAACTGCTCTGTGCATCGGAAGCACTTCCTCACCCTGAGCTTAAGTTTGCCTCTTGTCCTCCTGCCCATTGGTCTTCTCCCAGCTCTTTGACCATCCTTCTCCAAATAAACCCAACCCCACTTCAGCAATCAAAGAATTGAAGACAATTTTACAGGCCTCTTGACTGTGTTCTTTCAAGGCATTAAGCTCATCTATTTCTCCTATCTGCCCAGCACCTCTTCTATGGGGAACGAGATACAGGAGCTCATTCTGGGTGACCACCTCTGCCCAACTCACAACCTATGCAGTCTGAATGGCCCTGATCCCAGCCCCTGGCTCCTGAGATAGCCAGTGTGAGCGTCACACATGCCCTTGATCACAGGGACTGGCTCCAGAGTGGGCACATGTTCCAAGCAGAGACAGGGACAATTGAAGACTTTTGCTGAAATGATTAGAAAAGACAGTACAAGCTAAGATGGTGGACTATAAGCCCAGAAGTGCAACAACATCTTTGCCAAAGCCTAGGGAAAATCTATCATTAGAATGAGGTCATGAGGGTGAGCCCTTATCCAATACGGCCGGTGTCCTAGAAGGAAAGGATTTGGACACAGAGACAGATGCGCAAGGAGAAAAAAATGCTGTGAAGACACACAAAGAGAATTCCATGTGAAGATGGAGGGCTGGAGTGACACATCTGCAAGCCAAGGAACTCCAGAGGTGTCTGGCAAACTGCCAGAAGCTCAGAAGAGGCAAAGAAGGATTCCCCTTTGGGTTTCAGGGGGATCGTAGACCTGCCGACGCTGTGACGTCTAGCATCTGGAACTGTGAGACAGTAATTGCTGTTGTTTGCCGCCCAATTTGAGACACCTTTGTTCCAGCTGCCCCAGGACACTAACATAGGCTTATCTAGCGCTTATCAAGTGTAGGCGCTTTACATACACTAACTTAGTTGACATTCACAGCCTTACAAGGTAATACCATTTTTATCCCCCTCAGTTTTTCCCGACTGAGGAAACTGAGGTACAAAGATGTTAAGTAACTTGCCTGAGGATACTTAGCTCCTAAGAGGTGGGCCAGGATTCAAAGGCAGGCAGTGTCTGACCACTAGGCAAAACTGCCCCTCAAGAGAGGCAGTGTCCTGCTGATGCTGTGGAGGCTCTGCAGGCAATGGCTAGAGGCCAATATCTGGAGCCAATAAATACCCAGAGCTCAAGCTCTTTTGATTCGGGCTCTGTAGCTACCCAACCCACCCTGTGGGCATGCCAGCTCTGTAGAGCTTTGTTCTATTGCTTGGTTCCCTGATGCTTTGTCCTCTGACCCTCTTCACCTCGCCCCCAACCCCCATTTCCTGTACACTGCCACAGGGGGGTGTCCTTCTCCATTCCTGACCCTGTAACAAACCAAGCTTCTTAAAAATGACACACAGGCTCTCTGGGTGGTCCTCAAGGACCAAAAGGCAGAGAGGGTCTAGCAAGAGGGCTGAAGACAGTTTGCTGAAAAATTCATTTAGGAAAATCCTCACTCATCAGGGATGCCTGAATGGCTCAGCGGTTGAGCATCTGCCTCCGGCTCAGGGCATGATCCCGGGATCCGGGATCGAGTCCCACATCGGGCACCTTGCAAGGAGCCTGCTTCTCCCTCTGCCTATGTCTCTGCCTCTGTGTGTGTCTCTCATGAATAAATAAATAAAATCTTAAAAAAAAAATCTCACTCATCAGTTAAAGCAGAGAGAAGTAGAAGAAAGAGGAAATAAGGACAAACAACAAGAAGTTCATGTGGGGCTTTAGGGTACTGGGGATGAACAAAGATTTGAAGGTTGACAGAAGAGATGTAAAGGAGGGGGGGGAGGAAGGGGAGAGGGGACGGAAAGAGGGAGGGGAAGAGAGGAAGGAGGGAGAGGCAAGGAGGAGTCAGAGGGAGGGAGAGGAGGAGAGGATTCCTCCTTGGTGTCTCCTTTTCCTCTCTAGTTCCTGTCAACCATCTCTCTCCCAACACGTCACCAATCTGACCCTTTATCTCCTACAAGAAACTTCATGACCCACGAAGTCTTGAAAAAGATAGTTAAAGTGCTCAAAAGGGAAGCAGGCTTCCGATGAGCGATAGAACTTCCCAGTCTGGAGCTGAGCAAACACAAGGTCACACTCTAGAAAACCCAGAGAGCCCAGGAGGAAGCACAGGAACCCATCGGCCCTGGACCCAGCTCTTAGGAGGCAGCCCGCAGCAGGTGCAAGACAGTTTCACACGAAAATAAAAAGCGCTAAAACAAAAAATAGATGATAAACTGATAATGCAGGCTCTCATGCTGTCAAATTGTAACGTGCTGAAGAAGGATGTAGAGAATGTCAGAGGCCTCTGGTGGGAGACCGTTTGGTAAAGCTTGTTGGTCTTACTGTGGATGGCAGACAGGCTGGGTACAGACCAGAGAGAAAGAGGCAGGAAGCTGACTGGGAGACAGAAGAGAGGGACAGGAAGTAGAGAGAGGGGACAGGAGAGACAGGACAGAGGATGAAAGGGGAAGATAAGACATGGAAGGCGGGGGTGGGGGACCGGCAGAGTGACAGGTGCTGCCACTAGTGGGGCAGAGACCAAAGGAAGGGCCCAGTGACTGGCCCTCCAGGTGCCTGGAGAGAGGCCTCGGCCGGCTCCCCTCCCACAGGAGCGGCCGAGGTGCAAGGAGGCCCACCAGGCTGCTAACAACCCACTCTGGCAGTTGATAACCCTCATTAGACAGAACTTCACAAATGGCTTAATTTGAATTTCCAATACTTGATAGATTTCAAACCCAGGACAATTATCTCTGATGTAAAGGATCAATAAATAGTAACCTGGGCTGAGTCCCCCCAGAATGGGGACACTTCCAACAGGGTTGCTAGGATTAAAACGCCTTCAAATGCCAAACAAACACTGACTTATCTCTTTTTAAAGAACTTTCCTGTAAGGCAAAGGTTAGCTCTGTAAGGAAAGGCTGGATGAAAATTAATCTAACTTACTGTGACCTCCTCGGGCTGGGTTTGAATTACATTTCCACATGGCCTGTGAAGATCTTTCATGTCTCTCGCTCCATTAGTTGGTGTACTTAGCAAAGGTCGGGTAATGAGCAGACGTACTTTCTAGTCCAGAACATGATCCTGCTGCACGGCCCCTTCCTGCCTTCCTGGCGTGTCTCTGCTGGAGGTCACCGGGTGGTTATGAGCCATCTCTGTGATGCCTCATCCTGAAGGCTCTGAGAACGAACGATGGACATTCCCATGGTCACCACAGCTCTGGGATGGCAGAGGTCTCGCGTGGTTCCCCATGCTCTGGGGCTGAGAGAATTGAACAGAAGCCCTCAAGTTTCTTATACTCAGAAGGGGAAATTCGTGTGTACCTTTCAGGGAACTGCTTTATTTCATTTTTTTTTTTATTGGTGTTCAATTTACTAACATACAGAATAATACCCAGTGCCCGTCACCCATTTACTCCCACCCCCCGCCCTCCTCCCCTTCTACCACCCCTAGTTCGTTTCCCAGAGTTAGCAGTCTTTACGTTCTGTCTCCCTTTCTGATATTTCCCACACATTTCTTCTCCCTTCCCTTATTTTCCCTTTCACTATTATTTATATTCCCCAAATGAATGAGAACATATAATGTTTGTCCTTCTCCGACTGACTTACTTCACTCAGCATAATACCCTCCAGTTCCATCCACGTTGAAGCAAATGGTCTAAATGTGAGACAAGATTCCATCAAAATCCTAGAGAAGAACACAGGCAACACCCTTTTTGAACTCGGCCATAGTAACTTCTTGCAAGATACATCCACAAAGGCAAAAGAAACAAAAGCAAAAATGAACTATTGGGACTTCATCAAGATAAGAAGCTTTTGCACAGCAAAGGATACAGTCAACAAAACTCAAAGACAACCTACAGAATGGGAGAAGATATTTGCAAATGACATATCAGATAAAGGGCTAGTTTCCAAGATCTATAAAGAACTTATTAAACTCAACACCAAAGAAACAAACAATCCAATCATGAAATGGGCAAAAGACATGAACAGAAATCTCACAGAGGAAGACATAGACATGGCCAACATGCATATGAGAAAATGCTCTGCATCACTTGCCATCAGGGAAATACAAATCAAAACTACAATGAGATACCACCTCACACCAGTGAGAATGGGGAAAATTAACAAGGCAGGAAACAACAAATGTTGGAGAGGATGCGGAGAAAAGGGAACCCTCTTACACTGTTGGTGGGAATGTGAACTGGTGCAACTGCTTTATTTCAAGTGAAACTGCCAAAGTCAAAAGATGGGGGAGGAGGAAGAAGGGAGGAACGAGGGGGAGGAGGAGGAGGAACGGGCAAGGGAAGCCAGTGTGACGGGAGAGCTTCGAATCCCCCAAAACCTGGAGTGTTCTGTCTTTTAGTCTCCTCCCTGGGAATTTCACATTCATGTGGGTCCCTGACCTTCTCTGTTCACTTTGTTCCTTCACTTTCAGAGTGGGATTGGAATTCACTTCTTTCAGAAGATGGCCAAAGAGCCAAAAGGAAGTGTTCCTTGGACAACAATAATACACACTCATATTCCTTCTGTAGGATCTGGACCTCCCTGTTCTGGGAACATATAGAGGGGAAGTGGGTCTGACCTTGCCCCCAAGGAGTTTAAAATTATGGAGTAACAGGGGCACCTGGGTGGCTCAGTCAGTTAGGTGGTTGACTTTGGCTCAGATCAGATCTTGGGGCCCGGGTGGAAAGTGGGTGGGGTCCGTGCTCAGTGGGGAGCCTGCTTGTCCCTCTCCCTGAGCCCCTTCTCTGCTCATGCTATCTCTTTCTCTCTCTCTCAAATAAATAAAATCTAAGAAAAAAATTAAGGCGTACCAGATGTGTACATCATTGTCTGGCACACATGGGCACTAGAGGTGCCTGTCATGGCCTCCACCCATCAGCCTCCTGAGAAAATATGCCCCCAGGTTTACTGGGGCCAGATAAGAATGTTCAACCTGTTTATGAAATGAAATTCAACTTGTTCTCTCTCTTTTTCTCTTTCTCACTCTCCTTCTTTGTCCATCACTTGCTGTACCATAAGGCATCTAGCCACCTGTTGGGCTATGTTTTCTTTCTTTTTCTTTTTTCTTTTTCTTTTTCTTTTTTCTTTTTTTTTTTCTTTTTCTTCTTTTTTTTTTTTTTTTTGGCTATGTTTTCTCTAGCCATTCCCTACTACTATGTTAGAAGTTGTCCATTCTCTTCCCAGTCTTTCAGTGTTGACCCTTTAAATATTTGAGTCCTTGTTTAACTTTATACTTTGCTAACAGCCTAACAGGGGAACTGGTATCTCTATCCTCGTACTCCCTACACTGAAGACTTCTTTGTCTAGAATGGAAGCCTGTTTGCAAAGGCGAAAAAGGCATTGTTGTTCTCCAGCTGACAGGTACATGTAGGGATCAGGAAGGTGTGCTGGGAACTCAGAAGGCTGCAGGTGGAGATAACGGGGGAGTTGCTGGATCCCAGGGCAGGACACCAGAGCCAACCACAGACGGCTGCCCAAGAGTGGGCTGTGGCCAGGGTAGTGCTGGATGGGTGATCTCAAGAACCCAGGCACAGCCTGAGGGCCAGGTGGCCTTGCCAACAAGCCACCCACTCTTTGTGAGAAAGGAACTTTGGGCCACTTGCTCCCCAAACCCTGGCCACCAACAGCCCAGTGATGGAGCAAGGGGGAGTCTTTGCCCAACTCACTGTAGGGCTCCCCTTGAAGAACACCTCCCCACATGCCCTAGAGCCCCAAGCCAATAGTGAGGAGGGGCTACCATGCTCTTCTCTGGAGTGAAAACTAACACACCAGAGCACCTCAGCCTGGGAGGGCATGATTGCAATCCTTGCTACATCCACCCAAAGTTCCCAGCTCTCTCTTTTCCTTCCATTCTTTGCCTTTCCATTTAACAGGGCCAAGAATCATGCCAGTGACAAACTATCCTGGGAGGAAAGAGAAACTGAGATAACACATGAAATCAGAAACAAGTCAGAACCAGAGCCTGCAGCTTTGGCAGGTCCTCAAATCCCAGAAATCCCTTCAGAGGATCTACCCAAGGTTCCCCCCACGTCGCCAGCCTGTCTACTTACATTTATTCTTCTGCAACCAGCTAGACAAATGAATATAGAACATTTTTCATTCCCTACTCAGGGCCCAGAGTGATCTTTTTACAGTGTAAATTGGGTCTTGTCCTTCCCCTACATAAGCCCCTTGATGACTTCCCAGTCCTCCTTACAATAAAATCCAAAGTCCTTACCATGCCTCACAGGGCCCTGTGGTCTGGTTGCTGGCTGCTTCTCCAGCCTGACGCCTGACTCCAGTGCTGTTCCTCCCTTTCCACCCTAGTTCAGCCCGGCCCACAGCCCTCCGCTTCCTGTAACTGCTGGCCTCCTTGCAGGCTGTCACCTGGAACAACCCCTCTCCTCTTGCCCTGGTTTGCTCCTGCTTTGTTTCTTCTCATCTTTCAAATTTCAACTGAGGGCACCTGGCTTGCTCAGTGGTGAAGGGTCTGCCTCTGGCTCAGGGCGTGGTCCCAGGTCTGGGAATCGGGGAGCCTGCTTCTCCTTCTGCCTATGTCTCTGCCTCTCCGTGTGTGTGTGTCTCATGAATAAATAAATAAAATCTTTTTTAAAAAAGGATTCGTTAAAGAATGAATTGACTTCTTAAATAAGCATTTATTGAGCATTCCAAGGTTGTGGTGAAGAACAAATGAGATAACACTATGCAAATATGAATGGTTATCACTGTCAGCATCATCACTATTTCTGCCCGGGATGAACTTGCAGATCTCAGTACGGGCCAACCACCAGCCAGTTTTGCCAGGCTGGTTAGTTCGAGGGCAATCTGGACAACAACAACCATTGAAAAGGTCAAGGTTTCGCCACACTTTGCACAACAAGGATCATTTACAGTCCAATCATTTGGATTAATTTCTTGACTTACATTTGATCTGTTTTTGTCAAGCAAGCAAATATATATTGATATTTGCAAAAAGCTTCATGCATGTGGTGCCCACTAAAATATGGCTGCATTTCCCATAGTAATTGTCTCTAGAAGCTCATTCCCAGCTGCGCTGGCTCATTTAGCTAATCTGCAGTAAGTATAGTATTGATCCAAGCAGCAAGGGAGGAGCACATTAGCCTGGCCCATAGAAGGGTGATTACTTTGGCTGCATGGTCACTTCACAGACTTGGCTGAAGTCTAAAAGCCACACTGAGATGGTCTGGAAATCAGCCCTCTGCCCTGATCTCGCCCCCAACCACCATCACCACATGTATTTGCACAGGCATTTGCATCTGAGCTGGCCACAAGGAGAGTGGCAATATGATGACAACATTTCAAGGAGACCTTATCACTCCCAAGAAAGAGCTCTTACTACTCATTTTTCTATTCATTCATAACTGACAATGTCTTTTAAAAAATTATAATACTCAATGCTTGCCAAGATGCAGTAAAGTTGGTATTCTTACTTGCTGTTACATATGCCCCTAAATCTCCAAAAATAGGGGATTGGTTCACCAAATAGGCTATTTTACATCTTTTCAAAGAATACTCTTCAGTCATGGGAAAGTTTTTGTGATTTATGAGGTGGGGGATGAGGAGGAAGCAGCTTTCAAAATAGTATGGACAATTTGTACACCACCATGTACAAATTGTGTTTAAAACTAAACAAAAGGAGTGTTTAAAACTAAATTTGCATACATACATAGAAAAATTACTGGGTTGATCTAAACATAGCCCATTGGGTGCCCAGGGAAATGTTGTATTGCTCTCTATCCTGTCTATATTTGAAATACTTCACGATTTAAAAAGTGAAAAAAAAAAAAGATTGAACACATATATGCCAAAACATTGATAGCAGATGTAGGATCCCAGGCTTTTTTGTTTCCTTCTGAGAGAGTGTCTATGTTTTTCAAAAATTTTCTTTTCTTTTCTTTTTGTAAGTAGGCTCCAGCATAGAGTCCAACACAGGGCTTGATCAAGAGTTGGCTGCTTAACCAGGTGCCACTATTTTTCCAATTTTCTTAAATACACTTGAATTATTTTAGGATTCAAAAAGAAAAGCAATAAAACTTCCTCTACAAACAAAGCAACTGTCAAACATAGCGCCCAGTTGGTTAGGACTTGTATGTTCAGGGCTGGGAAGGTGTGATGGAGGGGAGAGCAAGCTGGAGAAAGAGAAGAGGCATTCCAAGAAGGAGGGATGCTAGGAGGCAAGGAAACGCCTTATCTGGAAAAGGTGATGAATCCTTTTGTTTGACTGGTTAGAACCTTTGAAAGGTAGACTAGAAGGGTCAGGAGGACCCAGAATCAGATGACTGGGAGTCATAAAAAGGGGGTGGGGAGGGACATGAGGGGAGGGGAGTAGTGTGTAGGAGAGCTCTCTGTGTTAGAATGGTCCTTACAGGCTGGAGCCACACTACAAACATGGCATCCAGGGAGAGGTTGGCCAGGAGGGCCAAGCCCAGGGCAATGGCAGCCGGGCCAACCAGGAGACATTCCCCAATGTCATTGGGGAGACATTCCCAGCACAGGCTCTCTGGGACAGTGACTAAGAGCTCCAGCTGAGGTGCCAGATTGCCTGGTTTGATCCTGGCTTCACCACTCACCAGCTGTGTAACCATAAGCAAGGACATAACCTTTCTTCCCCTCAAGGTTTTTATTTATATGATGGGGATAAGTACGGTATCATAGAGCTGTTGAGAGGATGTTGATAGATGTGAAGCACTTGGCAATAGGGCCGCGTATAGAGTAACTGTGCAGGTTAACCGGCATGATTTCCTCCGACCTGAAGTCCACCCACAGTGCCCTGTGCCACAGTGGGGCATGTTGCCTGTAGGACCACCTGTATCAGCGAGGGGCAGGCACAAGCCAAGGCACAGTGTGGTCTCTGTATCCCCCAGAAAGTTGTCAGAGTTGGGCAGCCCAGGTGGCTCAGCAGTTTAGCGCCACCTTCAGCCCCGGGTGTGATCCTGGAGACCCGGGATTGAGTCCCACATCAGGCTCCGTGCTTCTCCCTCTGCCTGTGTCTCTGCCTCTCTCTCTCTCTCTCTCTCTCTCTCTCTGTCTCTCAGGAATAAATAAAAATATTTTTTTGTAAGTTAAAATGTGACAAAGTTAAGATTAGGAGAGACTAGAAGGGGGATCCCTGGGTGGCGCAGCGGTTTGGCGCCTGCCTTTGGCCCAGGGCGCGATCCTGGAGACCCGGGATGGAATCCCACGTCGGGCTCCCGGTGCATGGAGCCTGCTTCTCCCTCTGCCTGTGTCTGTGCCTCTCTCTCTCTATCTGTGTGTGACTATCATAAATAAATAAAAATTAAAAAAAAAAAAAGGAGAGACTAGAAGGATGTTGTAGAAAGTGTTAGTGACCTAGCTCTCTGGTCCCAGCTTTAGCTTTGGCATTAACTCCCAGATCAAAACTCAGGGTGAAGATCATTGTCCTGGGACAAAATTCCTAGGCCCCTGACTGATATATGCCCCCAGAAACAGCCTCCTCTCTTGGGCCCAGGGCCCATCTGTTCTGACTCCACCTGCAGCTTGGGGCCAGTTTCCCTCATCTAAACCTGTCTTTAACAGCATCTGTCCCAGGGCTGAGGTCCATTGGCTCATAAGGAAATAAAAACTCCAGTTACCCACTGTGCAAACTTGGCACCTACCAGTCCCTAAGGGAAACTGTAAGTGGCTTCTTTAAAAATCAAATTTGGAGGCAGAGCTGCCTTTGGTCTGAGTGGGCAGGAGAGGTTAGTGGGAGGAGCCATGTCCTCAGCATCCCTACCTACCTCCTCTCCTATTTTCAGACCCTCAAAAGTGATGAACAGGCTCATTCCGAGGCAAAGGAAATGCACAATCAATCCACGCCTTTAGGGCTGGGCTACAATTTAAGGAGAGGAGGAGTGAAGATAAATAAAAAGGCCTATTTTCGAGAGAGCCATTTAAGCCCAGAGAGAGGCCATAATAATGTGCGCACTAGCTCTGCTTAAATTCGTCCCTGGCTCTCTCAAAATTGCCCTGAGATAATCAAAAGGAAGTGAAGAGGAACAACACAGACTCCAATTCAGAAGAGGATGTGGTAATTAGCACCCGATGCCTGGACCCTGCTGTCAGGCAGAGCAGTTGGTCACTGTGGGGCCTCCTGCTGTCTTCCATGGCAGAAGACACTTTGGCTCTTCCTATCTCACCCTGAAGTTGGAAAGCACAGAACTGACACATCCATGACTATATTTCTAAAATCATCTCTCAAAGAGATAAATGACTTCCTCCGCCCGGCGTTGTCCGACCTGGGTCTGGGAATAGATAAATTCATTTACTCGGGAGCAAGATCTCCATTTTTCTCCCGGTGCCATTTATAATCCCATCTCTTTCACTGTTTGAGACACTTGGGGTGATGAATGTGCTACACTCGTGGGGCCGGAGGTGAAATGCTCACTGGGAGGACTGAGCAGCCGATCTGAGAGCCAGGCCCATGTGACAAACTTCTCTTGGGGTCAGCTGAGTTCCAGAAGCCACCACACAGACAGGTCCTCTGGAAGGAACAGCACTAGGCTCCAGATAGCAGTTCTGGACTACCTCAGCCTGGACAGGCTGGAGGCTGCCCTGCAGAATAGCGAGGCCCCGTGCATGTCCCCTGCAGCAGAGACAAAGACGGGCTGAGATCAGAAGAAGGCAGGATGGGCAGCCTGGCCCCACCAGACAGTCCAAACTCCTACAAGAAGCCTAGAACTGGGCCTCGAGAAAGGTTCTCTATTGCTGATAATTCCTCCTGGGGATCTTAACAAAGCAAGAATACAAAAGTTACCCTCTTCCGTCTCCTCACTGCCCTTCCAGGCCCGTGGGTTAGGGTCATCCAAACCCCACAAGCCACAGCCAATTCATCCATAGAAAGGAGACCTTAATTCCTATCCTGCAAGGATTCAGAGAGGCCAAACACAAACACCAATAAGATGTACAGGTCATTATTATTCTGTCCTAACCAATCATATTGCAGGCACACACCTGGCCCAGTGTGTCTCAGCCCCACTGCACGAAGGCATCACTGGGGAGCCATGAAATAAATAATAAATAAAACATGAGGCCTGACCCCTAAGCTGGACCAATTATATCCCATCTCTTTCAGTGGAGGCGGCATAGGCATTTCTCAATGTGCAGCAGGAGCTGAGAAGCCGTGGTCCAGTTTGCTCACTCACCCACTCCTTTCCTTAGACCCCAGGGTCAGCTCCTAGTCAGGCTCTAAATGATCACCATGTGCTTGTTGGCTTTGGGGCAGCCCTGCAGCGGCCCTCTCAAGAGAGGCAAAGGAATGCTGACACACTGGTTAAGACACATCAGTAGGGACTCTGGCTTGAAGCACACATGCCGTTGACAGTAAAGCAGGTGTTTATTGAGCCTGTTTGGTGCTGTACTGAGTGCATGGCATGGATTGTGTCTCAGTCCCTGTCAGGACCCTTGAGGTCGCACTATTAGGAAGGCATCTGTACCCATGGGAGTACTGAGGCTTGGGGGGTCCCAGGTGGCAGAAGAGGATTTTGCCTCTGGCCGTGGGACTGGGGCACGTTCCTCACCTCACCTCTCTGTGCACCAGTTCCTGTTTCAGGGGAGGAGGGAGGCCATGAGCCACAGCCCCGTTTTGAAGTTGCTGTGGCTTAGTATAAAGGGTATGTGCCTGGCTGACAGCAGCATGTGCAGTCACACCAGCGCTTTTAGCCATGTCTGGGCCCTGGCTTTCACGCTGATGATGGCAGAATGAGGTGAGCTCACAGAATGGTGACCTGGATGGCAAGGGGCCTGACCCCAGAGGCCAAGATCTCAATGACAGTAGTACAAGGACTCGGCCTGAGATTAAGCTGTAGAGTTGCACATGGGTGTGTACATGTATGTATGCAGCTGAGCCGTCCAAGGTCACTCGCCGGTTACTGATAGAGCTCAGGATCCCAGGATGCTGGGCTCTAAGTACAGTGCTCCTCTTCATAAAACAGGGACACTGCAGGAGCTTTGGCCAAGGGTAGATTCTTCTCAGATAAATAAGCCTCCTGGTCCAATTTGGATCTGGACTCTTGGTCTTAGCTCAGCCTCATGGCTGCAGGTGGATGTAGTGGTGTGGTGCTCAACATCTTTTCCAGTCCCTTCCAGTTGGCCTTACTGTGCTATAGAGCCAAGAAGGCTCAAAGCCACATTTCCTGGATGCCCCTGCAGCGGAGAGTCCAGATGAGATTTAAGTTCAGCTGGTCAGATGCACTTGAATAGCACATGTGGCAGGGGAAGTTGAGGCAGGGACCGCATGTCTGGCTGCTTCTACCCCTTCAGCTCCAGCTGCAGTATTTGCAGCAGCCATCATGTCAAGAAGCTCAGCCCAGGCACCACTGCTTATAGCTATGGATCCAGCACATTCCCCCACTTTCCTGACTCTGGCAGAGGTGGTGCTCCTCTGGCAGGCCAGTTCTGCGGTGTTGTTCTGGAAGTCATTTCTGGAAACCTAGCTGAGGATTTACTCCTCTCACCCTCCAAACAAACAATAAGCACTTAGTTTCCTGTCTCAAATCCCTTTCTTCCTAAACAGCTAAAGTCACTCCTGTTATCTGCAACTGAATGTATACTCCCTCCAACTAACTGGGCCTCAGCAGTGGGACCCACATGAAGAGAGGGAGGCAGTCCTGGACTGAACCACGGACCAGGGATGGTGAGCTCTGCCTCCAGCTTGCCCGGGACACATGAGTGAAACACATGAGTGGGCCTAATTGGAGCCTCAATCTCCCCATCTAGAAAGTGAGGACTGCAGGGCAGCCCAGCCCCATGGGCTTTCAGCAAACCCTGGTCCTTTAGAAGCTTTAGTCTAGCCAAGGAGAGGAGTTATTAATAGGGAAACAGGGGCTATATAGTGTCTCGGTTCTCTTGACAGATGCTTCTGCAGTATAGTGGGGCACAGAGGAGGGACAGTTCGTGGGGTAGGGATGGCGATTGGAGGTCAGGAGAGCATGGGGGGGAGTCAGCCTTGATAGACTGAGGGCAGGGGAGGGAGCAGTTATAGATAGAAGAACCATTTGAGCAGAGGTACAAATGTGTGAAAGAATCTTGGCAGTATGAGGAACAGTACAGTGTAGGGCAAGAGAGGGGACGGCCAGATGGGAAAGAGTCCTCAGGAGGGCAGAGCCAGACCCTCTGGGGCCACGGTGGCACCAGCTGACCCTCCACACCTGCTGCCATCTCAACTCCTGCCTCTTCATGACCTACTGAGTGTTTTGACATCCACAGCCAACCTGTGAGGGAGGAGGCAAGTCATGTTTGTCCTATTTTATAGATGAGGAAGCTGAAGCTCAGAGTCAAGAAGCCGACTGGTGGGCAGGCAGGGAGTTTGGGGCAGGGAATGGGGGCACAGGGGAGGGTCAGTTCTCTGCCTCTGAGCCCAGCTCTTCTGCACCACGATTCCTGTCTGTCCTGGCAGACAGCTGTGCCCAGATACGGAAGAGAAGGCCCTCAGAGCTGAATCTCCTTCCTGTTCTCTGAGCCGCAGAGTCTGAAATCCCCACAGCCCGGGTTTGGCCGTGACCCTGCAGGGCCGAGGTGGTCACCCTTTTGTTTTGGGCATCTTCGCACGGTGGAGCTGCTGCCATCACTCCACTGCCAGCCCCTGAGGAGTTCCATCCCATTAACTCAGCCACATCACCATGGCAACACAGGCTCCCGACTCTTCCAAAGATAGGAGATAGGAGTGCCCATGCCAGGGCAGGCCTGCACCCCTTCTCCAGACCTGCAGGAGAGCCAGAGACCTCGACTCCTCTCCAGTCAGGAGAGCCACATTGCCCGATCTCCTATTCTGCACCCAGTGCCTGCCTCCCAGAAACCACCTCCCCAGCCCCCAGACGCCCCCCTGCCGCTGCGTGTGTTAGCCGAGAGCTTTCAGCTTATTTTAGGTTGTTTCTCCATGACTATGTACCTGCCTTTTCTCCCCATAGCTCTGAAATTCAAGCAGGCTCTTAGCTGAGCTGGAGCTGGCATAGTAACCGTACATGCTCCCACTTTCTCATTGACTCCGCAGGGTAAACCTTTGAAGTATATATGGTGATTCCTCCCATTTTACAGAAGAAACAGAGAGGTTAAGTAACATGTCCAGGGTCACAATGCCATCAAACGAAGACAATATTTGAGTTCCGGGCTGTTTTTAACTCAGTATATTTGACATTTATGTAGTTCTTACAATATGCCAGGCACTGTTCTATGCTTCACACATGTTAACTCTTTGAATTCTCACAACAATCGGTAGGCACCATGAATAGCTCCACCTTATAGATGAGGCTATCAAGGCACAGAAAGGTTAAGTAACTTGCCCAGAGTCACACAGAAAGAGGTAGAGCCTGGATTCAAGCCCAGGCAGTTTGGCTCCTGAGTGGTGTCCACGACCACTATACCGTGTTTGATTATAATTCTAAGGCCCTTTGCTCCCAGCTGTACCAGACCCCATGCTGAGGTCAAGAAATTGACCACCTGACCACCTCTAGTAACCACACCTGGCTCCTCTCACCAGCCTGGCCGGCCTTTCAAATCAAGCAACTGGCTAGTTTTGAGGATTTTATCTTTCTGACCGTCCTGCATCTTTCTTTTTCCAATTTCCCTTCAATCTCAAAGTAATCTCACGTTTCCATTCATTGCTCTGGGCCTTAAAAGGCTCCCATTTGGAACAACAGCTGGGAATTGTCTTCCTTTAGAGAGAAGAGCCTACCAGTACCCTCACAGGCGAAGTCCCCCTTGTCCTCCCACACTCAGCCTGTCTCCAAAGACCATTAATGCAATCACTTAACAAGAGGCCAGCTCTAATAGAAAGGAAGAAAGAGGAGGAGCATTGTTAGCGGTTTGAAGGGGAGAAGAAATCATAAAATCCATCAAACCTGTATTTGTCTCATTAAAAGTGTTTCTAATTTATAATGTCCTGGAATGCAGATGCCGCCCAGCTGTGCGGGCCTGGTAGTCCTGCCTGGTGCACACCCCCCACCACTGCTCCTGGGCCCCCTCTCCCACCTCGCTGGGACTGCCATCAATTTCTGCTCATCAGCGGCACTTACAGTAAATGGATTCATTTGTGGCAATGGGAGCTGAGAGACAAAGGTGACAATATAATTAAGGTTTTTAATTCTATGCCTGAACAGTTAAGTCCAGAACTCATGATAATTAGCTGGCTGTAATGAAAGATCTTTAATCGTTATTTTCCCTTTGTTTCCTATAATTGTTCATTTTGGCCAACTACATTTGTCCTTTCATTTGAATCTAGTTGCACAGTTTTATGTCACTTCCATTATTCCTATAAACTCCAAAGAAAATATGTTGTGGAGCTGGTCCTTTACAAAGTCATGGCAAGATGACACAGGGGGCTCATCCATGCACAACTGCTGCTCTGGCTACTTTCTGGAGGAAAGGAAAACTGGTTCAAAAAATTCACAGGCCTGGGGATACGTCTACATAAAAGTAAACACTGGCAGGAGAATGAATAACGATAGGCTCTTTAGAGCTGAACTGGCCACATGAGTCGGCGTCTAGAAGGATGAGAGTCACACAAGTTCTGGATGAACATATTGTCTTTTTATATTTTAGCATTCCTATTGTGGGCCACATCTTACAACTGATGCGCATATTTAATGTCAAGACCATCCTTTGTGTTTCCTGAAAAGTTACAAATGAATTCACAGTGTTGCTTATAGCTGATAATGCCTTAGACTTGAAAAACCATGGCAAAGCATTATCCATACCACAAATATGTATTAAGGAATCACTCCACTCCAGGCAGGGTGGTGGGAATGTAGTGATGGGTAGAAACTGATCAGTCTCTGCTCTTGTAGTCTCCACAGTCTGGGGATCATCAGCCTCCTGTCTAACCATAGTTGGCCACCTAGATGGGACATTTTTCAGTGGCTGTGGGCTGTTTGGACCCTGCCCAACTAAGGATCTAGGTAGCCATATTTCTGGTAGGCAAACCAGAACATCAAAGCAAGAGGTTGGGGGCTTATAGCCAGGAAATGGAGGAGCCCAGACATTTGAGCCCTGTCTTGCAACTACCCAGGACTAGAGAAGAGCCCAGCCAGGAAATTTGCGTGGTAGTATTGTCATTGGAAAGGAAAACAGGCCTCAGAATGGATGTAAGGAATGCAGTCGGATGTGTGTGGGGGGGGGGGGGAGGGCACCTGAGCGGGAGGCCTGTGTGGCTTGTGACACATTCCATGTCCTTTCTCTCCTCCCTCCACTGCTGACCTGAGTCCCGAAAGTTGCTTTTCCAAGGCCACGTGGTGAACTCACGTAACTCCAGAGAGGACTAGAGTTAATCTGCATCTTGTCTGACCCACAGCCCTGCAGCTCAAGGTTCTGAACATTGCCTTGTCTCAAAATCCCTTTAGTGACCAGTTACAATGAAGAGGAAAACTAGGCCACCGCCATAAAAATCCTTTCCCTCTTCCCCAATCCATTCTGCACACAAAGTCAGAGTGATTGTTTTAAAAACACATGGCCCTTCCCTGTAAAAATCTTCAGTAGCTTCCTAGTATCCTTTTGGGGGAAAAAAAAATCTAAACTGAACACAGCCAGAGTCCTGCATTACCTGCCCTCTTCTGCCCTCCTCTCTGGCCTGCGCCTGCAGCCTGGCTGCTTGGCCCTGGATGTAGTCAGCCCATTTCATTCCCAGCACCTTCTCAAACCTCCAACCACCTTTTGCTTACTGAATGGAGTCCTTTCAAGGCCAGGTCAAATGTGGCCCCCAATCTAAATTATGCCCCCATTATTTTTATTCTTGTCACTCTTATAATAGTGTGTAATTAAAGAGTAAGCTGAGAGTTGGTGTATTTCCTTCTTCCATTCATATAGACTGTAAGGCCCCGCAGGCAACGTCTGAGCCGAATCTTCAGTACCTGGAACAGCGCTTGGTACTGGTAGAGCGGAATACACTCTGTTAAACGAAAGAGCAACTAAACCAGACTCACAAAACCACCCCTTGTAGGCCTCTGCCTAAATGAAAAAGGGCCTAAGGCAATGGAGACCCTCCCGCCTCTGCCCCCACGCCCCCACCCCTTCCCCCGGAGAGGGAAGTCTGGTCCTGCCGCACAGGACAGCAGCAGGTGACAGTCTACCTCGGCCACCAGGGCAACCCCGTATAGAGCTCGTGCGGCTTCCCGGGCTGGCGAAGCGGGCCAATCAGCTCCGTCCCGGGGGCGGGCTCTTCTGTGGTGCGCCTCCTCATTGGCCACCCACCGGGCTCCGCCCACCTGGGAAGCCCTGGGCGGGGACCAAGCGGGAGCGCTGGGATGGGGGGAGTCCCCGCAAGGCCGCGGGTGCAGCTGAGGCGACCTGACGGGTCCCCAGCCCACCCGCTGACCCCTGCTTCCTGCTCTCCCTCCTAGGCACAGGAAGATCCACTCCTGGCCCAAAAGCACGTTCACACACTAACTCAGTCAACAAACACTGAACACGTAAGGGCAGACTCCGTACTACGTACGCACTGGGGCACAACCAGTGAACCAGTGTCCAGTCAAATGCCCTTTGTCCCAAATTAGTAGCTAAGTGACCACACACACACACACACACACACACACACACACTAATTTCCTCACAGCCTTCCATGCAAAGTTAATCGTCAACCTCTGCTTTGGGTCCATTCTCTCTTCGGACCATCTCAGACACTGTGCTCAGGGCTGCTGGCTCCCAAGTGTGGGAGACTCTTGTGTGCTCAGACGTCCGTCCTGACTTCCAGTGCTGTTGCATACTTGTACCACAGTTGCCCTCAAACACAACATATGTCATCCATTCATGTATTTATTCAAAAAATATGTAGTGATCACCTACTATGTGCCAGACTGTACTGGATACCGGGAAGAGGGCTCTCCTATAGGCTAGTTGGACAATGACAAAAACAAGTATGTGAATGTGATTATTTTCCATAATCACTGTTGGAAGGAAAGAAGGCTGAGCCCTACTGAGGAGGCAGTGTTCAAGTGGATGGTTTTGACCAAGACATCAAGTCTCCCCAGACTTGTACCCCTTTTTCTGTCGGTGGCATCTCTGGCCTCTCAGTTTTCTTAACCAGAAAACCCAGAGTCCCCAGCTCTTCCTGGTCTGGCCCTGTTGACCCTATTCTCACGTCCCTCTTGTGCCAGTGTATTCCTTGCTCACATTCAGGACATCCCACTGTGACTTTGACGATCTTGACACTTGTCCCCTTCTAATCCATCTTCACCCATCACTGCCAGATCGGCCTTCCAGAAACGCACTTCAGACCACATCACCCTCCTGCTTAATAACCTGCAGTGGTTACCAAGTAGTCTCAGAACAAATCCCAATATTCACAGCCTGATGATCAGTGTCCTCCACAATTTTGCTCTAACTAACCACCTCAACCTTATTTCTCATGACAACATTTTGCACCCAACATCCTAACCAAGTTGTATATTCACAGAATTTTACTGCCTCTGTACTTCTGCTCACGCTGATCCCTTATCCGGAATGCCCTCCCCACCTTTTGTGTCTAAGTGCCCATGGCACCTGCTCCTTAACTACACACACACACACACATACACACACACACCTGTCACCATGGTCCTATTTCCCTCTCTGAAGGCCCACAATACTTTACCTGTTCCTCTCTTAGCCCCCTAACAGGCGATGAGCTGCCTAAAGACAAGAGCTCTGTGTGATCCACGTGGCCCTCTGTGACAGTGGGATGGGAGGGAGTGACCCTGTGTGTGTTAGGAGGGACTCCAAATCCCAACCCTGCCACCTGTGAGCTGTGCAACCGTGAACTATTTAATACTTGTATGCCTCAGTTTGCCCTTCTGTAAAGTGAGGATTGACTGGGTTGATTATATAAATGATAAACAGGGCTTGGCTCATCCTGTTAACAATTATTGTGGGAATAACTAATTGTGGGTAGATAGATAAGTCAGGTAGATTCAGCAGAGGCAGTTTCCAGTTCAGATCTCAGGGAGGACCTTGGGGTGGACCATCCCTGGGTCATTCCTCTCTGACCAGGCTTCCCCTCCTGGCTGGCAGGACCCAGGAGGAGACCAGGGCCAGCTGCATACTCTCCTATTCTCAAAGAATTTGGGGAGATACAGCCCCTCCCATGTGTACATGTGCCTCCATTCTGTTGTTGAGCCCTGTTTCTCAGTCTTCAAGGTTACCCAATCCCCAGGGATGCCCAGCAGCTGGAATCAGGCACCATCCTCAGCAACCAGGTCCTGAGCAAGACAGTCATCCTGCTCTTCTTGCTATTCTGGGAGCTCACATGCACTCAGGCCAGCTGTGTAGTCAGGGCCTGGGCTTCCTCCCTCCCCAGGATGGCAGCGTGCTGAGAAGCAGGGAACTCGCAGTCATCTCAAGCAAAGTTCTCCTCACCTGAGCCCTGAATCCCTCACTAGAGATGGCAGGAGTGCTCCCTTTGTGCACCCATCCTCTGTGTGCTGCCCTGCTGGGAGACTTCAGGGTCCTTTGTGATCCCCACAGAGGAACCCAGATCTCCCTCTTGCCTCCGGAGAAAAGTTCATCAAGTCTCATTGCCTCCGAGGAACTTTGCTTCCTCTTGCTGTAGAATGGAAGTGCATAGAACCTTGCCTCCCTCCCCACACAATTACTGGGGAAGGAGTGGGCAGCTGGACCACAGAGGAGTAGATGGGACCAGCCCCCACCCCGAAGACCCCACTCTGGAAGACAGACTGGGAGGAACTGCAGAGGGATGGACAACCCTACAGCATCCTCCCTCCTCAGAAACCCCAGTCACCCTGGATTGTCTGCCTGTAGGAACTCAGCCAGCCAGCGTCCCTTTGCAATCTCTTAATTGCTTGCTGAGCACCTACTATGTGCTGGCCACAACAAAAAGAGAAGATGACAAAGGTCTGGGGAGAGTGACCTGTAACCATGCCAGACACTTTCCAGATAGAGCTCATGGAAGCCCCCACACACACACACAACTGCTGTAAGAGCTGCATCATTATCACCCCCCACTTCAGGTAAGAAAGCAGTCTCAGAAAGGTGACATGACCTCTCCGAGGTCACATAGCTTCTAGGTGGTGGGACTGAGATTGAAACCCAAGTCAGTCTGGTGGCAGAGATGATCTTGACTATCTTGGGCCGCCCCGGCCCCCCACCCCACCCTCAGAGCACTCCCTTCAGAAGTCACCTGGGATAGACAAAGGCAAGGAGGTGTCAAGATCCCTGAGAGAAGAGCTGCTCCTCTCATCAGGCAAGAGGGTCTGAAAGGCAAGCGCTGGTTGTGGGTCTCAAATCTGTGGCTTTGACCCCCTTGCCAGAGCTCACTGACAACTGTAAAACTTGCCCTGGCACGAGCAGGGGTTGGGGGAAGCAACAAACATAGTTATAGGTCAAGCCAGGCCGAAGTCAGCCCTCCTCCTCCCCCCCACCACAGCCACTGCCCGAATTCCTTTCTCCTTGCTGACCTCCTGTGCTCCTGTCTCTCTAGACCCAGCTTCCTAAAACCTCGCTCCCCTTGACAGTCTTGGGTATCCCCTGGCACTCCCAGCCCTGAACTTTATCTCCCAGGAGCTTCAACTCGTGTGGATTCCACTCACCCACACTGTGGTCCCAACCCAGACCTTCGTTGATGCCGTCCCTTCCATGTGATGTGCCCATCCTCTCCCCACTGTCCTCTTGCCTGGCTGCCCCTTCTAGGCTGGGTCAGATGGCCCTCTTGCAGCACCCAGGGTGCTCCCATCTCTGCACTTGCCGCACCCCTTTATTATGAGCTAACCCACATGTACCCCACCTGCCTCCACAGAAGCAGAGACCGGCTCATCCACCACTGTACCCCCAGGGCTAGGATAGAGCCTGGCAGGTCAGGAAACACTTGTAAGAGTAATAATAATGTCTCACCTTGTGAGACAGTGAGGAGCTGGCCAGTCCAGAGGCAGGAGCACCCCACCAAGCTGGGCTTTCCATTCCTTCAGTAAACATTTCATGAATCCACGCTGGCTTTACACTAAAATTGAAACGATACAGAGATTAGCATGGCCCCTGCGCAAAGAAGGATGACACACAAATTCGTGAAGCGTTCCATATTTTAAAAAAAGCAAAAACATTTCATGAATCCCTTCTCTGTGTCAGGCCCTGGGTGGGAGAGACACTGAGGCATCGAGTCATGTGAGAGACCCACCCTGCCTCAGGGTTGCTCACAGGCTCCCAAGGAGCCCATAGGATACAGCGACTAAGAACACAAGTTCAGGGGCTCCCAGGGGGCTCAGTCGGTTAAGCATGTGCCTTCGGCCCAGCTCATGATCCCAGGGTCCTGGGATCAAGCCCCATGCCTGGCTCCCTCTCAGCGGGAAGCCTGCTTCTCCCTCACCCTCTGCCTCCACGCCCTGCTTGTGATCCCTCAATCTCTCTTTCTCTTTCTCTGCCAAGTAAAAAAATAAATCTCAAAAGAAAAAGAACAAATTCAAATCCCATCTCCACCACTTTCTAGCTGTGTGACTTTGCACAAGTTTCCTACCCTCCCTGTGCCTCAATTTCTTTATCTATCGAACAGAACGATAACAGCAGCTACGTCGGGGGGTGAGGGAGGAACAGAGGCAGTAATGCACGAGCAGCCTCCCTCAGGTGGGTGCCCAGCCTCGTGCTCCTGACCCCTCCGGGAGCCGGCGAGGCAGAGCCAGGAGGGCACAGGCTGCGAAGCCACCCAGCCGGGAATGCGAGGCCCGGCTCTACCAGCCAGCTGTGTGACTTTGAGAAAGAGAGATGTGAAATGGACCGTTTCCCCCAGAACCCAGCCGAGCCTCCTTTTTTCCCTTAGGACAAGTAGGGAGGGAAAGAATAACTGCTCTGCCTGCTTCACAGAGCCTTGTGAGGACAGAACAAGACAGTGGATGTAAAAGTCCTTTGTGAGCTGCACGGGGATTATTCTCATCAGAGCAGTGCATCCAGTCAGCTGGGCAGGCTGGACCGGGCTGGGTGTGCACGAGGACATATACAACAAGGCTTCGGTGAGCTTTGGGGTCACACCCTGAGGAGGCCCCATCCTCTGATCCCTGAAGCTGATTTCTGGGGCCCTTTCCCCAGTGCCTGCCAGGATCACCATGGCAGCCAGGGCCACTCCTGAGGACTCACCCTGGCTGCAAAGCTGTTCCTGTGCCCTTGAATCTATTAAACAGAGCAATGTGATTAATTATTTTACTGTCTTTATGGCATCAACTTTAACTTGCTTCACATCCAGATTTCCAATTACATAAGCCAGAATCTTAAACTCGGGAGGACATGTATTATTGAACTATTTATAATCAGAGTTTTTCAGAGCAGAAAAAGCTCTGCCAGGCAAGAGCCACACAACCAAAATTAATGATTCAGAAACCAGAAGACAATCTTTCCATAAGGAGGGGTGTGAGATGCAAGCAGGAAAAGAACAGAGAGGTTGAGTCTGAATCAAAGACGGCAAACCCTGAGTGGGAAAAATTAGAGGGGGAGACAAGCCATGAAAGACTCTTAACTCTGGGAAATGAATGAAGGGTTGCAGAAGGGAAGGTGGACGGGGGGTTGGGGTAACTGGGTGACGGGCACCGAGGGGGACACTTGATGGGATGAGCACTGGGTGTTATACTATATGTTATACTGTATGTTGACAATCAAACTTGTTTTTTGTAAAAACAAAAAAACAAAGATAGCAAACCATTTCTCCTGAAGGGCATCGACCTCCAAGGGGGAAGGCAAATCATTTGCGAGATGGGAGTCAGGGAGGACACACCCCTGCAAAAAACAATCAGATGTGGTTGAGGGAGCTATGGTTTTTTGTTTTTTGTTTTCTGTTTTTACCTTTAAAATACTTACATAATTTTTATGGAGATATAATTGATCTATAACATTATATTAGTTTCAGATATATAACATAATATTTGATATTTGTATATATTGTGAAATGATCACGTGAGTCTAGTTAACATCGATCCCCTCACATAGTTACAATATTTTTTCTTGTGAAGAGAACCCTTAAGATCTACTCTCTTAATGATTTTCAAATATACAATTCAGTATTCTTAACTATAGTCACCATGCTGCACATTATATCTCCAGGACTTATTTTATAACAGGGAGTTTGTACCTTTTGACCCTCTTTACCCATTTCTCTCATCTCCCAACCTCCACTTCTGCCAACCACCAATCTGTTCTCCATATCTACAAGTTCATTTTTCTTTTAGGGCTTTTTTTTTTTCAGGTTCCACATATAAGTGAGATCATATGATATTCGTCTTTCTCTGTTGGACTTATTTCACTTAGCATAATAACCTCAGCGTCCATCCATGCTCTTGCAAATTGCAAGATTTCCTTCTTTTTTATAGTTGAATACTATTCCATTGTATGTATGTACCACACTTGCGGGAGCCATCCTTTGATGAAAATAATGTAACTTGAGTTGGCCCAGCCACACCAGCTCCAGATTTAAAGTGGAGTCACATCATTACTGATGCCAATGTTTCACTGATTCATTGTTCCCCCTCCACCTGATAATTCCAAAGTTCTAGCTGCTTTCAGCACCTCCTTAACTGGTTCCAGAAAGCTCATGTATTTTTATCAGCAAGTCCTATCTAGCTACTGCTTCATCTCCTCCTTCAGCAAGTTACAGGAGAATCTCAGGGCCACCTGTAAGCCACCCTCCACCAGGCAATGCCTTCTCCACCACAGATGTGCTGGGAACTACAGGCTGTCCATAGTCAGTCTGTCTCGGTGGGGACTGCCTCGCCCCCACTGTGCCGCTGCAGGGAGGCTTGTGTTCCAGTGATTTGCAAAGGTTTGATTAGAACAGACCTTTCCATGCTTACCCAATATAGCTCTCTCCCAAACATGAGTCCACGATGGACTTGGACCAGGAGAAAAATCCTCAGACAGATCCTACTCCTTGCTGATGACTCTAGGCTTATCGCCAAGCTGAGTTTGTCAGCTTGCCTCAGCGCTGCAGGCAGATTCCTGGAGGCCATCTCATCAGTCCCCCCAGACAGGCAGCTCAGGATCAAAACAAGGCCTGAGCCTTCCTAGAGGAACATAGAGGAGACGCAGGGAGGTTACTCCTGTCTGTTGCACTCTAGTGACATGCCAAGTGCTGGTCCATGCTGCGTCCTCATAGAAACTGATTAGATAAATGTCACTAGCCCCATTTCACAGATAATGGAACTGCAGCTCAGAGATGTTAAGTAAGTCGTCCAGGGTCCCACAGCTAGTAGGTGGTACCAGGCTCAACTAGGATTCATCCCAGTTCTGTTGGATGCCAAGATTCAAGTTATGACTCTCCCTCCTGCTGCTTGCTTAAGAACATAAAACGTGACAATCCATTACCAGGCCTTTGTCTAGAGAAAACTATTCTCAACACAGAAGAAATAAATGTTCTGTTTGTTTGCTTTCTGCAAGGGAAGCAGAGGGAAGAATTATCATCAACAAACACAGGCAGAGGTTTGTTGCCTCCTGGAGTGCATGTTTGCTGAAATAAAGCTACAGACTTAAAATGACACGCCCCCCCCCCAAAAAAAGAGATGACCCAGAGAAAGTATCATGACTTCTTTTAAAAGCACTCCCTCCTCTTTCTAATGATAGAGACTGGCCAGCTCTTCATGAAGCCTCTTTCCATGTCTCCTGAGCACTGAGCTAGACTACATTTCCCAGAGTTCCTTGCAGCTGGGCATGGTCATGTCCTTGGCTCTGCTCAATGGAATAAGAGCAGAGCCATATGGTCTAGTCACATATCAGTCTCACCACACGATCCTCCATGCACATTCCCTTGTCATCAGTCTCATGCAAATAAACATCATGAACTTAAAAATCCTGGTTGAAAGTAGCAGGACCAGGTGATGGAGCCTGGGTCCCTGAACCACAATGGAAGGAGGACCACAGACAGTTTCTATCTACAGTTTCCAGAATTAGCAAAAACAACAACAGGACACCCAGTTAAGTGTGACTTTCAAATAAGCAATGAATAATTTTTTTAGCATAATATGTTAGGGACAATCTGGGGACAAAGGCAACCCCAGTCACCTTTCTGGATCAGCTCTGGGCCCTCAAGATCACTGGGCAGATAGCTATTATTTGAAACCTACTTAACTAAAAAATTATTTGTTGTATATCTGAAATTCAAATTTAATTACGTGTCCTATATTTTATCTGGCAACCTTGCACCTATCAGAACAGCTGTCTAGTACTTCATAGGAATGAGACATCTGATGCCCATTGAGGCATCAGATATTAAACAATCCAGGCAAATAAGCTCAGTCTAGAATGATCAACATTTAAGCAAATAGACCAGCTTTTCTTAAGTGGACTGTTTGTAGCTCAGTAAAGTCTGTGAGGCTCTCACCTCTCTCCCTCCCATGGACACTCAGAAGGAAGAGAGAACCAACTCAGCTCTTGCCCCATCCCCCACCTCAGGAGCTCTTCACTTGGGATCACCAATAATTCTGAGGGGTTCATAAACAGGTGTGAACCGAAGTTCAGATTGCCCAGAGACTAAGTAGTCCAGGGGTGAGGTGTGGGAGGTCTTTGGGAAAAATAGCAGCGACACTTGGCTCCTCCAGGGAACATGACAAAAGCCACCAGTTTTGGCTCTCACAAAGCAAGGGATGGATAAATGACTGGCCAGTCCATGTTGAGACTGTCAGGATCAGGAACTATGGGCAGCTCAGAGAGTCAGAAATGTGAAATCTTGACATGGTGGGTGTTATTTCCAATGTAACCCAGAAAAAAAAAAAAAACAAGATTTTGGAGCTATGTAGACCTAGGTCAAGTCCTAGTTTTACTGTTTTTCCAGTATGACCTTAGGCAGCTTCTTCCATCTCTCTGAGCCTTAGTTTCCATCTCTATATAATGAGATAACAGCAAACAAGTGTTGTAAATTACCTAAGATAATGTACCAAAGCATGTAGCTCACAGTTAGTACATGGTAAACGCTACTTCCTCCCCTGAGGGTCGGACAGCTGGAGAAAAGAGGTGAAGGGAGCTCACCTTCTTTATTACTCCCCAGTTTCCAATCATACATGTCCCTCTCCTTCTTCCCTCCCCGACCCCTTTGCCGAGAGACCACAGCCACCAGGGTGAGGTGGAAAGAGGTATGTTTCTGATGCCTCCAACTCTCCTTCCTAGACAAGGACCACAGAGTTCCCATCACCATAGAAATAGGGTTCCAAATAGAAGTAGGGCTTCCAAGCCCCCACGCAAGCCTCTCACCTAACTCTGCTAAAACCCTGCCCTGTATGAGTAGAATGGATTTTAGGTGTGCTAGCCTGGGACCTAATCACTACTTCCAGCCCTATCTCTCCAGACCTGAGTCTCGCTCCTTCAGAAGAGATTCCTTGTGAACCTCAGACTCCAGCATGGCAGGTGGGGCCTAGAGCTCCGGTGCCCAGATGCTCATTTCCAGCACACCCATCGCTCACCTGCTCCTGAAAACGCTCCCGTTGGCTCCTCTGGAGCCATTACCGTTCGTCATGTTTATCTGCATTTAGGTGCAGTGGGGATTCACACTCGTCGATCTGTCTTTGCTCATGAAGCAATGGCCCAAAAAATGGTAATGACGCCTCTGATGCTGCGGCATGACCGCATTCTGTACATATGGGGCTGCCAGAGCCAGCAAATACAAACGCGGGACGCCCAGTTAAGTTCGAATTACATATAAACAATGAATCCATTTTTAGTGTAAGGGTGCCCCATGCTTATTAGGAGCATATTTACACCCAAAAAAAAGTATTCATTTTTACCTGAATTCGAGTTTAACACTTTCCTGTCTTTTATCTGACAATGCTACTCACCATCCTCCTGGTGCACCTGGGCCATGCCCAGCTGGAGGGTTTTCACGGTCGGGCAAGATCTGGGGGTACTGGGGCCTCTCTCTCCTCTGCCACATTCTAACCTATCTTTCTCAAACATCTGCACACACCATGCCCTTCCACAACAAGACTCCAAGTGTTTCCCTACACACACACTTTCCCACCTCCAGGCCCTTGCCTGCACCATTTCCTCTGCCTGACTACCCATTCCTCTGTCTTTGCTTATTTTCTACTCTCCTATTCCTTCGGCCGAGTTTCTGGGCCATCTTTTTCACAACATGCTATGGTTCCCAGCCTGATTCCTTTCCTCTGCCCTTCCACAGCCTGGTGTCCCCCACTCTCTCAGTACAATGAACATCACTGGAGCCACTGCTCTGTGCCAAACTCAGCTCTGTGCCAGACACAATCACAAAACTGTGTGTGCCTGTCCATGTGTGTGTGTGTGTCCATGTGTGTGTCTGTCCATGTGTGTTTATGCACATATCTGTGTGTCTGTGAGTGTGAGTGTGTGTGTGTGTGTGTGTGTGTGTGTAGTTGATCAGAAGAGCTTGTGTTGGAATGAGGTGGGAATATCCTCACATGGTTATGTTAAAATAAACATTCCCATATATTCTGAGGAAATAGAGATGTGCACAAAGATTATGTCCAAGGAAACTCATCCCAGCACTTTTTTCTGTGAGTAAAAAAGATGAAAACAATCTGAATGCCCACCAAAAGGAAAATGGCTCGATTTGGAAACTTGTACACAATGAAATGCAGTGCAGTCACTAAAAGCAGTTATTACAAAAGAACATATAATGACAGTGGTAAATATACATGATGTGTAAAAGAAGTTAATAAAACAGTATATAGAATACTACTCTGTTTTTTAAATCCCTGTGACAGGACATGAATTTGAGATATTAATCAGTTTATTCTTACTATCTCCCCTGTACTCCTTTAGCTCCATGGCCACCATCCCACATGAGAGTGTGTCATGATCCCCTCCACTCCGATCATTACTCCAGAGGGCAGTTATCTGAATAGGACCAAAGATTAAAAATCCCAAATTCTTAGATTTCAAGTTCAGAAGTCACAGCTCAACTGTAGAATAGACAAGGCAGGTGGTGGGCATGATCCCCCAGTTACCACCTACCCACTCAGACTAGAGAAAAGGCACTCAGGCCCCTGCCACCTACCCGCTTTAAACCAAATCCTACGAGAGGGGAGAAAATGTTAGAAGGCCCCAGGTAAGTGTGGAAACTCCAAGGCACAGAGCCTCTGTACCTGTACCTGGTGCTGTAGAGGAAGCAGCTGCCAGAGAACAGAATGGGTGATGTAGGAGATCTAGATACAATAAAGCCCGTACTGCCCCCACCCCATGCAGTTTCTTGAGGCCCCAAACTGCATAGTAGGGCATTCAGAAAATTCTCATGCCTCTCAAATGGGGCACTGAAGTTGGCTGGAAGAAAAGGTTGTGAGCCAGAGTTTTGTGGCCAGAATGGCCCTCGGGGGTGGGTGCAGCTTTACACTTAGTGGGGGTTCTAGCCCAAAGGGCCCTACCCCCTCTCACCCCCACCCCCATTCAGAAGGAACCAGGGAGATGGAGGCAGAGTAACAGTGCCTTCCCACCACTTAGACTCAGTCCACAGGATGGGACAGAGAGAAAACCCCGGTGGGGGAGCAGTCCTGAGTGTGATAGAGATCTAAAACCTGAAGTCACTGAAAAGTCTGAATATTAATGGCTTCAGTAAGAAATCACTAGATTGATTTTTCTGCATCAGACAGAACAGGGGCGAAGGAAAGAAGAAAAGCCTACTCACAGGAAAAATAAATTTACATCTGGCACATGTACCTTGAGCTATGAAACGCCTTCCCATGGAGCACACATACACCTGCACCAGATAGGAAGGCCTGGCTTCAAGCGGTAACTGTAGTTAACAGCATCCAGGGATGCAGGATCCCTAATTGTTCTTCTGTGGCTTTTTCTGAACTACTGGGACCCTCAGCAGCTTCCCTGAAATTCTCCAGGGTATGGCATCAGGACAGACCGGCCTGACTATCCAATCCCAGCCCCCAGGAACAGGTGTAGTCACCCCCAAGGCCACCTCCCAAGAGTGAGCTTTCCAGAAGCATTTTCTAGTCTTAACTGAGCAGCACCATCTTTCCCATTACCCACACTCCTCCCTAACAACTCACACCCTATAAGAAGCAATGGCAAATATTAGCAGAAGACAGAGGAATATACCAGCAAACGTGGCCTTCATCTCCAGTTCAAAGCTGTTTGCTGTCCTAGGTCTTGGCCAGTGACCTCGTGGGACCACATATGACTTCGTCCCATCATGGTCAGGCAGGGACACTTCAGAACTATCGGGATCATTGCCAAGACCCAGCCTTAAAAGAGAAGTCAAACACCAACACTGTGTGGAATTATACACGTGCTGAAGGTGACAAGTCTCAGCTCAGATCATTTTATTCTCCCTCAAAAGTAGGTCACTAAGTGTCCTGGCATGAAGACAGAGCACAATAATAACAGGAAAGCTGTCTTATATTGAGAACCTGGACTCTCAGCTCTATGCTCATTAATCTGTGCATTTTATCATTTCATCCTATAACAACCTGTTAATAGGACCCACTTCCGTCCCTTGCTGCTGTGGACTGTGTGCCGCCGGGGTTGGTGAAGGATCTCAAGATGGCTGGGCGAAAACTTGCTCTTAAAACCATTGACTGGGTAGCTTTTGGGGAGATCATACCCCGAAACCAGAAGGCCATTGCCAACTCCCTGAAATCCTGGAATGAGATGTTTACCTCCAGGTTGGCTACTCTTCCTGAGAAACCACCTGCTATCGACTGGGCTTACTACAAGGCCAATGTGGCAAAGGCTGGCTTGGTAGATGACTATGAGAAGAAGTTTAATGCCCTGAAGGTTCCTGTGCCAGAGGATAAATACACTGTCCAGGTGGATGCTGAGGAAAAAGAAGATGTGAAAAGCTGTGCTGAGTTTTTGTCTCTCTCAAAGGCCAGGATTGAAGAATATGAAAAAGAGCTGTGAAAGATGAAGAACATAATTCCATTTGATCAGATGACCATAGAGGACCTGAATGAAGTCTTCCCAGAAACCAAATTAGACAAGAAGTATCCCTATTGGCCTCACAAGTCAATTGAAAATTTATGAACTTGAATTGGGGAGAAAGCCCTGGCCCTCATATTATAAACATTGGACATTAAAAATAATGATATGGTGAAGAAAAAAAAAAAACGTGAATAGGTACTCCTTTCATCACTGAGAGTCCACATACCCTGGTTTGCTTTGTGCCTGGTGTCCTGACCTAGCAACCCAGTCTGGAAGACCTCAACAGTCACCCTAATCACTATTCCCCTTTTATAGCTGAAGATACCGAGGCTCAGAGAAGTTAGGTAACTTCCCTCAGGTCACACAAGCTAGAATGTGGTGGGGCTGAGCACCGGATCCAATCTATCTGACTTGGTAAGTGTGGGTTGTTAGCAAGCACACGATCAGGAGAGACAGGCAAGGAAAGGACTGCCAGTCAGACAGGAGGAAAGGGTGAGATCACCATTTTAAATATTTCTAAATAAATATGTATCCCTTTTACAAATTTCCCCATAAAGGGGATCCCTGGGTGGCGCAGCGGTTTGGCACCTGCCTTTGGCCCAGGGCACAATCCTGGAGTCCCGGGATCGAGTCCCACGTCAGGATCCTGGCACGGAGCCTGCTTCTCCCTCTGCCTGTGTCTCTGCCTCTCTCTCTCTCACTCTCTATGTCTATCATGAATAAATAAATAAAATCTGTAAAAAAAAAATTTCCCCATAAAAATAAAAACTAGTACAGTTTGTGATGGCGATGCCCCTGCAGACAAGGACAGCGCTCATTATAGGGACTCTTCCCCTCTCCTAACTCTGCTCAAAGAGCATCCAGCCAGGGGCCCCAGAGCCCTGTGCATCTGGGCAGCCCTTTCTGCACCTGCTGCTGGTGGTGGGGTGGGCAGAGATGCAAAAGAAAAGGCCCTATGTGAGGCCTGCAGCCCTGCTTCCAGTCCCCTCCATGCTTTCTCTGAGCCCCATCTCTGTATCTGTGAAATGTGCTTGATCGTCCAGGTCTTACCTGCTTCCCAGAGTTCTGCCAAGGGGACCTGCAGGAAGAGCTGGGTTTCAGGATATTTTCCAGAAGCCCAGGCCACAGAGGCCAGCCTGTTGGCATCCCTCTACCCAGTGGACATTGCCGACCTCCTGTGATGTGATCACAGAGCCCCCATGTCCAGCTCATGGCAGTGGGCTGAGCAGCAAACAGGGCTCGTTTGGCTTGAGCTGGCATGTTCTCTTTTTAGTAGGAAGGTTGCCACTCTGTTATTTTTTTTTTCACTCCCCTCATAGAACCTTCAAGTAAATTTAAACACAGTTCGTACCTAGGAGGAAAAGAAAACAGCACTTAGCTCAGGGTGCACTGATCAGATTTCTGGCCAGAAACCCCAGCATCCAATGTGGAAAGGGGAAATGGAGCTGAAAGGGGGCCACTGACAAGGGACCACATGGTGCAGAACAAGAGAATGATCTCACTTACAGAACCCCTCTTGGAAGCTGGCCCAGCTGAGCTGAGGCATCGCACACATGGGCAGCCAAACCTCCGTGAGGAGACAAGACCCTTTCTCAAGGGACACCTTCTCCCCTTTTAATAGAAGTCAGCCTGACAACTTCCCAAGGAACCCTTGGTTTGAAATGAAGGACAGGGGGGTCTCTGAGCCTCTGCTAGGGATGACCCCATGAGACTACTTATCCCACAATTTCTATGAACAGTGGTCAGGGCTGGGCAACGAACGGAGCACTGGCTTATTCAAAGGCTAAAGGCCCAGCTCTGGAACATAGAAGATGTGTGACATAACTTCTGAGCCTCAGTTTCACCATCCATGAAATGGGACTGTTAAAAAAACATGCTCTGCCTCCATTTAAGAATGGGGAAAGCTAAAAAAAAAAAAAAAAAAAACAATGAGGAAGGCTCTCTAGCCCAGGAAACTAAGGCCCACAGGAAGGGGCTGAGGGATTCATCTACTCACTAGCCCAGCTTTATCTCTTCTCCTTTTTTCATGCTCTTAAAGAAATACTCTGTTATCTTGTCCCCAGAACACTATTCCTATCATATCTAACATTTGATTCAAATTAATTCACACAGTAGGTCTTAGGAGACTTTTTTCCCTTCAAAGAGGGATGCCTAATTCCTATCCTCCCCATTCACAGATCCCATTCACAGGTCCCACACAGCCTCATGCTCTAATCCACCCTGGATCTTCCCTTCTCGTCGATGGACCACCTAAGGTCAGACTCTGCAAGGATTCCAGGGCCACTGCAGGGGCATGACTCAAAAGAAGCCCAGTGCTTGCCCCAGCCCACCTCCTCACAGGTGCACCCTTCTACCCCCAAAAGAAGCCAAGAGAACAAGGGGACACCTCCAAGGGGACGCCATTTGCAGACAACCCTTAACAGCAACAAGAGCAGGGCAATGACCTTCATAGGAATCCCTCGTAGTAACATTTCAGCCCCGGCCTGCGACAGGCTCCACTGACTCTTGGACATAAATTACTTGTTCATTATCAAGCGGCGACATGGGGAAGGATGTCGGCAGCTTGATTGTGTCTGTGTCCTGTGGCAGGCGCTTGCCTTCTGGGCTGCCACTGTCCGTGGTGTGTTTTACATGGGCTGGCACTGCTGCCAGCTTTGTGCCTCACAGAGGCAGCTCCAGAGTCTGGGCTGGGTGGCAGGAGGACACACAAGTCCTCTTGACAAGGTGGTTAGAGGTAAGTGAGGATGGAAATTCAGCACCAATGTCCAGCCACACAGAGCCCGACTTGAGTTAATTCTGAGAGGTTCCACTTATCAAACTTCAGCTACTGTGCTAAGTATATTTATATGAATTGGGATCCTTTGGTTGCATATGACAGAAAACCAGCTCCAAGCAGCTCAGTCCCAAAGGAAAACGTTAGAGGCATTCATTCAAATGGTGAAACCACAGGACAGACAGGGATGATGCTGGTCTTCAAGATTGCTAGGGCCAGGGATTCAAGTGCAAACAGGACTCTCTCTCTCCGTCCCCACTTCTCTGCTTCTCTCCAGCATGGTCTTTTCTGAGTCCCTGTCCCCAAGGCCAGCATTGTGTCTGCAGTCATCTTCAAACTTACATCTTACAGCTTTACAACGGAGGGGAAAGAGGCCTTATTTCCCCAGCTAGAGTATAAAATCCCAAGGATGGATTCTGATTAGCTCCACTTGGTCATCTGCTCAGCAGCAACACAGGTAGTTCTGGGATCTGCAGCCCTGAGAATTCCAGGGAGCACTTCTCAGGGAAAGAGGGGATACTCGACTAGGTATAAACACTGTAAAGCTTCCTTAAGCAATGCATATGTCCTCTCATTATTCTTCACAATCACCCTATGAAATAAGTACTATTATATTCCCACTTTGCAGGTGAGGAAACTGAGACCCAGAAAGATTGACCCAGCTAGAAAGGGGCAGAGATAGCCATCAGACTCAGGTCAGCTGGATCCCTAAGCCCGTCCTCTTTGAAACATGAAACATGAACCTGGCAAGTTGAAAGAGACTCAATCTTAGAAGGACTTGAAGAGTTCTGGCTCATAGATGGAGACACGGTGGAGATGGGGTGGACATGGGAACAGGGGGAGTGTGACCAGAGCCCCTCAGTCTGCAGGCCTAGTCTGTGCCATCTGAATGTGTCTGTTCTATTTTCCCTAAAGGAACAAAGATCTGCTTTGTTAGGACAAAGATCAGGCAAGAAGAGAACAAGGAGGTAAGAGCCCAAGTGAGCTTGTGGGCTTGATTCTGTGGCCTCCTCAGAGCTTGATGGGGATCTGGTCTGCGATGAGCAGTATCGCGAGAGGCCTGAGATAGAAACCAGCCCTGTCCTTATCTGGCCACATGGGCCAGGGAGCTAAATGCTGCAAACCACCCCTACCACCCCTCTTCTATCAGCTATTTTCTAGAGTTGGCATCTTATCCAATCCCAGGGTGGGGGCCAGGCAGGACTGACACCCAGTTTTACTGAGGAGCAGATTAAGGTCCAGAGAGAGTGTGACTTTCCCAGAGACACACAGCTAGTAAGTGGTTTTAAAATGCTTGGCATCATCACCAAAATCTTCTCTTGCCCAGCCAAAACGACAATCATTTATTAAAGCACAGAAAAGTATTTATTCAGTACCTGTGTGGGCATAACTATGCTGAGCATCTTCCAAAGCAACAGAAAAGGACTATGGCGTGGATCTGGTAGTGGGGCTGGGGGTGTCTGGGGTGCAGAGGGAAGTCCCCCAAGTAAAGTTACTCTTAAGTTCGTGAAGAGGGTATCAGTTGGCTCCTCTGGGAGTAGACTCTGAGCAAAAAGTGATGGAACGAACCTGCCAATGTCCGTGCCAGGAGGGCCTTCAGTCCCCCAGAGGCAGCCCTGTTACTATGCAGATGCAGACACTGGGGTCCAGGGGAGGGGGCTTGCTCAGTAGGCTTTGCCCAAACGCAGAGCTTCTTCTGCTCTCTGAGTCCAGAGAAAATGTCCCTTGTCTGAAGCCTTCCCTGACTCTCTGACAGAATGGACAACACACCCTCCGGATTCTCCCCAGCCTCACCGGGCTTACAGCTCACGCGTGGTCTTCAGTGCCTGATGCTGCCCTCCTGCTCTACAGCCTGGTAGAGAGAGGCACTGGAGGGCAGGACCTGAGTCGAGTCTAGTTCTCCCCAAACCCTAGCCCCAGTGGAAACAGCAGGCATTAATAAGAAATGGAGGAACAGAAGCACCTCTGAGGTGAAATGCCCACACTACACGCTCCCCACTCCAACTCTAGGAAGACAACCATCTGGGGTAAGAAACTCCCAAACCCTGACTTCAGAGCAGAAGGATGCAGAGAAGCCTAGTGATGCATGGAAGGCACAGGGGCCGGAAGCCCTGCAGCTAGGGCTGTGCCGGCCACCATTCTGCAAGGCGGGCACCTCCACCCAGCAGCCACCAAGGGGCAGTGAGGCCAGGGGACTGCTTGATCCAGCCACATCCTCATTCCCTGAGCGGATTCAGATGTGAGCCCTTCATCTACAGAATCACATCTAATTCCCTGGGGCCAAGCCCAACGCCCAGCCCACAGGAAGGGCTCCACCCGGTTTGCTGAATGAATAAAGAAAGGCACCAGAGGACAAGGGAATTGGTGAGGGAGGAAAACCAAGGTTGATTGAACACCTGTGACAAGCTGGGTGTTCTTCACAGGCTACCTCACTCAAGCCCCGGCCATCATGCCCCCCTAAAAAAGTGATTCAACTGAAGCTCAAGGAGGAGCTTGTTATTCAGGTCAATAGCAGATGGGGCTGTCTAGTCCCAGGCCCCCCCTTCACTCAGAGTCGATACAGAAAGTGCCATGAGGCAGGACGTGAATCTCTTGTCCACCGTTGTCTCCCAGTGCCCAGCACATGGCCTGGCTCAGAGGAGATGCCCAGTTGGTCTGCGAGCTTTGGCTGTAACCATGTTGGGGTCCTCTGGTCAGCAGTTGGAGGGGATCGAAGCAGGCAAGTCCCAGGCTCGGGACCCGGGCCACGAGGCCTCATGAGACAGAGCCCCTCCCCACCAGCTGCTCCCGCCTCCCCAGCGTTGGCCCTCCTAGGAGAGCCGCCCACCCTGCGTTGCTGGCTGAGGGCTTCAGCAGACAGAGTCCCTGGGCCAAGCAAACCCCGAGGTCCCCAAACTTTCCACTTCTGTAAAGTGCTCTGATCTTGTCAAATTGCTACCAGAGGAGTCATAGCTGAGTGAACACTTGCCAGGTTCCCGTGGCTCTCCCGAGAGCTGTCACCGTCCTCATCCATCATAATTGAAGCAGTCCACCTGCTCCGGGCCCATCTTTCAACTGCAATGATGGCTGAGATGCGATAGATGTGTCTTGTCATCACCTTGACTTTTTTTGGAGAACACAAAGGTCAGAAGGGATCCTGGGGTGGGGGAAGCCCTGATCTCAGGGTGGAGGGATGACCGCCTCTCCCACTGAGTGCCAATCTTCCCCATGGCCATCTGCTACAGCCCTCCAGCCGCCTCTCTCTACCAGGTCCAGAGACTCCCTTCACTGCAAGACCCCAGGTTCCTGCACCTGTCTGCCATCTCTGATTCTGCAGAAAGACAAACTCCAGGGGGCCAGTGGGGTTTGGGAGGCACTGACTTTCGTGATCCCCAGGATTTGGGACAAATCTAAGACACTAACTTTTATATGTGCCTTCCTCTCCATCCATACCCATGGACACTACTGGCCTTGGACCTGTTTGGGAAGAGAAATGGTTATCATTGGTTATCTGCTCTCAAGTCCATTAATTAAGGCCATAGGTATGAACAGGTGCTGAGACAAGCATCAGGTTGCCTTGTCTCTAGGGCTCCAGCCCCAGTCCGGTCAGGGAAGTCATCTTCCTGCTTAAAGCTTTGCCTGTTCCCAGTCCTGCTCAGAGGCCTCCAGGCCTCCCTCTATATGCAGAATAAAGACCAAACCCCTTGGTCTGGCACTCAAGGCCCTTGGCAATGTAGCACCAAAGAAGCAGTCAGTTTAAGGAAGAGTACAGGCCCCTAGAAGAATCAGTGCCCACTTAGCTTAAGAAATAATTCATTTTTTTTTCATAGAGATGCTCAAAGAAGTGTCAAGAGAATAATGAGCTCCCTGCCTCAGGAGGCATTCAAGTGCAGCAGAATATCTCCTGGAAAGTTGCTGCTGCAGCTCTAGAACAGGTTCAAAGCAAAGAGGGAATTTGAACAGGGTGGCTCTTATATGCCTCCGACTCTGAGTTCTCTGACCCTCATCTCCCACCGTGACCACCTCCAGGCCTCATGCAGTTTCTTCAGTCAGGAGCACCCTTCGCCCTGCTGCCTGCAGTGGCCCCACTCTGCTATTCTTCCAACCAACGACATTTGCTGAGTACCTACTCTGTGCTGGGGATACCAAGGTTACTAAAATACTGTCCCTGCCCCTGACACCCCAACCAGCGGTCTCCCTCCTCCCACTGCCAGGGCTGCTGAGCCCAGCCAGCCAACACGACTCAGCTGGAGAGACCAGAGTGTTGCTCACTGTCCCCACTCTTCCCATCCAGAAAAACTGGCTCCTCTTTCACCATCACTGGCACTGTGATCAGGCACAAAGGTCTGTTTGCCCCTCTTCGCCAGAGCCCCTGGATGGGGTGGGGAGGGACTCAGGGGAGCAGCAGGCAGCAGTTTAGGGGGGCTCAGCCCAGGGCACCAGGGAGCCCCCAAAGCCCCAGATCACCTTGGACTACTTCCAGACCTCACAATATTCAGGAGCCAGGCCTCTGGTCTTGATTGATGGTTTGGTGACTCAGGAAAATCACAGTTTATTCTCCTCAGATCTGGGTCACAGCCCCTTACCTTATCTGGAGAGATCACCTGCTAGTAGGCAGAGAAACTGAGCCCTCGGGCCTCGCAATACCCAATCTACATTGTGCATGTGGCTTTAGATTTAAAGCCATAATCATCTTGGAAACTTGCAGGGTTTCCCTCCACAATGCAATTTTTATCTGAGCAATATTATTCTCCTCTTTGGCATCACATCTTACCCACTTCTGCTTGTCCAGAAGGGTTCTGGAATCCCAAGGAAGTACCCACAGGCTGAACGGAGGGAAACTCAGAATGGGAGGCACTGGGATGTGTGGTCCCCTTCCCTTTTCCCAGCCCCGGTGAGAATCATACAGTATCTGACTCATAAGTACTTAATACATTTTGGTTGTTACTATCATTATCCCCGTTAAAAAAAAATAGGGACACTGAAGGTACATCCCTTGTTGGGGGTTCCACAGCTGGGAAGTGGAAAAGCCAGAACTTGGGCCAGATCTGACTCCAAGCCTACCTCCGAGGCTCTCCCGGGTAGAGTTCTCAGGGTATAGGTTCTTTGTGTGGTTATGGTGTGATAGGAGGGGACTGAGACATTCGTGTCACCAAAGGTCCTCTTTCTGGGTGCACAGGCATTTGTGAACATGCCTCCTGTGAATGTGCACACCAGGGTAGTGTCCTGACCTCTGAAAAGACAGAAGCATCTGTGCAAACAGACTGTTGGCTGTTTAGATGATAACGCTCTGTTCCATGGGGTTCCCTAATCACCTCACCCATCCTCACCCCTGCCTCTGCTCCCTCTCACCCTCTGCCCCAGCCCAGAGGGTCACAAGGTAAGTCCCAGAGTTCCCAGTTCCTCAGGCCTCACCATCTCTCCTCTGGACATTGCAGTGGCTTCCTCTCTGCCTCCTGTCTCCTCTCCAGCCCGTGCTCCCTCTCAGGCTCCACAGCCCATGCTCCACACGGGCCGCCCTCTTTCCAGAGTCCCAGAATACACGTGACCATGTCATTTCCCTGCTGTGGGCTTTGCTCATCGGCCATGAGGCCCTGCATGTCTGGCTCCCCTCTGCTTTTCCCACCTCATCTTCCCCCTTTCCCATCCCACAGCTTCCTGCCCTTCTGCCTGTAACCTTCTTCCCCAACTATTGGAATTCCTTCCTTCCTTGAAGCCCTGCCAGCCCAGGGGGCTGGGGTGGAGAGGGGATGTCTCACTGCCCTCTCCTAGCACATTCCTTTGCCTGTCTGCAGCACTGACGTCCCCCTGCCTGGTGCCTTAGCTAGTGTCCCCATGTCTGTCTCTTTCCCTTATTAGCCTGTGAACCCACCGAGGACAGGAGGAAGCTCGACCACCTCTACTTCCCCAGCACCCAGCATTGAGGGCAATCAATGTTTTAGGAATGATTTCATGACAATAATTCTGCTTTAATTTTGTATAGTACTGTATTTCTGAAATCACGTTCCTATCAATTACCTCATTATAACCTTAAATTTCTCCTCCTGTGATGGGAGGCCAAATATTATGCCATTTGATGGATAAAGAAACTGAAGTTCAGTGAGATTAAATGCCTCCCCACCAAGATCACACAACTAGTGAGTGTGACCAGGCCGTGACCAGGCCCACGGGCCCTGAATCCCATTCCAGTGGTATATTCCACTACTCCAAGATTACCAAGCATGTTTAGAAATCTGAAAAACATCAAGGCATGAGAACATCGCCTGATGACTGTGGCCTGGAAAATGCTATTCTATTTTTGTTTTCTTTTGTTAAAGATTTTATTAATTTATTCATGAGAGACACAGAGAAAGAAGCAGAGACACAGGCAGAGGGAGAAGCAGGCTCCCCTAGGGAGCCTGATGTGGGACTCGATCCCCTGACCCGGGATCACACCCTGAGCCGAAGGCAGATGCTCACCACCCAGGCGCCCCAGTTTTGTTTTGTTTTTAAGGGAAATAAGGAAGATGGAATAAGTGAAATGCTCATTAGACAATTACAACCAACCACAAAACTCCACGATATCACCAGAAAGTGGAAGTTGATAGACTTCCTGGTTGGTTACCTTTGGTCCCTACAAGTTCCCTGGGTTTTGCCACTCAGCCTGCTGAGTGTTCAGGCTTGTCTTAGCTGACTTCTTTAAGCCGTGTGTGTGTGTGTGTGTGTGTGTGTGTGTGTGTGTGTGTTGAGAGAGAGAGAGGGAGAGAGAGAAATCCTCTAAATTACCCAGTACCGGCCACCCCATCCAGGGGCTCAGGTCTTGTTTCTTAATGATGATTGATGGCTTTGAAGATGCAGTGGATCAATAGGGTCTGAATTCCTAAACTCTTGACAAGAACTCACACACACATCTCAATGCCTGCCACACAAAGCAGATGGGAGCCCTGTCCCTCACCCTTCTGCTGCTGCCATGGTCAGATCACCCAGAACCGGCCTCGTGGGGTCGCTCAGAGAAATGGCTCCCAGGATTTGGTCTGCAGTGTGGCAGCAGTCCCTTCATTCACTCAACAAACATCTCGCTGTGTTCCCTGTAAAGGATTGTACTTGGATTGGGGGGCAGGCAGAGACAGGGGAGGGCGGGAGACGGTGAAGGCCTGCCCGCCACCCTAATGGAACCGCCACCCTAATGGAACCGGGAGCAGGGAAGGAGGTGAAGCCATCCAGCACCACCTGATGCGCGCTCGGAAAGACAAACGCTGAGCTCAGAGCTCTGCTGCGCACCTGGCATTGCGCCCAGCCTCCTACCCCTATCCTCTCGCAAAACCCAAGTCCTCAGGACAAACCCGTGGGGCGCTTATTGCTGTCATCCCTGCCTTACAGGAGGGGCAAAGCCCGGTGAGGTCATCTGCCCAAGGTCACAGAGCTAGGAAGTGGCGGAGGCAAGACTGGGGGCTAGAGTCCTCGCGCTGGCACAAAGTTTTCCGGGAGGGAGACGTTACCCGGGCACGGAGGGAGGAGGACGGTGATCAGGGAAGAGGAGGCCTGTGAGCCAGATCTCCAAGGACAAGTTGGATTTGGGAAGAAAAAAAAAAAGAAAAGAAAAGAAAGAAAAAGAGGGGGCGCATTCTAGCCAGGTCCCACAGCTGGAGCAAGGACAAGGGACGCAGGCAGGAGGAGTAGGTGGCTTTGCGCAGAGCAGAGGCGCCAGGGAGAGCGCCCGGCGGGATGGCGCTGGCAGGTGGCTGCGGTGAAGCGAGTCGGGCCGGGAGCCTGGGGGGGGGGGGGGCGGGCACCGAGGGCGAGCCGGGCGCGGGAGCCTGGGGGGGTCACCGAGGGCGAGCCGGGCGCGGGAGCCTGGGGGGGTGTGGGGGGGCGCCGAGGGCGAGCCGGGCCCGGGAGCCTGGGGGGGGGGCGCCGAGGGCGAGCCGGGCCCGGGAGCCTGGGGCGGGGGCACCGAGGGCGAGCCGGCCCCGGGAGCCTGGGGGGGGGCACCGAGGGCGAGGCTTCGGGGGCAGGGGAGGCGCGCCCGCAGGGCTGTGAATGCCGCAGTGCACCCGGGGGCGGGCAGGGGGCCTGGGTGCGCCCGCAGCTCCCGCGGGGGGGGCGGGTAGCGGGGCGGCGGGCGGAGGCTCCCCCTCGACAGGTAAGTGATTGGATTAAGAGGCCTGTCTGACAGGTTGTCCGTTCAGCCGCGGAGGCTAATCAACTTCCCCATCCTGTCTGCTAATAAATCCTGCTCGGGGACCGCTCCGCCTGATGATCTCTCCTCGGGGACCGCGGGGGCCGCTCCCGGAGAACACTCCCGCAGTCCATTAAGGAGCCGCCTCGCGCCTGTCAGGCCCCAGGCCCGGGGAGTCTCGGGAGGTGCCCATCACCCAGGGGCGCATTGTTCGGCCGCCGCGGGGCTCGCTCCGAAGGGGCCCGCGCTCGGCCGCCCCGGCCCGGGGAGGGGGGGCTCCCCGCGTGAACTGGGAGGCGGGGGTCGGTGGGCCCAAATATCCATCTATAGAGAAGATGGATAAAGAAATTAAAAGCTTTAATTATTTTCTCGGGTTCGCTGCGACTCAAGAGAGCCAGCGGAAAGCTGTCGGGGAAGGCCCGACTCTCCAGAAGCTGCACTAGTTTAGCTGAGCTGCAGCGATTACTCCCCACCCCACCCCCCCAACACACACACCCCAAAAGGCACCAGCGGGGGCAGAGACACAATTTGCTTTGTTGCTCCAGATAAAAAGTACAGGCGTTTTGACTTGAGACGTGGCTATCTTTGGGGGGAAATAGGATGGGTCCCCACCCCAAACACACACACACACACACACACACACACACACACCCCTACCACCAGCCCTCTCATCTGTGCAGTGTCTATGGGCAGAGTTCTAACCCGCATTTCATCAGATCTGAAGAACCTCCAAGGGCGTTATTAAATATGTGAAATACGCCAGAAATATTCAAGCAATCCCCATCTGGCCCTGGGAGGGAGGAAGAAAGGACTGGGAAAGTAATAAAGTGTGTTTATTTTTTAATCTAGATGACATGTTTTACATCATTAAAAAGGACAATTATTTTTAAAATTCAGCCTGCACGCTTCAATGGTTCAGGAGGCCTGCCGCCCTGGAATCCATCAGAACCTCCCTCCACCGCCAGACCTGGGTCCACCCTCAAGGCCAAGCTGCATTTTTAAACATTCAAAACCAAGGAGGCGATTGTGAGTCCTTTAAAAAGCCGTCATCTCTAAATCACCTTTCTGGGGGGAGGGAGGGGATTTCCGCTCTCAAGGCTCAGAGCGTCCTAAGCTCAGAGAGAGACCTGCGGAGGCTGGTGGAAGCCGGACAGGATTCAGAATGCCGGAGCCTTAGGCAAACCACCCATATCCTTGACATGAACACCAGTGATCCTATTATGAAAACCCTGCTGATTGCTCTCCAGAGTGAGCCTCACCTGGGTGCTCTAACGCGCCCAGGGTCACACCCTAGTGCAGGAAGCAGCTGGCATTTCTGTCCCATCATCTGAGGCCAAGCCCAAGTCCCTTTCTAGAACACCCAACAGCTGGCTTCCAAAACTGTTCCTCACCTTCATCCCTCGGTACTCTTGGTCTGCTTTGGACACATGCCTGGCAGTCAGTGTATTAAATTGTACGTCTGCCTAAAAGTACGCATCCTTTCTGATTCATCCTTTCTGATTCAGACATTTCTAGAAATGTCTAGGAATACAAGCAAATCATTGAAAACATTATGCAAAGAGTAGTCTTAAAGATGTTCATCATAGTATTATTTATATCCCATCAAACCAAATGAAATGACCATTTCCTAGGGTAAGGACAACCAAATATCAGAAATTTCATATTGTTCACTTTAAGAATATAAAAAAATTAGAAATACCCAAATGCCCAATAAAAGGGATGGTTGGCTATTTTTCAGAGACTACTGGAATACTATGTAGCTGTGGGAAATGATATCACAGAATTATATTTGGTAGAACGTAAGACTTCAAAATTATATTAAATAAAAAATAATGCATACAGTTCAATCGGTTTTCTGTTAGAACGAAAAAGAAACATGAAGAGATAAGGACAGACCCCAAGGTGTTCAAAGGATTTTCCCTTGACTCGGATATTGTGCATGATTTTTATTTTCTTCTTTTGATTTATCTGTATTTTCTGACTTTAATAACACGTGCACAGCTTGTATAATAATTAAAGTAAGCAATAAAGAATGTTTACCAAACACAATAACAAAGTATGAGGCCCAGAGCTGAATCGGAGCTTCTGACTGACCAAAACTGAAGAGAGGAGACTGGCCAGCCACAGCCCCACCAGCACACCTGCCTCCGCACTTCGTTGCTGGCTGGAGGCAGGCAGGGGTAGCAGGTCAGAAGCTCTGAGAAGGGTCAGTAGACTGAGGTGGTGCCCAGTCCACCCTCTTGGGCAGTTGCCAGGACTACGTGAGCTGCCTGGAGGGCCAGGTGTGGCCTGGGGGCAAAAGCAAGCGGAGCAGGAAGCCAGTGTACAAGGATGATTTCCTTTTGAAGAAAAGCTAGATTTCTAGCGTCTGAGTGTGGCTCTGAGAAAGACAGAGTGGGTAAACCCAGATCAGTCACAGATCTGCCGCCCTGTCACCACAACTCTTGGTGCTTGGTCTCCAGGTGGCCAGACAGCACTTGGGGCCTTTCATCGGGGCGTCTGCTCTCACATTTCCTTACAACTTCTGCTCTTGCCTCACTCATACCACACTACAGGCAAGAAGGTTGTTTTAGCAGAATCAGAGAGCAATTTAAAAGAACAAGGGAAAAAGCGTAAGACCAAAGGATGGAGGATGATGCCTCATTTGTCAGAGTCATTCATTTTTTTTCCCACTCCCAAGGGCATTAAAAACTGCCTGGGCTGGAGGACAGAAGAGAGGGTCGTCGGTCAGATGCTGGAGGGGTCCTTGAGAAGGGTCTGGAACCCAGCTGAGCCCAGGGGTGAGGGATAACAGAAATCTCAGGTGGATCTGCAGAGATCTGAAAGTGAGGGTGGCCAAGGCCTCTTCTCAGGAGGGCTGCCAGGGAAGCACAAGCCTGGTAGTGCTCTGACGTGGGAGTGAGGATGGAGGGACAGAGCAGAAGGGACCTTGGGGAGCCTGGGGAGCTTCCTGCCTCGTGAGAGAGCAGCTGGATTTTCCCTTGTCCCCAGCAGCCTCTGATGTAGCTGAGGTCACACCACTTCCAGAGACTTCTGCCCTGGGAGGGAGGGAGGGAAGAAGGAATGGTGAGCCACAGCCTGTGGGCATCAGTGCTGACACCCTAGGACCATGCCTCTCCAAGGCTGACACCTGGAATGGGTGTCAGAACACAGACAGCCACCTGCTCTCTTATGCCAAGGCACTAAGTGAGCCCCACTCAAAATGTAGACACAATCTAGTGGATGAAGGGTGGGGAGAGAGACCCCAAATTAATGAGATTGCTTCAAATTCACTGGGATGACCTTGTAGCCATGCGGCTGAATGACAGCTCAAATGAGAAGGTAAGCCCTGGAGAAAAAGACAGAGTCACCTTTCTTGCCAACCAGTTTGTCACCTGAGATTGGGTGAGCGGATGGCAAGGTCCCACTGAGCATCATGCTTGTGGTCTGCATCTTCTCAGGCGCTCTGGCAGCCAAGAGGCAGGAAAGGCCAGACAACAGATGGACAGGGCAGGAGAACTTAGAGACCTGGAGGGGCCCTTGGAAATTATTATGCCCACTGTCTGGCTGGACAGGTAGGGAAACTAAGGCAGAGAGAAGCAGGGAGGTGCTTGGGGTCACAGGTAAACCCATGGCAGAGCCAGATTTGGGATTCAGCTCTTTCTAACATCAGGCACTACAAGTGGCCACAGTGCAACAGGGGAGAGTGTGGTGGACGTGTGGCACTGCAGAGCTGCCCCTAGGGGGTGTGGCTGGGTGGGTGAACAAGCCCCCAGTCCAGTCTGCTCTCAGGGTCTAGCCCTGACGTGGGGTCTCCAGGAGCTCGCATGCATGCTGAGCCAGCTGTCTTCAGCCATGGTGTCCTGTTAATAATCGTGCTAACTGTCCCCACACCCGTCAGCACTAATCTCCCACACAGCCTTCCAGGGCCTGATTTATCAGAATGGAGGGCACGCTCTTACAGGGTCACAGCCCACCGCGGATCTCCAGCTCCTTTAGCAGTAAGTGGCGGAACATATTTTCTCTGCTAACACTACTGTATGTTACAGGATAGATTATTTTAAGAATCAAGACTAAATTGAAACAAGGCAGGCTTGATTTTTTTCCCCCAGAAGTATAGGAGAGGGTCATCTATCAGCAGATGCGGTGGGCACAGTGCTAGAGAGTGACTCAAAGCCCAGGAGGGAGGTTTCAGCTTCCAGCACTTAGTTGCCCAAGTGACCTTGGGCAAGTCACTTACCCTCACTGAACCTCAGCTTCCTCATCAATAAAGGGGGTCACTAGCTCCTGTCCTGGTATATCAGATGGTCTTACAAAAAGAAAATACAAACCAGATATTCTGCCAGGAAAGACACATCCATACACAGCATACACTTGGCCTATAAACTCAGGAAAAAGATGTTCTAAATCCAAATCATCGTAGAAATACAGATTAAACCAGCTGGGGGACCTTTTTGGTGATCAAATTCACAAAAATCAAAAGATTATAAAAGCCAGCATCGGTGCATGTGAGGGAATACTCACACTTTCAAACACCATTGTTGAGAATATAAATCAGAACGACCTTTATGGAGGGCAAATTTGGCTGTTACAGTCAGCTTCCCCTCTGACACAGCAACTCCAAACCCAGGAATTTGTCCAGAGGAAATAATTAACTGAGTGAACAAAGAGGTAAGAATTTCAAGAATTTTATTCCAGAATCTGCTTATGGGAGTTTTTTTTAAAAAGGGAAACAATGTAAGTATCTGATTGTTAGTAACTGGTTAAAGTATAAATATTATATATCCAATTTAACATTTAGCGGTCCAAAACCAATAGTGACACAAAATTATTCATTGTCTGGTTTGGTAAAAAGGCAGGCTACAAGACAGGAGGTAGCATGAAATCTATGCAGGAAAAAAATGCCAAAATATCAACGATGGAGCGTCAGTGGGCAACGGGCTTGTAAGTGATTTTTTATTTTCTTCTTTGTGCTTATTTGCATCTTCAACACGTTCTACAGTGGTCATTACATTCTTAATTTTAAAAGAATCGAGATTATTTATGGTACTAATAACTATCCTTACTCTGTCTCCCCAGGGTGGGAGTAATGTTCAAAGTGCAGATGCTAAGGAAACGGACTGCATGGAGGATTAGGAGCCCACTGTTCCCCCTGAGGCTCCTGCGCGGCACCAGAGTTGATCAGTTATTTCTCAGTGTCCTCCATTCACCTGTTTCTGTCTCTCTCCAGGTTCTGGCCACACACTCTCTTCTTTTATGTTATTTACATACCCATCCCTCCTCCTGGTCTAGAGGTCACTGATGCAGGGGCCACTGTGCCTTGCCATCACCACCCAGTCAGAGCTTGTCCTGGAACTATTATCCAGTGAATACCTGTTGAATTAATCTAAATGCCCAGCAGCTAGTGCTAGATTTCCTTGGATACACCTCTCTGCCTCCTGGCACCTTCCAGAGGGGTCAGTTGCCCTTATCTGATCTGTGGGCACAGAAAAGGCCCACATGCAGCCCTGTTCTCACCTTATTCATCCAGAAGGCTGCCTACAGCTTGCTGGTCCATTGAAATCTCAGCTCCAACCCCTCCTCTATAGGCAGTGGCGGTACAGACATGATTTCCTTGGAACCTCATAACAATCCCACAGCGTTAAGGTTTCTCAGCCCTATTTTATAGACAAGGAAACAGGGGCTCTGAGAACTGTAATGAGTTGCCCATAGAACTACTTAGAAAAGGATCTTGTGCTCCCACACTCAAGTACAGTGCTCTGAGCATGCTTTCTTAGCTCAGGGCAGCAGAAACCCAGACCGGGTGGATACTCTGAAGCCTCTACACAGATAATGTCTCAGAGGGTTGTGAGGGATTACATCAGAGGGGGAAGCTCCACACACAGGATCTAGCTCATGCTGGTCAGGCGAACCTTTAACAAAAGGCAGCCTCCAGACACTGCTGCCCCGCCGGGCCTCCTTCTGTGCTTCTCCATGAGAATGGCCCTTCCTCCCCTGTGCCCCACACTCACCAGAAAGCCTGAAGGCAGGCAACCTCCTTTTCCACCTGTCACCCAGATAAGGACTCCAAATTCCTTCTACCACTTCTTTACTGAGCAGAGAGGGAGGAACGGAATAATGAGATTAAGAGAAGAGGCGATTGACAGGGTGTGTCTCTGCCACTGACTCACTATGGACATGTCACTTTGATAGTGGGATGAGTAATGACCTTCCCAAACATCAGGTCTAACCGTTGAATTAGATTGCAAATCTTAACCTTGCATAGCAAAATAGACTTAGCAGATATGACTAAATTAAGCATCTGAGGATGAAGAGATTGTCCTTGATTATCCAGGTGGGCCCTGAATGCAATCACAAGTGTCCTTATAGGAGAGAGGCAAAGGGAGGGGCACCTGGGTGGCTCAGGTGGTTAAGTGTCTGCCTTCACCCAAGTCATGGTCCCAGGGTCCTGGGATCAAGCCCCACATTGGGCTCTCTGCTCAATGGGGAATCTGCTTCTCCTTCTCCCTCTGCCCCTCCTCCCCATGTTCATGTGCTCTCCTCCCCCCAATAAATAAATAAAATCTTTTTAAAAAATGAGAGAAGCAGAGGGAGGGAGATTTGACACAGACAGGAGACACGGTAATGTGACTACAGAGGCAGAGATGGCAGTGATGTAGCCACAAGCCAAGGGATGCTGGCAGCCACCAAGAACTGAAGGGGCAAAGAACAGATTCTCCCTTAGAGCTTCCAGAAGGGCTATGGCCCTGCCAACTCTTTAACTTTGTCCGAGTGAAACTGATTTCGGACTTCTGGCCTCAAGAACCATGAGAGAATAAACTTCATGTTCACGGCCACCAAGCTTGTAGGAATTTGCGATAGCAGTCACAAGAAACTAGTACACATACCCTCTCTGAGCCCGTGGGAAAGTTCTGCAATCCCATGCTTTTAAACCCAGAGGGCTAAATGAATCTTCCTGTTAAATAATGAAGAAAGTGACTCACTTCTGGCTTGTTATCCGTTGACATCAAATGTACCCTTCTCAACACCAGAGGACCAGGACAGGATTGAGCAAAACCTCAGTGCCCTCGGAGATGGGTTAGGCATTCTCAAAAGTGCTCCACCCAGCCCCGGGACCCCACGACTGGCACAGCTCACCTGTACTCTTTTTATATGTGGGTTGCTACGTTTACTATTGTTTAAGACAAGATTTCTGGGACGCCTGGGTGGCTCAGTAGTTGAGCATCTGCCTTCGGCTCAGGTTGCAATCTTGGGGTCCTAGGATCAAGTCCTGCATTGGGCTCCCCGCATGGAGCCTGCTTCTCCCTCTGCCTTTGTCTCTGCCTCTGTGTGTGTGTGTGTCTCATGAATAAATAAATAAAATGTTTAAAAAAAAAAGGAAGGAAGGAAGGAAGGAAGGAAGGAAGAAGAGAAAGAAGAAAGAAAGAAAGAAAGAAAGAAAGAAAGAAAGAAAGAAAGAAAGAAAGAAAAAGAAAGAGGGAAGGAAGGAGAAAGAAAGAAAGAAAGAAAGAAAGAAAGAAAGAAAGAAAGAAAGAAAGAAAGAAAGAAAGAAAGAAAGAAAAGATTTCTGATCTTTAAAAAAAAAAAAAAAGTTTTGGCATAGTCCCAAAGAATGTAATTTTAGAAAATGAAGCAGCAGCAGAATGAATTGTAAAAGCCACTGGTCTACCCGATGCCTTCCTATACAGACCAACACCCAGAGAGGAAGGGAGGGACTCGCCCAGGGTCACAAGGCCAGTCAGCAGCAGCCTTGGTTACAACTCAGGCCTTCCAGCTCCTCTCACCCACACACATTCATGCATGCTCTCTCTCTCTTTCTCTCTCTCAATTAGATTTCTAGTTCTCCCGGGTACGCCAGGTTTTATCCTCAGGGAGTCACTGTAGTATTAGTTTCCTGGAGCTGTTGTATCAAATTACCACCAACTGGGTGGTTTTAAACAACAGAAATGTATTCTCTCACAAATCAAGGTGTCAGCCAGGGCTGTGCTCACTGTGAAGGCTCCAGGGGAGAATCCTTCCTCGCCTCTCCCTGGCTTCTGGTGGCTCCTGGAAATCCTTGTCAGTCCTTCTCTTGTAGATGCGTCCTTTCCTGTCTCTGTCTTCATTGTCACGGGGACTTCTCCCATGTGTGTCTCCTGTGTCCCTGTTTGTCTTCTTGTAAGGACACCAGCCACTGGATTAGGATCCACTAGCATATGCTGCCCTCTTAACTTGAATACATCTGCAGAGACCCTATATCCCATTCACAGGCTCCAGGAGGGACACTATTCACCCCAGAACAGCCATCTATTTGGGTTCTTTATCCAAACAAATGAATATCAGAGGCTTGAGAAATAGCCAGCAATAGCCAAATAACTAAGCATCTGAAGCATTTTCTCCACATCTTTCTCTCTGCTTCGTACGGTAGAACGTGTGGCCGGTTCTGCCCTTTCTGAACCCTGTGTTCCTCAAGGGCAAAAGGAGTTCCCAGCTCTGGCACAAAGGAAGGCCTTAGGAACATCTGCTGAACAAATGAATGAAATGAGACATTTGGGGGCATAGCCCCAAGAATGTAATTTCCAGTAACTAAACAGCAGCCCCTTCATGATCTCTGATAACTTGCTGGTTTCACAGTGGGCCACGGCCTCCCCCTGCCACGTCAGGAACGGGACTGGCATCTGGTAACCCGGCAGCAGGGGGCAAGGTGGCCTAATGGATGGAGCCCCGGGGGGGGGGGGGGGGGGGGGGGCGTGGAGGGGAGGGAGCGGTTGAGTTTGGTTCCACACACACCCAGCCAGCAGAGTCTCAGAATCAAAGCGCTTCCAATTGCAAGAACTCTGGGGAAAAAAATCTAGGCCAATTCCTTTTTGTACAGAGAAACAGGCCCAGACAGAAAGACTCTTGCCCGAGTTCACAGAGAGTTAGGATCCCAAACTCCAGACTCCATTCCCTGGGCCGATTCTAGTGCTAACAGTCTTCCTGGGACCCATCCTTAACAAATGATCAAAGAGCTAATCAATTTAACATGAGACTCTTTTTTTTTTTTTTTTCTAAGGTTGAAGCAGAGAGATTTTTTAAAAATATTTAAAAATATTTTATTTGTTTATTCATGAGAGACACAGGCAGAGGGAGAAGCAGGTTCCATACAGGGCGCCCTACATCGTGGGACTCATCCCCTGTCCCTAGGATCACGCCCTGGGCCAAAGGTGGCGCTAAACCGCTGAGCCACCTGGGCCGCCCCTAACAGGAGACTTTTAAAGGGCCTCCTCCTGATTTAATTCTATGTACACAATGTCTGTCCCCTTTGACCTAGTGATGCTTCCAGAAATGTGCTCCGATGTGCATAAAGATGTTCAACGCGGTGTTGTTTATAAGAGAGAAAAATTGAAAACAACATAAATTTCAACAGTAGGGGTCTGGTTTAATAAATTATGATAGATCTGTTTTATGGAATATTGCTAAAAATAAGTACTTTCAGAAGAATATTTATAAAGAAAATGTTCATGGCAGAAAATCAGGGAAATAATACATACACTACTATATGTGTATTACTATACGTATATATCCTCGGACTTTATACCTGAGCAAAGGTGGTCCCTGCCTTGGGTCCCACAGTTGAGAGGGTGTTCTGCATTTCATAAACTCACACGTACACACAAATAGTTATTACAGAAGACATGAGCACTTCTGTTACTCGGGACATGGTGCCCCGCATCGCATAGCATAACCCCAAACATCAGCTCCACTAACATCACTCAAGCTCCAAGAAATGTGTTTCCACCTTTTGCCCTCTGTCCTTGACACAAAAGAGGACCAAATTGCCACCACACTGGGTGGAGCGTGTTGCTGCTGACAAGAGAGACAGACACCACTGTAGAGCGTAGGGAAGATGTGAGCAGTAGATGCGCCGAAATAAGAGAAAAGACAAATGAATTTGTCACTTTCTCATAGATAGCATGAAATGCAAACCTTTCTTGCATAACCTAGTATCATCTCCCAGTAGTGCAAAGTGTCCATCTCTTTGCTTTTCTTCATGTTCTAATTCATGGTTCCAGACGTACTCACTAATTAGCACAATACTTGCAACAGCTGTACATAACAGCTGAGGAATATTTTGCAAAATCAAATAATTCATTTTACCCTTAAACTTGTATATATGTAGATTTAGACCAAAAAATGGATGAAGCATAATACCAACCCTTTACACTGACAACTAGAGGAATGTTGACTATTAAAAGAGCATAGTTTGGGGGTGCCTGGGTGGCTCAGTCAGTTAGGTGTCCAACTCTTGATTTTGGCTCAGGTCATGATCCCAGGGTGGTGACACTGAACCCTGTGTTGGGCTGCGCACTCAGCAGGGAGTCTGCTTGAGATTCTCTCCCTCCCCCTCTACTCCTCCCCCTGCTCACACTCTCTCTCTCTCAAATAAATCTTTTTTTTAAAAAAGGAGTGTAGTTTTAATTTAATCAAATGTTTAAAATTAAAAACTTCAGCTTTATTGAAATGATTTTGATCTAAATTTTTAATATTTACTGGTTATAATTGGAATTTTGCCTTTTCATCCTAATAATTTTGCATAGTTTAGAATCACAATAACTCTTTTATTTCTTTTTTTTAAGATTTTATTTGTTTATTTGAGAGAGACAGCACAAGCAAGGAGCAGGGACAGAGGGAGAAGCAGGTTCCCTGCTGAGCAGGGAGCCAGACATGGGGCTCAATGCCAGGACCCTGGGACCATGACCTGAGCCGAAGGTAGATGCTTAACTGACTGAGCCACCCAGGTACCCTGAAAATAACTCTTAGGAAATGATCTTGAAATCAATATTTAAACATGTGGTATGTGGGATACCAATAGTATTCTTGCCCTGGGCTCCTCAAATGTATGGGTTAGGCCTGTGTTTAGAAAAAGATCCTGACAGAAAATACACCAGGATTTTGAATTAGATTATGGGGTTGCAGATTTTTATTTTATTCTTTTATTTTTTCCTTTGTATTTTTCCCAGATTTTCTATAGTAAACACAGAACACAACAAAACATCAGGAAAAAACCCACAGTTAAGTGTATATTTTGAAGCACTGCATGTTTATCTGGGCAGCTCTCCAACCCCACCCCAACTTGAAGGACTTTCCACCTGCAACCAGGATCCCAGGTTTCTAATTCTGTCTGTCTGCTCCCAGAACCATCCCAGACTTTCAGCAGGAGAGACCCAAGGGGGGCTCCACTCTCAGCCCACCCTGAGCACTTCCCCCCTTTGCCGGCAGTGGTGTTTGTTAACGAGACTATGTAAAGCTGCCCCTGAATGCCTCCGGAGCCCCACACTTCTAGAAAACAGCATTCTCAGCTTGGGGTTTCCCCCACCCCGCAAAGCATTTAACTCAGAGCTACTAGGTGGAAACCCAGTGCCCTCCCTGGCATCTCCCTCCGGACAGGGCCAAACGCCCCACCATCTGACCTTCCAGGAGCTTCCTCTGGAAGATGATCAAGCACATAACGGGGAGAGGGGGTGCCGTTACAGTTCTACAGATCAGTTCTTGAGACTGGGCAGGTGTCATTTCCCCCATAAAGAGAACAGACAATGAAGGAAAACATCTGCATTTCTCCAGAGACAATCACAGTGGGAACAGAGAGATGGAGAAGGCAGGAGGATCTCACTGGCTCCCATCCAATCCCAGGGGAGCTCTGACACCTGTTGCTGCCCACCCAGTCTGGCAGCTGGGAGTGAATGCGGGCTGCACACCCCAGCCAGGTGGTCTCCCAGGTAGAAAGCACTTCCTGGAATTGGGAAGGAGGCTGTTGTCACCCTGTACCCTATAGGATCCCCAAAGGGCAAAGCCAGGAGGGCCTCATGAGGCTTCTCTCCACCCCCCACCCCATACACCACATAGCCTGAAGCCTTGCCTCCCACTGTGATGTTTTAAATTGAGCATAGGACTGGCCACATTCTTCAGAGACATACTTCAGGGTGGCTTTTGTTGTGGTTGTTTAGAAAGTATCTCCACCTGAAAGCTGCCACTGGGAAGTGCTTCTATGGGGGGCCCCAACCTGGGGCTCTCATTACAATGCAGACTCCTGGGCCCTGGCCCAAACTTGATAAACCAACCTCTAGGGATGGAGCCCAGACGTCTGCATCTGAAATAAACTACCCCCGTGCTGTGCTCCTGATACTAAGTTTGCTAAAAGTTACCAACCACAGCTGAGGACAGGTACAGAAAATCTCATGGCCCTGCTTCATGACACCTCCCACCATGTGCTCCTGCAGCAGGGCCCCCATTCAGCTGGGTCCAGACTCCTAGTGCCCCAAGCAGTGGGACCCTTGACCCCAGCTCTTTCTTCCTGAGTCTAACACCGCTTTCTGTGATTGGACAGGAGCATTAAATAGCTCCATTCCCCCTGGGAAGCCTGCAGCCACAGTTAAAAGTACTCAGGGCCACAGCTACCCAGAGCTGAGCACTACTTTACTTATGACAGGTGGGCATCTTTGGTGCTCTCTCCCACCAGCATCACTGGGACCCGGGCTCCCCACCCACTCTGCCCCACAGCCACACCTGCCTCTGCCTACTGTGCTCTCCCCTCCCCTCTCCTGACTTGGTACATTCCCCGGGCTCCCCGAAGGGCATCGTGGACTCTGCAGTCCTGGTAAATTTGACATGAGTAATGAATATATTGATATATGTCACCCTATCCTGAGCCCAACTCCATAAACACAAGGATGGGGCCTTGTGGGGATGGGGTTCACCCTCTACTATCTCCTGAACATTCAGTACAGAGTCTGGCACATTGTGGGAACCTAATAAATAATCGAATACATGGATATATGAACAGATCCCCACATTAACCTATGAAGCAAGAACTATTATCCTCACTTTTCTGCTGAGGTCCTGAGACAAGGTCAAGGAATGTACTCATACTGTCTAGCTACTAATCAGCAGAACAGCCCTGGACCCCACTTTTCCAGCCCCAAACCTTCAAGCTCTACCTCGGCCTCAGGGAGGCTTCAGGAGCAGCCGGGCCTGGGGTGCCTTTGGGAACTGGTTTGCGGTCTGGACTGAGACCTGGGAGTGTCTTCACTTAAAAATTCTGTCTTGCTCTTGCTCCCAGAGGTCCATTTCTGCCTCTCCTTTTCTCTTCTCTCCCTTTTCTTCCTTCTCAGGCCTCCCTAGCACACCGTCTAGCACAGCCTCAGAGAGTTGCAAAGCCCCAGTGAGCCCTCAATGGGAAACTTCTCAAAATAAAAGCAGAGTAGTGCTGGAGACAGAAAAAAAGAAGCCCACCATCACATCCAGGTGATTTGCTAGCCCTGCTGAGTCAGGGCAATAGAGGCACAGAAATATTGAAAAGAATTAGTGCCTTTTTCGTTTAAAGTCTTTCTTCAGGATAAAAGAAAAATAAATTTAAAAAAAATTAAAAAACAGCTCCTGAAGATAAAGCAAAGTATATTTGGAAAACTTGGAGAAACAGATATAATAATGATAATTGGAAACTAGCTTCCACCCTTTATAGCAAATCCTGATGAGATGCATCCTAAAGTGTAAACAGATTTGAACAATAAACTTATTGAACCATATACAATTATTTCTGGAGAGAAATGGATGAGCGGTTGGTTAGACAAATGGAAGAGGTGTGAATGATTCTTAACACTCTGATCTGGCAAAATGGTCCTTGGAAATTAATGGAACAAAAAATTATACCGGGGAAGAGAAGCATCATCAGGAGAAAGCACTAAACATAGGAACCATGAAATGAAAACGCATTCTTATGAATAAGAGAATTAATGAAATGAATTTAAGAAAAGGTCAAGTTGGGGAGAATATCAGATGGGCTGCAGCTCCACAAAGCCCCTAAATTTACTATGGCATTTGAAGCACAGGGCTCTGGAAGTACAAAGTCCCTGAGAAATCATCCATTCCGTGCTCTTTTTCTATAGTTGAAGTATCTCAGGTCCAGAGAGGGTGAGTGACTTGCCCAGGGCCACACAGTAAAGTGGGTACCGGTCTTTAGGCTGAATTCATGCCACATGTGGATCTAGTTGTGGCTCCATCTACTTTGAGCTGTGTTTAGTGACAGATGCTCTATCTTAGAGGCAGGAGACAAGCTCAAAGGAGCTAGCTCAAGAGAGACTCCATATAGAAAACACACTCGCTGGAATTAGTCACTTTTTTAGAGTCAAATTCTCACCTACCACTTACGAGCTGTGATCTTGTAAGGCACTCCATCTTTCTGAGCTTCAGTCTCCTGGTTTGTAAAATGAGGCCAACGTTGCCTACTTTGCAAAATGAAATGAGATATCCCAGGAAGAGCACCTCATACTCAGTAGGATCTCAATAAATGGCATTATTGTCATAGGCAGGACCAGCATTCACTGCCCTAAAATTCTACAGTTATCCAGAAAGAAAAGAAAAATTTAATGGCAACAAAAGGAAAAACAAAACTAGAAGTTTGACAGGAAGAAATTAGGAATGAATGTGGTCCCACACTGTGTCTTTCCTCAGAGAAGTCAACCCCAGATTGCAGAAAAAACATCCTCACACAGTGGGTGCTGCCTGAGGAAGTGCCAGCAGCTCTTTCCCGGCCAGCTTCCTGGGATGATACTCCTGAGGACTATTACCTCCCTCCCTCAGGTGTTGGCCACCAGGGTCGGTCCACAGCATGTGGCCCCTGTTACTGGCCATGCCCACTTGGCAGGGGAGTGGGATTCACTTGTCTGGGTGCGGTTCGGGGGTCAAGAGCAAGAAGCACCCTGGGGAGGAGGCTCCACTTCCCAGCGGTCCTGGAGGGGCAGTCTGGCTAGGGCACAGGATTTTGTGGAGGTCAGGTGAGGTCATACACGTGGGGCTCCTGAGGTCTCCAGGGAAATGAGGAGAGAAGCCTAGTTAGCAACTAATTCTTGTCCTATTCCTGGGAGAAGTCAAAGTGTATTTAGCCGGAATTATTCTCACAAGATAATACCATGAAGAGCTTACTGGTGTACTGAGCTATGATGCTCAGCGCTCTGCACAGACACGAGCTAAGACAGTCTGCACACCAGGTAGGCTCAGGCTCTCCGTGTGGCCACAACCCCCTCAACTCTTCAGGATCTAGATTCTTCAGACCGAGTCGCCTATTTTGAGTGAATCAACTAGACAGCAGCAATACGTTCCAGCTCAAGTTCCGCCACGTTCATACAACCTTCCCGACGCCCTCATCACAGTCAACTCCCTCCTCCACCGCCTGCAACCCCATGATGATCACTGTCTTCACGGAATTTAAGATGAGCGGGTGTCAAGTGGCAACAAGTGAGGTCAGAGAGCCCCTTTCCCTTCGTGCCCGGTGCCTTTAGCAGCATCTAGCTGGGTACCTGGCATGTGGCCAGGGTTCAGAAGCGTTCTCAGAATTAAATTAAATTAAATAATCGTGGGAAATGTGGGGCTGGGCCAGATGGACTCAGAGGTCAAATATTTTTTCTTTTAGATTTTATTTATTCATTATTTAGATTTTATTCATTTATTCATTATTTATTTATTTATTCAAATTTTTAAAGATTTTATTTATTTATTATTTCATTTGTTTATTCACAGAGAGAGGCAGAGACACAGGCAGAGGGAGAAGCAGGCTCCATGCAGGGATCCCGATGTGGGACTCGATCCCGGGACCCCGGGATCACACCCTGAGCCAAGGCAGATGCTCAACCGCTGAGCCACCCAGGAGTCCCCAGAGGTCAAATTTTCTAAGAGTGATTTTTATTATTTTTCTCTCTCTTCTCCTTTGTAGGGAAATCCAAGGTAGTTCGCCCCAAGGAGCTTACCGTAAAGGTAATGGACTCTGTCCAGTCATGGGCTTGGCAGTGGCTGGAGAGCTGGATCCCAGCCCAGGAAGCTGCCTCCGGGAAGGGACAGAGGCTATCCTTTTGGCGATGGATAGACCCAGGGTCAAACTCCAGCTTTCCTGCTTATTACCTTGGGTTCTCATCTTCCTCATCTGCGACAAAAAGATAATACTATTTCCCTCGCAGGATGGTAGAGAGATTTAAACATGATAACGTGCAAAGCACCCGGCTCATAGTAGGCTCCTAAGTACAGCAGTTCCATTCTCCTTTCGTGTTTTGAAGGGACATGGTGGGATAGAAAAAGGCTCAGGCTTCAGAACTCCGGTGACCTGGACTAGATCTGAAAGCTCCCTCCTCGGCATGTATGTGTGTGACTTTGAGCAAGTTATTTCATATAAATCAAGCCTCTGTTCTCTTGTCTGTAGAGTAAAAATAATTGAATTTACTTTATTGGGTTTGAGGGGAGATTAAATGAGATTGGTAAAATGCAGAGAACACTGCCTGGAATTTATTCAATTCTAAAGAAGTGGGTACTATTAGGAATGTGTGAGGCATCTACGAGGCCCACAGACAGGGCTGGGCTCAGTGGATTTGGGGATCCTGGCTGAGAGGGCCTGCCAAGAGCTAGGAGCAGAGGATGCGCTAGGCAGAAAGCCTCCAGTCTGGTCGGCACCACAAAGAGCTCTGAGGTACCAGGGGCTGGACCATGGCGATCCTCCAGAGGTTCACAGCCCCTGGGATATAAAAACTTTCCAGGGCATACCCAGCACAGGTAACTTTCCTGGCTCCCAACTTCCATGTGAATTCTTTCCTAAAACTGACCTGCCTTTGGTGGAAGCATCATCCCAGTTTTCCATCCCCATCCTCCCTTCTATAATCCTTTTACTGTACAAACAGACTCATGTTATCATTTCACCTGAATCTTACTATGGCTGCATTGTCCAGTTGAGTCAGAAATTCTGGTGCATCAAATAAAGGGACAATTCTACAAATCGTGTTCTCAAGTTACCTTTAATCAAGGCACTTTAACCATCACTGTCCAAATCCAGGCGCCCCACATACAGTTGTCCGGGTTGTTCACTGCATTATTTCAGGGATTGCCATCTAAATCATAGTCTAGTGAATCATAGTGAATGGCTCTCCTTGGAGTTTTGTAGTGCACAGACAACATGGCTATATGCCCCCATCTATCTCATGAAGAGAAGTTTTTCCAATAATTTTTAACTATTTAATAATTATCAAAGTTTGCAGTACATTCCTGTTATTTTTATCGGGTTTGTATTACTGATAGTTGAAATGATAACTCAATCCAGAAGAATTTTCTTTAATTCTTAAAGGCTTATGGTCACAGGAAATAAAAAAATTCAATTTATATACATTTTTTTGTTGCAGAGAAGTATGATAGGAAAATCAATAAAAGACTTTCAAGCATAAAAATACATTACATTCGAATAAAATTCTGTGGGGGAAGTGGATTGGAAATACAATTTCCTACTGTTAAGTAAGAGCTCATTCGTGTATTTTTTAAAAGGATGGTAGTGGGTATCAAATTGCTATATGTGTATTTTATTGGACATATTTAAATAGCAATGTGAGAGTTTTATGTCACAATTTATATATTTATACCAGACATTATATCCTTTGTAATTATTTAAAACTGTTTATTTAAAATTATTTAAAATTGTTTATGATATTCTAGATGTCAACATTAAACTGTTCAAGAAGGGACATAGATTTTCAAAATTATTTTAGGGAGCAGAGCACTGAGCAAATTTAACCCCACTAATGCCGACCCCATTTTAGTTTATTTTCTTTTTTTTTAAAGATTTTATTTATTTATTTGAGAGAGAGAGCACAAGTAGTGGGAGGGGAAGAGGGAGGAGAAGCAGTCTCCTTGCTGAGCACAGAGCCCCACGCAGGGCTTGATCCCAGGACCCCAAGATCATGACCTGAGCAAAAGTCAGATGCTCAACCAACAGAGCCACCCAGATGTCCATTTTAGATGCCAGCCTGCTCCAGCAAATGGATGCATCCTCTCCACAGCAGAATATATATCACCTTTTGGGAGGGTGAAGATGAAGGAATTCAATCAGGCCTCATCCCACACAGACCCTCAGAACTCAGGTGGTAGCTTAGAACTCTGGTTTCTCCTCCACCAAGGGCCCCTCACTGTGTGCCTGACACCATGCCTGGCACACCGTAGGCCTAAAATAAGTATGCCTACCCATGTGACAACCCCAAGTATAGGGAGATCTGCCTTTTTGCCAACAGAAAGTTCCAAAATAAAGCTTTGACCAACTTGCATGTATCAACTGTAAGGCATATAGATGGAATAGTCAAAGGTTTACGTATTTAACAAATTTAAAAATTTAGTTTCACATACAGTAATTTATATAAAATAAATTAATATACCAATGTAGTAATTATAAGTCCATATGTTAATTGAAACTTAACTTACTAATGTAAAGTCTTATATTAATTGGAAGGATATTTAGGGGCACTGCTTTTGTTCATGCTCACATTTAACACATGAAACAATTATATTCATTCTCTTCACATACCTCTTTGACATTAGTATCTTCATCACCACTAGAGCCACTTCTCGAGTCACCTAACACCACTTTCCAGAGCACATCATCGTCACTTCCATCCCTATCATTTAAGATACAAGATGTTTTGCATCCATGAATGATGCTGTCACTGGAAATTACACTCCTAGCCCCTAGTACCCATTCTCTATTCATGAGCTCTGCAAAGTAAACATTAGTGTATTGTTTTTTAAAGCAATCTTTAAAAGGCTTGTTTATAACATCCAACACTTGCAATTATAAGGAAAAATGACTAAATCTGTGGCTTAGTGTTTCTGTCTCCACTTTTGCTCTAGGAAGTGACCTCTATAAGCACTGGAAGCATAGCACTGATTGAAGTTATTGGGGATGAATATGTCATCCCCAAATGGTGCTTTTGGGTCAAATTAAATGAGAGCAAGTCCCATAACATGAGAAACTTAGTAAGGACTTGGACACTAGGTAAATCTCACTTTTCTGAGAGATGATAATGGGTGAGTGGCTGGGTGGATGGATAGTTCGGTACTGGAGTCTTTAGAATTCAAGACACCACCACTCCAAGTTTGGGGCTTAATACAGGCTACCCTCCAGGTCCCTAGTTTTCTTCATCGGAATCTCCTCCAACTAACCCACCAGCATGATGGGTTCCAGTTTGTTCCAGAGGGACACTGGTGCCAGGGCTTTAGTAATTCAAACCAGAGAAAGGAAGTCATGTTAACCACGTCCTTCCTCTGCACACACAGAGCACCGGAGCCTTCTCCAACATCCTACTGTCTCCCAGCAAGGTTGTGAGGTGAGTGCTTACCAACATTTAGCCAATAGAACACAGGAGCTCTAGGCTTGTTTCAACTGCATTTACAGAGACACCGAAACTTGGCCAATAATTAATCTCCCAAGTAGTTACAAATGTATGCCCAGTGGCCCAGAGCTAGAAATCCCAGGTTGAAACCTTTGTTCCTCCACTTAAAAGACATATGACAAGTAGTGATTCGTTTAATCTTCCGGGCTTACTTTTCTCACCTCTAAAATGGGGGCAATAATATCTACCTCATAGAGTTATCATGAAGATTAAAATAATGGTACCTAGCCCAGAATCTGGGACACCATAAGCTCTGCCCATAAGAACCTGGAGTTATACTCAGGCTCTGAGGGTAGAAAATGTAATACAAAAAGAGAACCAGTTGCTCCTGGGAAGGACATAGCTTTCCCTGGACAGCAAGCGGCCACAATGTTTATCTCCATGCATGTGAAATGCAAGAAAGATAGTACCCTGGGCCCTCACCCAGACACAGCACCAGAGATTCTAGCATGGATCTTGGAGTGTGACAAGCATCTTAAAAAAAACACGTTTGTGGCTTGTTTCTCTTATTACAAAAATGATACAGTTCATTATACAGTGGAGCAAAAAGAAAATTACAATCAACTCTAATTCCCAGAAATAACATCAGTTAGTATTTCAGTATACATCCTCTCAATTCTTTTTTGTTTGTTGGTTGGTTGTTTGTTTGCTCTTCCTCTTCTAATTGCAAACAAAGGAGCATACTCTCCATGTCATTTTGTCACTTGCTTTTCTCACCCTGTGGACATCTTTCTACACATTAACTATTATTTTACAACATTTTAATGATTACATAATGCTCTTCTAAGTGATTTTGCCATGCCTTTCTTTCCAATCCCCTTTCTTTGGGGGTTTTTGAGTTGTTTCTAAAGTTTTTCATTGCAAACTGAAGCCTGTTTGAATTCTATGGTGTATAAAGCACTTGCTTCATCACTTTGGATCTTCTCACTCACTTGGAAAGAGGGGAATGGGGATCATCCCTCTCTCCATTTGACAGGTGAGAAAACTGAGGCTGGGGAACAAAAAAATGGCTTGCTCAAGGTCACTCAGTAACTAGCAGAGCAGCTCCCAATCTGGGTCTTCTGAGCCTCTAGCTAGGCCAACTTCCTGACCTTCCTTTCCCCACTGCTGGCCTCAGGGAGTTACGAATCCTCCAAAGGATGCTCGTGTCTTGTCTGCCTCTTCTTTCCCAGGAGTATCTGGCTTAGAGGGACCATTTAACCCAAACCAGAAACTCAGAGCTCCCAATCCGAGTAGGTCCTCAAACACTCTTTAACCTATCATCCAGTTTTATTTTGATCATTGTAGTTATCATGATTTGTTACCTTCTTATTTATTTACTTGTCTTTTATATAGTCCAGTGATTCTCAGTGGGGCAGAACCAACCCCTAGTGATCAGGAGGCAAGGCATGGGCTTGTCTCACGAACTTACAATGCCCAATTTTTAACCAGACATCTGTGTGGGTCAAAAAACATGTATTTTTCTCTAAATCTAGACTCAAACTCCATATTACACATGAGCACAAAGGATAGTATGCTTGGTTTAATTTACACTGACTTTCCCAGGAATGCAACCACCATGGAAATGAACATTATTTTACTTTCTTCAATTTGGAGTTTCCTCCTTTCAGAAAATGACATCACCCATGGGGGCACCCTTCATGGGATCTGAGTCTTGTATCAATCTGTACTTGTAGTTTTCACACTCAAAGCAATTCTAAGGATATTGACCAATATCTTTTTTTTTTAACCCTTATTTCAAATTGTCAATGAGAAAAAGTCATCAACATTCAGTGGGATATTATCTCTTTTTTTCTTAAATTCAAACATTCATTATAAGTATAAGCATCCGAACATCTCATGATGTTTTCTAGTGTACTTATGATCAAACATTTGAATAATGGAATAACATTATTTTATTACGATTACTTTCATTTTTCCATTAAACTACAGTGAAAATGCTATACTGTTTTTTTATTATGCAAATAAGTGTAATGTATTGTCTGTGAATTTAATTTCAGGATGATAAAGGAGCCATTCAAAAGATCTGAGTGACAAAGGGACCTTTGGGTCTGATTGTATTGAGAGCCACTGGTGTGGTCTGTCTCCTCCACTGACAGATCAGCTCCATGAAGGCAGGGCCTGGTCTGACTGAGTCCCCACTGTCCCCCAGCATCCAGACCAGTTGAGTAAAGGAATGATAGAGGCATTATAGGCATTGTAAAAAAATTTGGGTGGGGGAGATATTTATGGGCAGAGTTCAGTCTTCAACAAGTTGATTAGGTAATATTTCTGAGATTCCATTTCTCTAAGTACCAATTGGGGTAGGAACCTTGACCTGCCCGGATACTAAGAAGTTTCAAAGAGATCAACGATTCAGACTCCTGACACAGTGCCTGGCATAGGGGAGGGCTGAGTAGTTGATTGCTGTTGTTGTTTTTGTTGTCCTTAGATTTCTCAGGCAGTAAACCATAACTCTCTATTGTCAGCTACCTGGCTCTCTTCTCTCTTCAAAATCTGGCAGTTGTTATTAATACATTTTCCTAAAAATCTCCTATTCCCATTGATTTCCTCTCACCTCCCCCACCCCAGACCTGAGCTACCTTCAATAATCTCACTCTAATTGGAATTGGGACTGTCAGGGTGACTTTCCTGTCCCCTCCCCAATTCTCACCTTGGTCTTGTCTGCCAGATGCAACCATCCCCACAGCTCCAAGCAGAAGCCACAGACCAGGAGGGTGCCGTGCTGGCCAGACTCCCCACGGGCGCTGTGGCGGGGCAGGTCCAATGCTCCAGACTTCATCTGCCACGCGGGCAGTGGACCTGGCACCCCTGCCAATTCTCCATGATGAAATGCTGCCGCCCCGGGGGAGCCATCGCCAGCCTTCCACGGTGGCTCGGCGGCAGGTTTATCACACTCGCTGAGAGAAGACATAATCAATTCCCCAGCTGGCACTTTGCGCTGAATACCCACTTTTTCAGCTTGATAGCAGGACTAAATTAGTTATTTAGCAACTAGGCCCTAATTTAGAGCGAGCGAGAGCCTTGACAAGGATCATTGTTCAAGGCCATCCCCCCTTTGCCTTCAGATAGGAGGCCCACAAATCCCCAGAAGGTGATAAATAGACAATTAGAAAATAGATATATTTGGTTAGATCTACAAGGCTCCCCGGCGCTGTCAGGCTCACAATGAAGGGGGCCGGGGTAAATTGGTGGCCAATGAACGCCAGCTGCACGGCCATCCGTCCTGCAGACACTCAGCCATATGTGGCCATTTACAGGCCGTCCTGAAGAATAGATCGGACCAATAAGACCAGAGGGAACTAAAAATACTTGACAAAGTTGGCTGCTCTTCATTTAACAAGAATAAAATATCTAATGGGGTGTAATGGAGGCCATCAATCACCTACTGCCAGACCCAGCGTAATACCACACTTTTAACTATTAATGCAACTTTCTTTTCTCTAATAAGTGGGACAGGCACATCCGCTTTGTACACAGGGTGGATGTTTGGGGAGTGGAGATGAATGGGAGATGGTCCAGGCAGAGGATAAATTTCAGTTTAAAAATAGAAAAGGATGATGGGAATGTAAAATGGGGCAGCCATGAGGGAAACAGTATGGCAGGTCCTCAGAAAGTTAAAGAGAATTACCACACAATCCAGCAATTCCACTCCTATGTATATACCCAAAAGAATTGAAAGCAGGGACTCATATAGTATGTACACATATTCACAGTAGCATTATTCACAATAGCCAAAAGATGGAAGCAACCCAAGAGTCCATCAATAGCTGAATGGATACACGAAATGTGGCGTACACCTACAATGGAATATTATTCAGCCTTAAAAAGGAAGGATATCTTGATATATGCTACAACATGGATGAACCTTGAGAAGAACATTATGCTAAGTGAAATAAGCCAGACACAAAAAGACAAATATTGTATAATTCCTCTTATGTGAGGTACCTAGAATAAGCAAATTCATAGAAAAAGAAAGTAGAATGATGGTTGTCAGGAGCTGAGGGGAGGGGAGGTTGGAGAGTTAATGTTTATTGTACAGAGTTTCTGTGTAGGATGACAAAAAAAAGTTCTAGAATTAGATAAAGTGATGGTTGTACAACATTGTGAGTGTACTTAATGCTACTGAATCATAAACTTAAAAATGGTTAAGATGATAAATTTTATTGTTTTTATTTTAAATGGGAATGAGAGAATAGGCAAAACATTCCAGTTTGCCTTAGGAACAGAAAAATATTGTGAATTTGGTTAATCTGAGAACATTAAAAAATAAGTCACCCCAGGAGATCTTCTCTTGGGCAAGTCATGCTTTCTTGGGGTCCCAGTTTCCCTGTCAATAGATGATAGATGACAACCCTTGACCCCTCTACCTCCCAGAATATTTGTGAGACCCCAATGAAATGAATGGGAGGGACATGGGCATCCTTTGTAAACCATTAAGCACTGTTTTCTCATTTGTCAGTCTATACCTATTTCCAGCACAGCTAATAAACATTTCAGGAAACCTACTAAAGGAGACTCATCCATATGGACGGAGCCATCAATCTGAAAGACCCCATGGATAGGAAAGTCGAGTCTCCACAGATGGAGACCAGACTCTGTCCTCAACCCACCACCCACTTGGGGAGGCTCCCCCTTGGCCACTGCTGGTTTCATGCATTATTCAGTCACCAGAGTCACCCTACAGTGGCCCTGATGGTGTCCTTCACACAGTCTGAGAGTGTCTCCAGGTAGAGCAGGCAAGGAACAAGAAGCAGAATGACTTTGAACACACCTGCAGAGTGCAGATGAGCCAGGTGCTGTGGCAGCGTGGGGCTGAGCGCTCTTTGTGGAGAAGGCAGGAGAGGTCTGGGCATTCGAAGGGATGATGACGGCTGCAGAATGATGACCATCAGGTTTCATGGTAATGCCTGTGGTTTGAGTTCTTTGTAGGCTTTCACCTTTCCCCATGCCCAACTGCATATTTTGGGCTTATTAAAAAGATTCCTTCTACTTCAGTTTTTAAAGCACATATATGCCTCCTGACTCATTTGATCCTCAAAACCACCTTGAAGATAAATAGATGGAATATTTCCTTCTCCTGAATTTGGCATGCTTTCCTTGCCCTACTTCACCAAGTTTGAATTCGATTCAGTTCCCTCTGCTCACTGTTTTATATAAACCCATGAACCCAAATGCCCTTTATCTCCTTTCTTTTTCCATGCTCAATTATTAATTCACTTAGCAAATTATACTAGTTAGGATTCACGAGAAGCAAAAAACTAACTCAAATAAGCTTAAGCAAAAATGGGGAAGGATTAAAGGAGGCTCTCATGAATCCCAAGAATGAGAATGTGGCAGGGTTCTAGGTGCAAATCCTAGAACCCCAGCCCTGTTCAGCATAGTCTTCATCTCCCAAATTTGGCTGGGCATCTATGACTTTTCTCTTTGTCTCTCTTTATCTATCTATCTATCTATCTATCTATCTATCTATCTATCTACCTACCTACCTGTTTTCCCTGATCAGCCTTCTCTAGTTCAAAGAGAGGATATATGGTGGTCAAAAGTTCCTGAGTTTTAACCACTTATGTTTTTAACCACTGGAAAGAAATAAATCTGGCCCTTCCTCTGTTCTAAATTTTAGAAGCACCAAGAGGGGATTTACTGGCCCAGGTACATACCTCCTGGGCCAGTCACCAGTGGGAACAACCATACAGATGGAATGGAGTGGGAGGCAGCAATCCTAAAAGAAAATGGTTGGGGCATCAGTGCTGGGAAACAAAACATAAGGTGTCCATTACACAAATACATCCATACCCACCGTCTGTGAGGCATTTGTTCAAAAATATGTATTGAGCACCTACTATGTTGAGCCACTAAGGCACTGGAGACAAGGCAATAAACAAGACACTACACCTGCCCTCAGGGAGCTTACAGTAAGCTTACAGCTTACAGGGAGCTACCAGCAAGAGAGATCATACATACTCATAATAACAAATCACAAGTTTTTGTAATTGAGGTGTCCATAAAGAAGGAAGATAGGACATATGTCAAAATAGGCCAGGAAATATACATGTGTATCTTCTGACCTAGTTTCGATGGATGAGATGTCTTCCCTGAAGAAGTGAGGTTAAAGCTTTGATTAAAGGATGAGGAGTGGGTATCTGGAAACTGCTGAGTACTCTGAGAAATTTAAAGTTGAAGACCCCATCTTTAAGAAACTTCAATCTAACAGGGCAGTGTTTCCTGGAGAGTTCCACAGAATACTGGATGCACAAGTGACTGGTTTATATAAAAGGTTCGGTGGTCAAATACATTTTGGGAACACTGTGTTGGATAAACTATTCTCTTTGCTGCAGAACTTGTTAGCAATTTTTATATGCCAAGGTGCCCTGGCAATCTCCAAAGACATTCTCTTTTCCGATCAAGACAGACCTTCATAAATAACACCTTAAAATGCAAGCAGAAGTGCTTTGTCAGAAAACCCTATCAATTTATGGAGGGTAAGAGACCTGTCCAAGGACACACAGCTCATTAATGATAAAATCTGGACTTTATTGACCTTCCCACTGGCCCTTCCTCTCCCCCATCTTCTCTGCATGATGGAGGTTGTGGATGCAAGATAACCATTCTCCCAGCCTCCTTTATAGCTATGGATGGCCATATAACCCATTTCTGTTAATGAGATGTTAGAATTCCTCTTAAAAGCTTGTGAGAAGGACTTTGTTCTTAATATAAAGAGAGACTGAATATGATGAGTTCTCCCAGTGTGCTCCCTTCCTACTTCTGGACTCTGTTGACAGAAGGCATGGTATCTGGGCTGCTGCAGTCATCTTGTGACTATGAGGAAAGACATCACCAACACCATGAGTTGAATAAAGCATCAAGTAGGTGGGAATAGCCATGGCCCTTGATTACAACATTAAATTGCTGGACCAAGTCTGTGACCATCCACCTATGGACTTCTTGCCACAAATACCCACTTTAATGAGGGAGGGTATTATGTTACTTGCAGCCAAAAAAGATCCTTACTAATTCAATTCTCAACCCTGGTTATCCACCTTTAAAAACCCTGGTTTTTAAATGCATTTTTATTTTTATTTTTTTAAAAGGTTTTATTTATTTGAGAGAGAGAAAGTGGGTTGGGGCAGAAGGAGAAGAAGAAAGAATCTGAAGCAGACCCCACACTGAATCAGAGCCTGAAGCAGGGTTCAGTCACACAACTGTAAGATCATGACCTGAGCCAAAACCAAAAGTTGGACATTAAACCAACTAAGCCACCCAGATGCCCCTAAATGCATTTTTAAATAGAATGTCTCCCTGTTATTCCTGCTAGAACACCCCTCAGGATAGGAATGAGCACATATCAAAAATATGTATCTTTCAAAATAATATTTAAGCCAATATTCATAAAGGAAAAAAACTTTTTTAATTCATTAAAAAATTTATCCCCAAAACTCATTGTGACATTATGTTTGAGAAAAGCCTCAAGTTTCTTCTAACTATAACTGGTAGACCATCAGAAACACAAAAAATTATGAACAGTGAATCAGGAAACAATAAAAAGGAAGTGTGTCTCAGCTGGGGCTGGTCCTAAAAGAAGCTTTGTCACACTGCACAAATGACCGTTAAAAACCTATGTATCATTTAATGACAGGAAGGAATGTTGTAAGCCTTTTTACATCCTAATGTGATCATTTCTAACTTAAATTTATAAAGAAATTTGACTGTTTCAGTAAAATTTAGTTGAAGGATTTGGGTGGCATATAACACATTGAAATATCTTCCTATTTAAAATAAAAATTGGCTCCCAGCTAGCATGTGTATGCAAAGTGACTTTTCAGGAATGAATTACTCAAAGTACAGATGTCTGTAATTTTATGTGGCAGGAAAACTGGATTTGAATTGTTTTAGAAATGCCTTCACTGAACTACAAATCAATACTCCTCTTGTATTAAGAATCAATATGATAATTGGTTGTATAAAGAGTTTCTGCATCTTCTGCTGAACAGCGATTAGTCATTTATTCTCCGTAAGGTTCTACACCACTAACCCACAAGTCTGGCTGTGCATCAAACCCACCTGAGGAGCTTTTTAAAAAAATATTGATGCACATGTCCCATCGTAGACAAATTAAACAGAATCTCTAGAGGCCAGATGATTCTTAAGTGTCCTCAAGTTTGAGAACTACTGCTCTAAACAACAAATTCCTCCAAGAACTTAGGAACAGGAAAATATTGATATGACAACAAGATTTATGAAACCTATCAATTTCCTTTTTACCCTGGCTATCCAGAAGCTCAACCAAACTTAGTTATAGTAACTCTCTTGCACCTGGTTCTTACTTTGGTTAACTCTCTCCATTATCCAGATGTCCAGATGCCACTTCTTTTATCTATAATTCACTTGTATCACAATAAAATCCCAAATCTTCTGTGTTCTATCATCAGACCTTCCACCAACTGACCAACCATTCTAGCATATATGACCACACACATGACCACACACACACACACCAGGATTTAGCTACTCCAGGAAGCTGTATCTCCTAATTTTGACTTGAATCTTTTTTCCCCCCTCCAGAAGTTTTTGATTGCCTTTAACATGTTCTACAGTGGTTAAAACCTTGACTAATCCAATTTCATATGAATCAAGGCTATCAAATATTAATATCAACCTACTTTCTGTGGCTAAATTTTTTTTTTTAACTTTGGGAACAAAATATGTGGCTTCATTTATGCCTGAGTTCATCAACCAGTTAAAATTTTTTGTGTTGTTCTTTTCATCAGCTCTGACAAAGTGATATGGAATTAGACACCCTGTGAACTGTTTCTTTGGTCTAATGTGTGAGCTGCGCTTCACTAGAGGGAATAAAATAATCCACTGTCATTTCTGTTTTTATCATATTCATTTTTGGCAGTGAATTTATTCACTCTTCACTATATAGTTATTTATGTGCTACAATCTCGCATTTTTGCATTCCCCAGAGAACGCACCATTAAAACTCTTAATGTGACACCTCATATTTTTAGTAGACTAGAAAATAGTTACAATTTTAATTTAAATTGAAATGACTATGTAATAGCTGGACAAATCAGTTTGAGATCCCCAGAGCTCTTAATTGTAATTCTCCATTGTTTTCCATGCATAAATTTCTTTTCCAAAGTGCTCATTCTGAAATACTCACTCATTTTTTTTCAGCTGTTCCATGCTCATTCCAAACTCACTTATTTAATAATTTTCAATGGTTAACAACTTCATGATTAAACTTTAATGTTAAATATAAATGGTTGAAATAATAAGCATATTAGAGTGTTTTAAAAAGAAAGAGGATTGGACATTTAAGGAATGATGAATAAGTATCATGTAAAAGAGGAGGAGAGAGATTTGGTCTGGCCAAGAATAAAGCAGAGACCCAGATTTTGATAGTTTCAATAGACATATATTTGAAATACCTGTGGTAGACATGAACGTCCAATTCTGCTCCAAGCAATGGCAGAGGAGACTCAACATGATGGAACTCAGGGCTAGACACAGCTATGAAGATATCTAATCTAGCCTTCTCACTCTACAAATAAGAACACAAAGTTCGGAAAAGGGGAAATTTTCTCAAAATAAAATGATTTATTTGCCAAGAGCAAGCTAAGAGAAGAACTGGAGGTGAACCAAAAGAAGGGGGAAAGACTCTAGAGAAGGCAGGCAGACAGCCTCTTTTTCAGAATCCCCATGTCCACCAACAAAGTGTCAGATCAAGCAGTAAATGATTTGATAGCTTCCCATTACCCGCCTACTGTGGCTATGTTTCACAGCATTTGATTCTGAGTTTAAAAACAAAAACAAAAGACACCACCTGAGCTACTGTCAGATCAGATTTTATTTTAACCTGGTCTGGCAATGTTAAGAAGGTGAAAATGTCTCCAATAGAAAAGTGGTATAATGTCTCTCAAATAAGCCTTGACGGGTCTCCCCAGCTCCTTTGAACACTTTTGGAAGCAAGAATATTCTATTCTTCCCCTCCGTGCCACACACACACACACACACACACACACAGAGGGTCTAATGAAGGCAGACTGTTGAGCTGTCCCTCTACTTAATGAAGAAGATTTAAAACATCTAGAAAAGAGCCTTTGATAGGTCCTGGTAGTCCTGGAGTCCAGTACTGACCCTGCCGCTAACTAATCATATGACTTTGGTCAAGTCCATTCACCACTCTGGGCCTTAATTTCCTTATCTATGAAATGAAAAGAAAGGGCCCAGCCTTTCCAGCTCTAATATTCTATGGACTCTAATTCCATCCCTTAACTCCATCTTCATGTCCTTTCCTTGACATTTATTGAGCAGGCCAGGTTCTGTGCTTGGCACTGGAATATCAAAGTGGATAAGGTGCTGTCCCCGCTATCCAGGGGCTCAATCTACTGGAATAAGACAAAAAATACAGAATTGGGAGTTCAGCAAGTAGGGGTTTAAGATAAATATGAAGTTTCTGGCACCAGCATTTAAGTGACTGGTCATGTCATTGTCCAAAATGGATAAAGTGACCTTATAATGTATCATTCAAACAGAAACATTTCTGAGGAGAAAAGAGGGATTATTAATAATTATGCTGGGACAATAGGCTTACACTGAGAATATTTCAGCAACCTGGGATGTATGGTCACCCTAAAGAAAGGGACAGTGGGGAAAAAATAGAGTGGGGGGATAAGTTTGGGCCTAGAAATGATGCCTTTTGGGTTCCTATGGAACATCCAAATGGAGCTGTACAGTGAAGGTGGACTGGGTAGGACTTGAAGCTGATAAGAGAGGTCTGGGCCAGAGATGCAGATTCTGGAGCCATCACAAGGCACAGGAAAGATGAGAATATCTAGAGAAATATGAAGAGCAGGAAGAGAAGTGGCCAGAGTCAGAAGCCTGGAATTAACATCTAAGAGGCAGATAGGCGACAAGGTTGAGGCATGGTTGGAAAACCAGAAAGGAATAAAATCAAAAGCAGAGAGAATTCCAAAAGAAGGAAATGGGTAATAGTGTCAGGAGCCAGGTAGAGCTAATGTGGTCACTGAGTTCAGCTACAAGCACAACAGTGGTACCCTCAGAGACCTGACCTCTGGGCGCTTCTCTCCACAGCCATGCTCCAATAGCCCCTGTAAACCAAAGGATTTCTCACCTTCTATTTAAACCTAGTCCCATCTGTATGGAGTCTATTTGTGGATCTGAGAAACAGATGCCTTTTCTCCCTTTCCCTCTCTCCCTCTCCCCTACCCAACATCCTTTCTGCTTCCAACATCAGCGATTTCTCATCTTGCATCCCCTTTCCCTTCTGCCTTCAACCTTCATCTTCATAGGTCTTACCTATCTAGCCTCCATCCCACCACTCTTGCAGCCAAGTCCATGAGCATGGGACCTGAACCTCTTGCCTCTACTTCTCAGCAATTCTCTTGCATTCCTGAGGTCAATTTTCTGCCCTAGCACATTCGTGAACCTATCCCTGATTCCTGCTTGACAGATCCAATGTCTCCTCATGCCTTGTCCTCCTGGTTCTCTCAGCAGCCTCCAGGACTGCTGTCTCTGCCTCCTTCAAAGGCCTCTCCTCTTAACTTTGATGACTTATTGTTTCCTCTCCTGTCTCTTCAACTCCTCCACCTATTCCTCAGATGTGCAGTTGACAGTGGCAGCAGTTTGCCTGGGGCTTAGACCCACTCATATAACCCTGAGGCCAGAGATGATGCTGGGCCATTGGAAAAGTCTCCCTTTCCTAGAGTCAGATCTTAGACTTGGGCTTTCAACCAAGAAACCCCTGGGATTCCCACTCTACAATGTAGAAATGGGATCAAGGATTCTCATATCAAGAACCTCATAGAATTATTGCCCTTTGAGGTGAGAAAAGAGCCTCAAGTGATTCATTTCAGACATCACCTAATCTTTACACCCCCTCCCCAACAGTGCCAGTTGGGGGACTACCCTGCTGCTGCTGGAGCACTCCAGGGACGGGACTGGCCACTTTCTGGACGAGCATGTTTTCTTCTTAGATAGCTAAGAAGAAAGACCTACCTCATACCAAACCAAATCCAGCTTATTATACCCATGCATTTGGTCTTCTTTATACTTGACAGGTCTACCCAGAAAAGTTCAAATCCCTCTTCCACGTATCTTCAGATTTGTGAAGATGCCTGTCACATCTCCTCCTCAGTCTGATCTCCATAAAGCCTCGACACCTCCATTCCTCCTGCCGTCCCTCATATCACACAGCTTCCAATCTCCTCATGACCCTGACTCACTTATTCAAGTGTAACCATATCCAACAGTGAAGTGTGTGTGTGTATGTGTGTGTGTGTGTGTGTGTGTGTGTATAAGTGAACAAAGGGAATTTCTTCTGGTTTTCCTTTAAGTAGTTCATTTTTGCAAACATCAGGGAACAATTTCCGAGAGGCAGCATGACATATGATGACATAGGAACAAGGTTACCCAGAGCCCAGCACATCAGACAGTCTGGAAAACCCTTAAGTGAAGAATGCTTGTCTCCATGAAACCTTGATAATTTAAAAGGGACAATGACTCTCTGAAGCAGTCAAGGTCTCCGTTAAATCCAGCAAAGCTAGGAGACTGGAAGGGGGGGCTTCTCATGCAAGGGGACCCTTTGGTCTTTAGCGACATCATTATCTGCAGGTTATTATCATTACTACAAATACTAATACACTTTTATTAAGCACTGGCAATGACCCAGGGCAAGTGAGTTTAAGTTCATATTATATCCATTTTCATTATCGAGAGAAAAGAGGAGAATGAACAAAGGACTATAATGTGAAATTCTAAAGTAGGAAAAATGAAAAAAGGTTAATTAAAAAAAAACCCACATAGTAAAGAGAAAGGCTCCAACTGTTCGTGGTCAGGAGCCATGATGGATGGTGGATCTTGTCACCCTAGACTTGTCCCCTATGATTTCTTTCTGTCTCTCTCTCTAAAAAAAGATCCTCCTCTCAGCTAAGGACATGGCAGGGACAGGGTAGGGTGGAGAGAAGGGCAGTAGACTTTTATTTCAAGGGCCGTTTCCAGCTCTGAAATTGTAAAAATCAATATTTCCTCATTCTAATATCCAGCCCAAAACAGAATCAAGTTTAACATTAAAAACATTAAAATATAAAAATAAAAATGTTAAATCCTGAGAGATACCCCTTTCCCCAGAGGTCATTTTTTGTACCTCTGACACTAAAATATCAAAGTGTATCACTCTCACCTCTGAGTATACCCTTCCCTTCTAGATGGTTTTGGTCTCTTAGGACAAATGCAAGAAATTTCCCATTAACCACCAAACTTCGTTGAAAGTCTCCCTTGAAATTAAATCTTTCTGCTCTATAACTCTGTGCTTGGTAATTCTAAATATTTTCCTGTGCAAGTTATTTCTCTCCATAAAGTGAATGCCTGAGGCTTCTCAAAGTGTATAAAGCAGACTGGGAATTCAGAACACCAAAAAGATCAACAGAATGAACACCTAAACCTAGAGGAAGTGTGCTGTCCAAGCCAGAGTGTCCTTTTTAAGGAGTGTTGTATTTTGAGTATATACTTAAGTCACATGGTAAGGTGTCTGTAGCTACTCTGTTGGAGCTACTTATCTTAGTCAAAACTTGAAACCATCACTCCTTTAAAAAAAAAAAAAAAAAGAGAGACACACACAGAGAGGCAGAGACATAGGCAGAGGGAGAAGCAGGCTCCTTGAAGGGAGCCTGATGTGGGACTCAATCCCTGGACCTGGGATCACACCCTGTGCTGAAGGCAGACGCTCAACTGCTGAACCACCCAGGTGTCCCTGAAACCATCACTCTTAATTACACATCAAACTTCAATGCCATTTGTGGTATTAGCTAGGAGAGACCCTTAAAAGAGGTTTGTACCTGTTTGCGTGTGTGTCATGTTTATAGGAACAAATCCAGAGATGGTCAGTAACTTACCCAAGGTCATAAGCAGAATCAGCTCTAGAGTCCAAAGGCCTGAGTCCCAGAATCCAGCATTCTTCCTGCTAAAGTGCAGTCTTGTAGATAGTGATACAAAAAGACACAGCTAGTCTTAAAGAAGCTTTCATAATGCCTTAAGGTAGGAATAAGAGGTCATACCCTGGATCTTTCTTCTCATATGCTATGAGAAACAGGTGCCTCTTGGAAAGTTGGCATAGAGGATCATGTGGAAAGGTTACCCCAAAACCCCAGGTGGGAACTTCAATGCATCTTGTTGCTGCTCAATTGGTTTCTCATTGAGACTCTAAGCAACCCGATGGCAGGATAATACATGTATTCTTTCCCATATCTCACCTAGCACCAATATGAAGTTTAAATTCAACAAATGGTGACTGAGCAACTGAACTAAATGAAATTAAAAGTGAGTCAAGAGGGACGCCTGGGTGGCTCAGTGGTTGAGCGACTGCCTTCAGCTGAGGGTGTGATCCTGGAGTTCTGGGATCGAGTTCCACCCTGGGCTCCCTGCATGGAGCCTGCTTCTCCCTCTGTCTAAGTCTCTGCCTCTCTCCTTCTGTGTCTCTCGTGAATAAATAAATAAAATCTTTAAAAAAAATGAGTAAAGAACGAATACATATTCAACAAATGGCATCAACTGGCTAATCATTTGGGGGCATTAGATTTAGTACTGGAGGGCACATGGGTAGCTCAGTGGTTGAGTGTCTGCCTTTGGCTCAGGTTGTGGTCCTGGGGTCCTGGGATTGAGTCCCACATTGGGCTTCTTGCAGGGAGCCTGCTTTTCCCTCCCTCTGCCTCTCTCATGAATAAATAAATAATATCTTTTAAAAAATAATAAAAAAGATTTAGTACTGGAAGGCCTGGGAGCAAGCATAAAATACCAGATTTTTGTTTTGACAACACCACTCCACATAGAGTCCAGTTAGAAGGATACTATAAAGCTCATCCTCTGGGCTTACTTAGGACAGACCCTGTATCATGAGCACACACATATTCTGACAGTTCTTACAACTGCCCTCCCCAGAAGAGGGTACTATTTTTTCTGTTTAATAGCTGAGAACCTGAAGCTTTCAGAGGCCAAGCAAGTGCCCAAAGTCCTTCTGCTCAGACATAACAGAGCTTTCACAATAACTGCCATTTCAAACACCTTAAATTTTTAAAAATCTGCCAACAATCTCCACTTAATAACATATTCCTATCAATGTGAGTGTTGCTGCTATTAGCACTACCTTACTTTCGGGCATTGTGTTTCAGACTCATCTTGCATATTTCCTACCCCAGTCCTAGATAGAATCAGCCATTTCTCCAAGGAGTCCTGGTTCCTTTTGTTGGAGAATGGTATTAGAAACAAGATCTGGGTACGAGGCCTACTTGTTGCTACCAGAGTATCTTTCAGAACTTCTCAGCTGACAAAGAAATATAAGTGCTAACACTAAGCTGTGTGTGTGTATGTATGTATGTGTATATATATATATAATCTTTATTTTTTTTTAATATTTTATTTATTTATTCATGAGAGACACACAGAGAGAGAGAGAGGCAGAGGGAGAAGCAGGTCCCATGCAGGGAGCCCAATGCAGGACTCGATATCAGGACTCCAGGATCACGGCCTGGGCTGAAGGCAGCTGCTAAACCGCTGAGCCACCCAGGTGTCCCAAATAAAATCTTTAAAAACGAAACAAAAAAAACAGAATTGTTAACTTGTACTCTCATGGGAAACAATTTTATTATCTAGAATACAATGCTTATGTGTGATTCCTTTTGTCTTGAGTCTTACATACTCTGCCCACTTCCAGAGTTACTCAGGTCAGTAGCCTCCCCTCACCCCCTTCAGTGAAGTAATTGCATACATTTTTTTAATAACTAGATTTCTCTTGTCACAGTATACATTCTTCCCCAAGATATCCCAACTTCTTAAATGATTTAATTTACATACAATGATACTGCTGATGGAAAGTCTGTCTGCCCTCTACCCCCAATTCATATGTTGAAATCTAATCTCCGGTGTCATGGTATTTGGCAGTGGGGTTTTGGGAGGTGATTGGGTGGAGGGATAGAACCCTCATGCATGGGATTTGTGCCCTTATAAAAGAAACCCGAGAGCTCCCTCACTTTTTCTACCATGTTAAGTCACAGAAAGAAGACCACTTCCTGAACCACGAAGCAGGCACCTGCCAGTACCCTGATCCTGGGGAGTTCCCAGACTCCAGAACTGTGAAATCTAAATGCTATGTAAGACACCCAGTCTGTGGTACTTTGTGGTACTATAGCAGCCTGAAGAGAATCAGACTACCAGAGTTTACTCTTTGTGCTGTAGAGTTTTATAGGTTTTCACAAATGCAGAATATTATGTACCCACCATTACCGTATCGTACAGAATAGATTCACTACCCTAAAAATTCCAGTGCTTCATTCATTCAACACTCCTTCCTATCCTACAGGCAACCACTGATTTTTTCAATGTCTCTTTAGTTTTGCCCTTTACAGAATGCCATATAATTATAATCGTACAGGGGGTTGTCTCTTCAGACTGGCTTCTCTCACTTAGTAATATGCATTTAATGTTCCTCCAGGTCTTTTCATGGCTGGATAGCTCATTTCTTTCTTTTTTTAAAAAAATTCTATTTATTTATTCATGAGACACACAGAAAGAGAGAGGCAAAAACATAGATAGAGGGAGAAGCAGGCTCCATGCAGGGAGCCCAATGTGGGACTTGATCCCGGGACCCCCCAGGATCATGCCCTGAACCAAAGGCAGATGCTCAACCGCTGAGCCACCTAAGCGTCCTTAGCTCATTTCTTTTTATTGTTGAAAAATATTCAATTGTATGGATGTACCACAGTTTATCCATTCACATATTGAAGAATATTTTTGTTGCTTCCAATTTTTTTTTAATTTTTATTTATTTATGATAGTCACAGAGAGAGAGAGAGAGAGAGGCAGAGACACAGGCAGAGGGAGAAGCAGGCTCCATGCACCGGGAGCCCGATGTGGGACTCGATCCCGGGTCTCCAGGATCACACCCTGGGCCAAAGGCAGGCGCCAAACCGCTGCGCCACCCAGGGATCCCTTGATAATTATGAATAAACATTAACCTATGCGTTTGTGTTGACCTAAGTTTTCAAATCCATTGGGCAAAGACCTAGGAACACAATTACTGAATTATATAGTGACATTATGTTTAGCTTTGTAAGAAACTATCAAACTGTCATCCAAAGTGGATGTGCTGGGGTGACTGGGTGGCTCAGTTAGTTAAGTGTCTGCCTTTGGCTCAGATCACGATCCTGGGGTCCTGGGATCAAGCCTCACATTGGACTCCCTGCTCAGTGGGGAGTTTGCTTGTCCCTCTGCCCCTCCCGCTGCTTGTGCTCGCTCTCCCTCTCTCAAATAAATACAAATTTTAACACCTCCCCCCAAAAAACCAAGAAATCCAAAGCAGATGTGCTATTTTGCATTTTTACCAGCAATGAATGAGTTCCTGTTGCACTACATCCTTGTCAGCATTTGATATTATCAGTTTCTTGGATTTTAGCCATCCTAATAGGTGTATAGTGGTATCTTGTTTTGATTTGAAATTCTCTAATGAGAAGTGATGTTGAGCATCTTGTCATACATTTATTTGCCATCTGTGTATCATCTTTGGTGAAGTAATGTGTTCAGATCTTTTGCCCATTTTTTAAAATTGTGCTGTTATCTTGTGGTTGAGTTTTAAGAATTCTTTTATATTTTGGATACAAGTCTTTTTTTTTACCAGATGTATTTAGCAAATATTTTCTCCCATTCTGTAGGCTCTTTCCTTTCTTTCTTTCTTTCTTCCTTTCTTTCTTTCTTTCTTTCTTTCTTTCTTTCTTTCTTTCTTTCTTTCTTTCTTTCTTTTTTTTTGATGGTGTCCTCTGAAGCACAAAAGTTTTTTAACTTTGGTAAAGTCCAATGTATCTATTTTCCCACTTGTTGCTTATGCTTTTCATGCCATGTGTAAGTAACCATTGCCTAATCCAAGATCATATTTACTCCACACTTTTTTCTATGAATTTTTATCATTTTATCCTTTATATTTAGGTTCTGATCCATTTTAAGTTAATTTTTTAGATGTTGTGTGGGACAGGTCCAACTTCATTTTTTGCATGTGGACATCCAATTATCTAACATCATTTGATTTTTATTTTGTTTTGTTTTAAATTTTTTATTGGAATTCAATTTGCCAACATATAGCAATAACACCCAGTGCTCATCCTGCCAAGTGCCCCCCTCAGTGCCCATCACCCAGTCACCCCAACCCCAACCCACTACCCCTTCCACTACCCCTTGTTCATTTCCCAGAGTTAGGTGTCTCATGTTTTGTCACCCTCACTGATATTCTCACTCATTTTCTCTCCTTTCCTTTTATTCCCTTTCACTAATTTTTATATTCCCCAAATGAATGAGACCATATAATGTTTGTCCTTTTACGATTGACTTATTTCATTCAGCATAATACCCTCCAGGTCCCTCCATGTCGAAGCAAATGGTGGGTATTTGTCGTTTCTAAGCAGGCTCCATACACATACATACATATTATGCTCCATACATAATATTCCATTGTATACATAAACCACATCTTCTTTATCCATTCATCTTTCGATGGACACTGAGGCTCCTTCCACAGTTTGGCTATTGTGGACATTGCTGCTATAAACATTGGGATGCAGGTGTCCCGGCATTTCACCACATCTGTATCTTTGGGGTAAATCCCCAGCAGTGCAATTGCTGGGTCATAGGGCAGGTCTATTTTTAACTCTTTGAGGAACCTCCACACAGTTTTCCACAGTGGCTGCACCAGTTCACATTCCCACCAACAGTGCAAGAGGGTTCCCTTTTCTCCACATCCTCTCCAACATTTGTTGCTTCCTGCTTGTTAATTTTTCCCATTCTCACTGGTGTGAGGTGGTATCTCATTGTGGTTTTGATTTGTATTTCCCTGATGGCCAGTGATGCAGAGCATTTTCTCATGTGCATGTTGGCCATGTCTATGTCTTCCTCTGTGAGATTTCTGTTCATGTCTTTTGCCCATTTCATGATTGGATTGTTTGTTTCTTTGCTGTTGAGTTTAAGAAGTTCTTTATAGATCTTGGATACTAGCCCTTTATCTGATAGGTCATTTGCAAATATCTTCTCCCATTCTGTAGGTTGTTTTTTAGTTTTATTGACCGTTTCTTTTGCTGTGCAGAAGCTTTTTATCTTGATGAAGTCCCAATAATTCATTTTTGCTTTTGCTTCTCTTGCCTTTGTGAATGTATCTTGCAAGAAGTTGCTGTGGCTAAGTTCAAAAAGGGTGTTGCCTGTGTTCTCCTCTAGGATTTTTTTTTTAATTTTTTTTTTATTTATTTATGATAGTCACACAGAGAGAGAGAGAGGCAGAGACACAGGCAGAGGGAGAAGCAGGCTCCATACACCGGGAGTCTGACGTGGGATTCGATCCCGGGTCTCCAGGATCGCACCCTGGGCCAAAGGCAGGCACCAAACCACTGCGCCACCAAGGGATCCCCTCCTCTAGGATTTTGATGGAATCTTGTCTCACATTTAGATCTTTCATCCATTTTGAGTTTATCTTTGTGTGTGGTGTAAGAGAGTGGTCTAGTTTCATTCTTCTGCACGTGGATGTCCAATTTTCCAAGCACCATTTATTGAAGAGACTGTCTTTTTTCCAGTGGATAGTCTTTCCTGCTTTGTCGAATATTAGTTGACCATAAAGTTGAGGGTCCACTTCTGGATTTTGTTTTTGTTCTTTTAAGATTTTATTTTTAAGAGACACCTGGGTGGCTCAGCAGTTGAGTGTCTGCCTTCGGCCCAGGGCATGATCCCAGGATCTGGAATTGTGTCCCATGTTGAGCTCCTTGCGGGAAGCCTGCTTCTCCATATGCCTATGTCTCTGCACCCCCCCCCCCTGTGTCTCTCATGAATAAATAAAATATTTTTTAAATTTATTTTTAAGTAATCTCCACACCCAAGGTGGGGCTCAAATTTACAACTCTGAGATCAAGAGTTGCATGCTTGGGATGCCTGGGTGGCTCAGCGGTTGGGTGTCCACCTTTGGCTCAGGGTGTGATCCCAGGGTTAGGGATTGAGTCCCACATTGGGCTCCTTGCAGGGAGCCTGCTTCTCCCTCTCCTCATGTCTCTGTCTCTCTCTCCATGTCTCTCATGAATAAATAAATAAAATCTTAAAAAAATAAAAAAATAAAATAAAAAGAGTTGCATTCTCTGTCAACTGAGCCGGCCAGGGACACCATTTGAACACCATTTGTTGAAAAGCCTATTCTTTACCCCACTGCACTTGTCCTGGTATCTTTGTCAAAAATCAGTTGACCACTGTGACGAGAAGAATGCCCCCACACTGGAGACATTACATCCTAATTCCTGGATCTATGAAAATGATATGTTACATGTGAAAGGAGAAGTAAGCTTATAGATGGAATTAAGGTTGCCAAACAGCTAACTCTAAGACAAAGAAATACTCCTGCATGACATGGGCCCAATGTAATCATTACAGTCTATAGAAGCAGAAGAGGGAAGAAGAATAGTTCAGAGTCAGAGGGAAATGCAACTGTGGAAAGAGTAATACAATGTGAAAAAAGTAATACGATACTCAACTTGCCTTTGTGTGAAGATGGAGGAAGAGAGCCATAAACTGAGAAATGTGGGCAGTCTCCAGAAATTAGAAAAGGCAAGGGAATGGATCCTAACCCAGAGCCTACAGAAAGGCTTTTAAATATATAATCCTATAGGCCTATATTCCATAATAATCATAATCATAAAAATAAGCTCTTTAAAATGCATAAAATCACTGTGGAATCAAGCTGAAAGTCTTTCAATTCTTATTTCCTTAGTAGACTATATTCTTAGCAAAGAAAGACACTTTGAATTTCTTACTTTCACTAAGAATCACATAACAAACTCAATTGTAGTAAATTACACCGTAATAAGGTCTGAATTAGTGAAGTTTTCCTACATCTTAACCAGTTTGTGTAAGATTGCTGCTTTCAAAAAAGCAATCTTTTGATAAGTATAATATATAATCATGCTTTCCTATATGGTACAATTTCAGGAGAGAGGTATTACACCTATTTCTAGTATAGGAAAGAACATAGACTTTGGAGTCTGTCATGCCTGATTCAAATCCAATATGCTTACAAGTTTTATGACCTTGAGAGAGTTATTACTTTGCCTCTCTGATACCCAGCTTTCTCCTATGTAAAAAGGGATACCACCAACCTTGCAGAGTTAAAGACTAAATGAGTTAACATGCATGATTTGAAAACATTTATTTAAATCCGGGGTCAGCAAACTTTTTCTGTAAATACTTTATGATGGTAAATACTTGATAATAGTAAATACTTTATGCTTTTCAGATCATATAGTCTCTGTCAAATTTCCTCCATTCTGCCACTAACACAAAAGCAGTCATAGATAATATGTGTACAGCTGTGTTTCAATAAAACTACCAAGAAAGAGTACAGGGCTTCAGCGGTGGCCCCCAGGCCATAGTCTGCTGATGCTTGATATAAATCATCCAGTGTAGTGTGTGGCACATAGTGGGTGTTTAATACTGGGCAGTTACTATGATTATTACTTTATTTCTCCCTATCTCAGTCAACAAACACAATCTACTATTGCTCCCACAACTCATTCACCATTCTATCATTCCCAATTTGCAAAATATTTAAAATTACCTGAAATGCTGCTGCCAGAACTTCCACGGTCACCTACTCCCAATAACCAAACAATTGATTCATTTTCTTCCACACTGTTACTGGACCATAGATACTACAGCAGAGAGGAGCTTTAGGGCTACTGGTTTCAGTTCAATACTTAAATCCCTTCTGTGACCTTTCCTATGAAAGGCTGTCCAACATGTCTGCCTCCAATGACAGGGAAACCACTATATTCCTAGGCGCCCTCTCGTCACATAGCTTGGGAGTTCTTCTGAAAGCTCTTTACCGTGAGCTTAACTTCAATGTGGTTCAACTTTGTAAGTATACACTAAGTCCCTGCTGTATTCCAGGCATTACTAAATGCTGGAAACACAAAGAGGAATAAGATAGGACCTTTACCTCCAACTTCTCACTGGACTTTCCTTGCCTGTTACTATCACCAAAACAAGTTTCCTATTCTCCCCTCATGATAGACTTCAGGTATTCAAGGGTTAATGCCCTAAGTGTTCTCGAGGTTTCAAACTCCCAATTCCTTCAACCATTCTTCACAAGTTCCTTCATCTCTTCACACTGCCTTTCTCCAGACATAAAAATCACACACACCCTCCAAAGAAGTCCAGGTGTGGTTGGACAAGGGAAAGTGAAGCCAACTTAAAGATATGTAGATTTAGTTTAGTGTCAACAATCTAAACCATTAGCAGGACACCTGGGTGGCTCAGCAGTTGAGCATCTGCCTTCAGCTCAAGGCATGATTCCTTGTCTGGGGATCGGGTCCCACATTGGGCTCCCTGCCAGGAGCCTGCTTCTCCCTCTGTGTCTCTGCCTCTCTGTGTCTTTCATGAATAAATAAATAAAAATCTTAAAAAAAAAAAAAAAAAGCAAAACATATTTGCCTCTTGGGAACTAACCCAGTCTCATTTACTCAACTCACAACTATACCCCTTTAATTTTTCAAATGGTTCTATAAAATTAGAGCTAAGTGATAGATTTTAGATGATATGACAATCATTAACATTTATTCTCCTTAAAGAAAGCAAGATTTAGCCTAAACAGCAGTCAGGGTACCTAGTTTTATTTGATCCAGTCTGATGGGTAGTAGAGCCAATAACAGCATTTCTAAGCTGAATTAATGCCAAAAAAATATATTTAAAATTTTTCATTTGGGGGGAGCCACCTGAGTGGCTCAGTGGTTGAGCATCTGCCTTCTGCTCAGGTCGTGATCCCAGGGTCCTGGGATCGAGTCCTGTATCAGGCTTCCTGCAGGGAGCCTGCTTCTGCCTCTGCCTATGTCTCTGCCTCTCTCTCTCTCTCTGTGTCTCTCATGAATGAATGAATAAATAAATAAATCTTAAAATTTTTTTTTTAATTTTTAAAGTAAATATACTAAAAACTCTAAAGTAAAGACTGCAATGACCAGACTAGATGTTTACAAAAGAAAATAGAACAGAAAATAGTATCACATTTAGAGTAAGGCTAAGTAGAACTTTATATTTATGTGTGATGCATCCCAAAGTAAAAACGGACTTCTTACTGTGTTCACAGTCAAAAGTTTTTGTTCCAGAACATGCCATCTTCCACAGGAATATAAGAATGATTCTTCTCTTATGCTTTATAAAAATAGACGGATTGGACTTCAGAAAATTTAAAACATTTGTTTTTCAAAAGACACCATCAAGAAAGTAAAAAGACTACCTACAGAATGAGAAGAAATATTTGCGAATCATGTATTTGATAAAGAACTTAGAGCTAGGGCAGCCCGGGTAGCTCAGCAGTTTAGCGCTGCCTTCTGCCCAGGGCCTGATCCTGGAGACCCGGGATCGAGTCCCACATCGGGCTCCTTGCATGGAGTCTGCTTCTCCCTCTGCCTGTGTCTCTGCCTCTCTCTGTATCTCTCATGAATAAATAGATAAAATCTTTAAAAAAAAAAAAAAAAAGAACTTAGAGCTAGAACTACAGAATTCTTGCAACTCAATGATGAAAAGACAAACAACCCAATTAAATATGGGCGAAGGGCCTGAATAGATATTCCTCCCAAAAGCTGTACAACCAATAAGCACATGAAAAGATGTTCAACATCATTAGTCATTAGGGAAAAGCAAATCAAAATCATGAGATACCACTTCACAGAGCCAAAATAAAAAAGACAGACAACAACAAATGTTATAGACAATGTGGAAAAATTAGCACCCTCATAAATCACTGGTGGGAACATAAAGTAATAAGCAGTTTGTCAGTTCCTCAAAATGTTAAATGACTCAGCAATTCCACTCCTAAGTATGTATATATAAGAGAACTGAAAACATATGTCCAAAACATATTTGTATACAAATGTTCATAGCAATGTTATTCATAATAACCAAGTGTAAACAACCCAAATGTCTATCAATTGATAAATGGATAAATAAAATGTGGTGTATACATACGATGGAATATCATTCAGCTGTAATATGGAATGAAGTACTGACACATGCTACAACATAATGAATCTTGAAAACATTAGGCTAAAAGGTGAAAGAAGCCAGACCCAACAGGCCACATATTGTATGAGCCCATTTATATGAAATGTCCAGAATACTCAGACCCAGAGACAGAAAGTAGATTAGCGGGAGCCAGGGGCTGTGAGGTGGGCGAATTGAGAGTGACCACTAATGGACACAGGGTTTCTCTTTGAGGTGATGAAAATGTTCTAAAATTAGATTGCAGTGATAGTTGCATAAATGTGAATATAATAAAATCCAATGAATTAAACACTTTAAAGAGGTGAATTTTATGGTATGTGAATTTTATTTCAGTAAGCTGTTATAAAAAATTTAAAACCCTTTGACAGCTTCCCTTTGCCAAAATAGTTTAGTGGAGCATTTGAGTTCTTTCAAGTTCTTTTGTCACACTTATTTCCAGCTAAGTGTTCAGCTCTCATTTCCGCCTATTTCCCCCTAGCACCACCTTCTGCTTCCACCCTAAACAAGGCATGCCATTTTATAATTCCATGCCTTTGCACATTCTCTTCTGGCTGCCAAGAATGTCATGTTTCTTCTTCTCTTTCTGATGAACACCCATCTATCCTTTAAAAACAAATATTGGTTCCTCCAAGAAATCATCCCTTACTCCTCCAAAGTTGGTCACCCTGTATGCTATAAATACACCTGCCCCTAAGAGATTCTGAACTCCCTGAGTTTACTAGACAGTATCATCTTCAGCCTCAGAACCTAATGTCTGTAAGCATTTAGTAAATGTTTACTGAATAAATGAGTGACAAAACACTCCCTCACTACTAACTACAAGTAGCGCTATTTTTCTCCAACTGGTTTAATTGGTAAAATCCATACAAATAAAACTTGAGTGCTAGCCTTTAGAGACCAATAAAATGAAATAAAAATACAAATTTGGGACCAACATTGAGACTTAAGGAAAATTACCATAAAGTAACATTTCATGGGGGTTCATAGTTCAGATACTTATCATTGTTGACTGAACATACTTACTGAAGTCAATACTCTTTTATTCAACATATTAAATGTGTTGTTTAACTCTGGTAACCACAGCTGTGACTTAGTTAACGATCTCAATAAATCCTACTTAAATCAGAGACAGGAAAAAATTATGCAAATGAATTCTTATCTGTTTTTCTGCCCAAGGCATATTTGATAACAGATAAAATATCTCCAAATAGTCTCTACTTAATAGTCAGGAAGCCCATTTGAGGTTTTATTTGGATCAAAATCAAATACAAAGAAGAGGAGAAGCCTGCTAGATTCACAAATGATTTTATTTCAGAAAGAAATAACACATTAAAAGGAGACATAGTTAAGAGCTTACTTTCACATATGGGAGTGAATCTAGGAAAGTCAACAGTTATTAATATACAAAACCACATGATTATAAAAGACAGTAATAGATAATGACAGATGGGCACGCCTTAGATTACTTTGCAAAATACCTTTGTCTAAAAACAGAAAGATATTGGTCTTTAAGACGGCTCTTTAGAAACAAGTCTGTAGTTCCAATGGACTTTAAAAATCAAACCGATCACACTCATATTCATCCAGGATGGGGAGGAAACCATCCAACAATTATACCTTGCAGCTAGACAGGATGTCTTCCACTAATCTCTTGTAAACCCAGGCATCACCCTTAATCCGCTGCCGCCTGATACCCACCACATCGGGTTTTTGAAGCTGGCACACTTCTAGTTCAAATTGCATTGTCACTTTACCAAAATCTGACTGTGTTTGACACTTCAGTGTATAGCTACGAAAAACAAGACAAGAAACCAGTTAATAGGAGAACCATGAATATTCTGTATAAGAGATTTCTAAGCCTCTAGGAGGCCAGTGGAGAAAATGAACCCTTATTTCATATTAAGCGATCTATTACTACTTACAGTTTCCAAATGACTTAGCTATACCCTAGTCATGGAGCATGACTGGTCTTTCCCCAGAAGCTGAACTAGGATCTTATGAAAGAATAAAAATGGAAGGCTTAAAAAAAAAAAAAAAAAAAAAAGGAAGGCTTTATCCGAATTTTTCTCTTGTCCAAAGAAAAGCCCTTCTTTTACAGCTACCCATGCCATTCATGCTCAAGAAATCTTCTGGCCTTCTTTATGCATCTCTTTCAACAGTGTAATCCATAAACATTAGGCCATTTCCACAATGTTCACAACAAAGGAAAATGTGGGGAAGATTAAGAATATTTTTTTATGTGCACCTTATCAGGAAATTCTTTCATGTAAATAAGATTGAAGCTACCACCTTGTCAGAAGGGTGTAGGTTTTAGAGATTTTTCTAATAGTAGTAAGAGGTTATAATCATTACACTTTATGGCAGAGTTTTAACAGAAGGTCCATAGAGATGGTATATTCCCAAGGCTGAAACACATGGTATATGTAATTAGAACTGCAACACAACAACTCTGATGATGGAAAGGCCCCCTCCAAATGAAGCCTTAAACATATCTTAAGAAACAGGTACACTCCTGCAAAGTTAGATAAATCGAATTCATTTAAATCAATTTTTTAATTAGTTTGCCTGATATTTTAATTTGTCTTACTAATCTCCAATAAATAATAAACAATAGGATTGATTTTAAATATTAGTTCCCTAAATATTTAGGGGCAGATAATTCTCCACAGAAATGTGAAGAAATTACTTGTATCTGTTGTGTGTTATGAGGATTCACAAAATATCATCCTTTGGCTTGCTAATTTAGTTCTGTGTTTGGGGTCTTGATCGCTTAAAAATGGGCAGTCATTTGGATAAATGCCAAAAGAAGTACCCTATAGTTAAGGTTCCCAATGGGAATATGAAGCATAGAGCAATTCAGTCATAGGGAAGAGAAAAACCAATTCTTCTGCCTTGGAAAAAGATAATAATGGAATATACCCAAGATTAGTAACATCACACCACCAAAAAACTTAGCTTTTGTTCTGCCTTGTCACAAAGAAGTTAAAAACAAACAGAAAAGTAAAAAAGGAAAAAAAGGGTCAAAGCAGAGACTTTGCAGTTGATCAGGAAGCTAGAAGAGTAAGTTATTGGTTAACAGCTAGTTGGTGATCTGGAAGAGAGATCATATGCTGAAGGAAAGATTATTGAAAGCTTTCTGATACAGATTTGGCTAGAGATTCTGGAACCATCACTCAAACCCAATCACGAAAAACAGGCCAGAGTTCTTATGTGTTATGAGTTACTATGTGTTCTGATGACGCCTAAAGAAGAAAGCCAGGGTTCAGGTAAGGAATGCTTGCCAACATTTACAGATGAAAAATAAAATTACTTTTCCAAAAGATTATTTCTTAAACCCTTACTCTACATTGAATATTCTAGTTAAATATTTTGTTATATCCATTAGTGGCTCTATTTATCTGCCTCAATAGTGAAATTTTAAAGAGACATGACTGTAAATACTTATAAATAAGAACCTCTTAGGTATAAGTGGTTTGCCATTCAGACCATAAGATCATAGCCATGGAGGTTTTGCTGGCAGCTCACTCAACAGTGGGAAAGAGTTCAGGTGAAATAATTTCCTAAAGTGCTGAAAACCCAGTCCAACAACAAGTCATAAAGGAAAGGTTTCTACTTAAATCCCTAATTGGTTTGAGGTATCTCACAAATCTAGATTACAATTTATAAATATTATTGATGGGCAGCCCTGGTGGCTCAGCGGTTTAGCGCCGCCTTCAGCCTAGGGCGTGATCCTGGAGACCCGGGATCGAGTCCCATGTCGGGCTCCCTGCATGGAGCCTGCTTCTCCCTCTGCCTGTCTCTCTCATTCTCTCTCTCTCTCTGTGTGTGTGTCTCTCTCATGAATAAATAAAATATTTAAAAATAAAAAATATTGAAAAGCAGAACATCAAAGGAAAATAGAGTACTGAAAAAGAAAACTCGAAGAAGTTCAGATTTTTCTATTTTGAAAAGTCGAACTTTGAAAGCGGTGCCAATATGGCACTAGCTCATATAACACCAAAGAAACAAAATTATGAACAATGACACTACCATAAAAGCTTTTTTGATGAAAATGAGGTGGGAGAAATATTTTTTAAAAAGAAAAGAATCAGTACATGTCATCTCGAAGTTCAAAAGACATCAATCAATAAATGCAAAAGCCTCTAAGTGTGCTTCTTACCCCTTTTGTACAAAGTCAACGTGCTTCTTTGGAAGAATAGACATTATTTCATTCAAGAGTTGATCTGGATTCACTAATCTGGTTGTAGTCACATTATAGTGAAGCTTAAAAAAAGAAAAAGAAGGGGTAAGAAGTAAATCTTTACATTAACACAAAGACCATTCTAATTTAAAGATCTCAAATTCATTACAGTACCGGTTCAAAGGGAAACATTTCCAGAAAAAATTTACAACCAACTCTTAATAAGCTGAAGTAAGATGGCACTGGAAAGCTTGAAGAAATCGTGTCCACTAATGACTACATTCATATCATCGTTTTTAACATTTCATCTTCCTCTCCTACCAATCTTTTTAAAGAAATACGTAAATATTAATTAACATCCATCTGTTTGAGCTGGTTTCTCCCTTCCCATGCTATGCTAGAGATATTAATAGTCCTAAAAAGTAAATTATAGGAAATGAAACAAATATCCTAGAAAATGTGGTTTGTATATATAGTTGACCTGTAAACAATGCAGGGGTTAGAGGCACTGACCTATAAAGACAAAAATCCACATATAACTTTGGAATCCCCCCAAACTTAATAGCCTACTGCTAACTGAAAACGTTATAATCAATTAACACATATTCTGTATGTTAATGTATTTTTTTTGTTATTTTACTTTTGTTTTTTAGAGAGAGACAGAGCATGTGAGCAGGAGCTGGGGGCAGAAGGGGCAAAGGGAGAGAATCCCAAGCAGGCTCCATACTGAGCAGGCCTCCACCTCACAGCCCCTGAGATCATGATCTGAGCCGAAATTAAGAGTTGGATGCTTAACTGAGCTGCCCAGGCGCCTCTATATGTATTATATACTATACCTTTATGATAAAGCAAGCTAAAGAAAAAAAATGTTATTTTTAGAGAATAAGGAAGAGGGTATCTGGGTGGCTCAGTGGTTGAATGTCTGCCTTTGGTTCAGGTTGTGATCCTGGGGTCCTGGGATTGAGTCCTGCATTGGGCTCCCTGCAGGGAGCCTCTTCTCCCTCTGCTTACGTCTCTGCCTCTCTCCCTGTGCCTCTCATGAATAAATAAATAAAATCTTTAAAAAAATAGAGAATGAAAATACATTTACAGTACTGTACTATGTTTATCAATACCATAAATTTATATTGTTTACAAGATGAATCCTCTATTATCTATTAGTACTGACATCAATATTGTCTTATGACATAAAACACTATAGATATTATATGTATTACTAACACTAGATATCAAAAATGAAAAAGATATGAAAAAGAAAGTCGTATTTATTTACAGATTTATAATGATTCATACATTGATAACAAAAAAGCAGCAATATTATTGCTTCATGGTAGCCTAGTGTAATCAATACGATTGCTTCACAGTAGCTTAGCCTATACACTAATGAATAAATGGTTATATAATTTTTATGGGATATAGTAACACAGTCATATTCATAATATGGTATTAGAAACACGGTTTTATTTTTTTAAAAACCATCTGCTGGTGATAAGCTGATAATCACAAGAGAAGCATATTCCACAGTAACATAATTCTTTGAAAGTAAAGTTATACAACAGTAAGAAAACTAACACATTATTAATTTTATATTAAATCACTCACCTTATGTCTAAGTAAAGATAGGCTATCACATCTATGAGTCTGGCGCACAATGTTCTACACGATGAATACTTAGGTAATGATGACACAAACATGTCTCATATGATTGTCGTACAGCTATTAGATGTTCACACAAAGACACACACACACACAATAGATAAATTTATTAACTGTATGGCATGATTATTTACTGCTCATTAAGTGAAAGTGGATCATCACAAAGGCCTTCATCCCCATCTTCATGTTGAGTGGGCTGAGAAGAAGGAAGAGTAGAGGTTGGTCTTGCTGTCTCAGGGGTGGAAGAGGTAGAAGTGCAGGTGGGAGGGACAGGCACATTTGGTGGAACTTTATGGAAATATATCGTAATTTCTATCTGACTTTATGCTTTTCCATTTCTCTAAAAATGGTTCCCATATGGTACCAATCCTCCTTTAATGGTTTGCTTTCGTTTCAGTGCTCATATCATAAAGAGGTCCATGTCATAAAAGAAATCAGAAGTAGTCTCGAATCATCGAAACCCTTCTGCCAGATTGCCTAATGTCAATTTGTTTTCTGGCAGTGATTCTTCTACATCTTCTTCCTCATTATCTGTCACTGGTTCAGAAGCACTTATCTCTACTGACACATCTTCTGTTAGTTCTTCTGGTGTGGTGTCCATCAGCTCTTGAATTTCCCCAAATCCATATCTTGAAACCTTCCCCATACACACCTTTTTTTGCCATAACCACAAACCCTTTCATGACTTCCTTGCTCGGCTCTGTCGTAAATCCTGTGAAATCACGCACAACATAGGGACAGTTTTCTCCAGCAGAAATTTATTGTTTCAGGCTTGATGGCTTTCATGACTTTTTCTGTTACAACAATGGCACCTTCAATGATGTAATCCTTCTAGACTTTCATGACGTTCTCTTCCATAACACTGACAATCCTTTCCAGAGAGTACTGGGTGTAATGAGCCTTAAAGGTCCTTATGACCCCCTTTTCTTGATGCTGAATTGAAGATATTGTGTTTGGGGACAAGCAGACCACTTTGATACCTTCAGTGTGAACTCATGGGGTTCTGGGAGGCCCAGCAGCATTGTCCAATATTAAAAGAACTTTAAAAGGCAGGACCTTACTGGCAAGGTACTTCTTGACCTAGGAACAAAGCACTGATGGAATCAATTCAGAGAAAGGGTTTGGAGTGCCTAGTGGCTCAGCTGGTTAAGTGTCTTCCTGCTGCTCAGGTCATGATCCCAGGGTCCTAGGATCAGGCCCTATATCAGGCTCCCTGCTCAGCGAGGAGTCTGCTTCTCCCTCTCCGTCCCTTCCCCAGATTGTGCTCACTAGCTCTCTCTCAAATAAATAAATAAAATCTTTTTTTAAAAACAGGAAAAGAAAAAGGGTTCTCATTGTCCAGACCTTCTTGTACAACCAAAAGATAAGCAGCTAGTGGTCACCTTTTCCCATCAAGACTCGGAAGTTAGCAGCTATATAAACAAGGGCAGTGTTGATCATAAACCCGACTACGCTGCATAAAACAGAGCTAGCCTATCCCTCCCTACCTTAAATGCTGGTGCTCATTTTTCTTTCTTACTAATTTATGTCTTTTGTGGCATTTTCCCCCAAGAATAGAGTATTTTTGTCTGCATTAAAAATCTGTTCAGGAAGATATCCTCTTTCCTCAATGATTTTCTTAATGGCATCTGGGAACTGGTATCTACTGCCTCTTGGTCCCTATAGAAGTTGCTTCTCCTGTCATCTTGACATTTTTTAAGCCAAACCTCTTTCTAAAATTATCAAACCATCCTTTACTGGCATTAAATTCTCCAGCTTTAGATACCTCACCTTCCTTTTGCTTTAAGTTGTCATAATATGACCTCATCTTTTCTCAAATTATATTAAAGTTTATAGATATGCCTTTCTGTCTTTTAATCCTGTATCTACATAAAAGCTGCATTTTCAATGAGATTTTTTTTTTTAAGTATTTTTGCAAAAAGTAAAGGTTTTTGTGCCTGTTGGTACAGCCGCAGCAAGGGCTTCATGAAGTTCCCTTTTTTAAAAAAACAATGGTCCTTATACTGGATTCATTTATCTTGAAATGGTGGGTGACTGAAGCTGCAGACCTCAATCTATGATATATATCAAGCAATGCAAATTTTTCTTGTAATGTCATGACTTTTCTGTGCTTCCTCGGAGCACTTCCAGCATCACTAGGAGCACTTCATATGGGTCCCCTAGTGTTATTCAAGGTTTATGTCATTGCACTAAACATGATGAAAAATACGCAAGAACCACAAGAGATCATTTTTTACTGTGATAACAATTTACTGAAGAGATGAACACACACATGGAAGTGATTAGCACCACACAGCAGTTTTAGTAGGATATTATTTAACTTTATTTTTTTTATTTATATTTAAGATTTTATTTATTTATCTGAGAGAGAGAGCACCAGCAAGGGGAGGACCAGAGGGAGAATGACAAGCAGACTCCCTGCTGAACAGGGAGCTTGATGTGAGACTCAATCTCAGGACCCGAGATCATGACCTGAGTTGAAATCAAGAGCTGGACACTTAACCCACTGAGCCACCCAGGCACCCCCACAGTGTTTTTAAGCAAATATTTGCAACACGAACTCACCACAAGAGCAACATAAGGTAGCTACGAAATTATTACAGTAGTACAGCATGTATTACAGTTGATTTTATGCAGTTATTTAATACTGCATCTTTTTTTAAATTTTTTATTTATTTATGATAGTCAGAGAGAGAGAGAGAGAGAGAGAGGCAGAGACATAGGCAGAGGGAGAAGCAGGTTCCATGCACCGGGAGCCCGACGTGGGATTCGATCCCGGGTTTCCAGGATCGCATCCTGGGCCAAAGGCAGGCACTAAACCGCTGCGCCACCCAGGGATCCCCTAATACTGCATCTTTAAGCTTCTTCACATTTCTTTCAACTGTGAATGGCTCCATGTACAGTATATTTTGTGCATAGGTTTTGATAAATTTTAACTTTTTATAATATATTTGTTTATATCTTATGGTAGTAAATGATAAAATAGACTAATATCTACATTTATCTTATGCATTTATGACATACCTTTTTAATTTTTTTTAATATTTCTAGGCTATGCAGTTTTTGAGTTTTTCCAAAGTGTCATAAATCCCCCCAAATTTTCCTAACCTATTTGGTTTTTTTTTTTTTTTTTTTACCTATTTGTTGAAAAAATACACCACACTCAAAGTGACCCACACGGTTCAAAACCATGTTGTTCGACGGTCAACTACATTTTTATTTTAGTATTTGCATATTTGTTCCAATCTCATTTAAAAAAATATAACTAGGGCAGCCCAGGTGGCTCAGTGGTTTAGCACCACCTTCAGCCCAGGGCCTGATCCTGGAGACCCTGGGATCGAGTCCCACATCAGGCCCCCTGCATGGAGCCTGTTTCTCCCTCTACCTGTGTCTCTGCCTCTCTGTGTCTCTCATGAATAAATAAATAAAATCTTTAAAAAAAAAAGTAAAGAAAAGAAAAGAAAAGAAAAAGAAAAAAAAGAAAAAGAAAAAAAAATACAACTAGCAAAAACTAATAAATTATAGTTTCTTTAAAAATAATTCAAGGGGCTCCTGGTTGGCTCAGTCAGTCAAGCATCTAACTCTTGATTTTGGCTCAGGTCATGACCTCAGAATTGTGAGACCACACCCAGTGTCAGGCTCCACACTCAGCAGAGTCTGCTTGAAAATTCTCTCCCTCTCTCCCTCTCTCTTCCTTTCTTTTTCCCTCTCTCTCTTCTCTCCCCCTCTCCCCCCACTTGCATATACATGTTTTTATCTCCCTCTCTAAAATAAATAAATAAAACTTTAAAAAAATCTTAAAAAATAAACCCAAGTTTTTAAAACCTTAGTCACCTTGATTGTGGTGATAGCTTCACAGGTGTCTATATAATGCCAAAGTATATTAATCATCCATTTCTAATATGTATAGTTTAGTTATGTCAATTATACCTCTATAAATCTTTTTTTTTTTTTTTTAAAGAGTCACTATAAAGAAAATGCCAGTACAGATGATATGCCAACATGAAGGTGAGTTAAATGACTACAGTTTAGGGACACAGCTTCATGTTATAAAAGCAATGACAGGGCTGTCTGTCTCCTGGGTCCCCATCTAGGGCTGTTTCACCAAACTAAATTGGCTTTGTCAAGATAATAATAAGAACACTTCCAAATCACAATTTTAGTGATTCTTTTTGTAAAATAATTAATCCTAGTTTATCTATTTAAATTTGATTTTTACAGAGCGCTTCCTACAAGAGGGCTTAGCTACATATGGTTTGCTAGCTTAACAAACAAGGTATTCTTTGTACCATCCTTTTATGCTTTCTGTGAGTTTAAAATTTTTTAATATAAGAAGTAGGGAGGAAAAAATGAAACTAATTCCCTAAAGCAAGCCATGCAGTTCTCAAAAACTTAAAGCTTTATAAAGGGTTAAAGATCCAAAGTTAGGTCAAGTTTCCAGTATTAGGTGTATGCTAATTAGGACTGCGGTTCTGCTCCATTGGGGTTAAAATGCTCAACACATGGATAGAAACAATGCTACTCAAACACTGGAACACCTTCTATAATATATAATAGAGTGTTTCACGTGCATCTCACAGAGACAGCTTTCTTCATATCCCAGGCCTGCGAAGTTGTTGGGGTAGAAATTATCTCCAGTTTTTACAAACAAGGAAATTGAGGCCATCACAAATAAAATGACTTATCCAAGCTACATAGGATGAAGCTGAGGCTAGAACCATCTTCTCATTCCCAACCTATATCCTGGAAGTATTAGGGAATACCTGGAAAGCCAACTAACACAGCAGTTCCTACTGGAAAATGCATTCAGATTCCAAACAATTTATACAGGTAAACGTTTTTAGGATATTATCCATCAGTATTTGGTAACTGCTTAGCTTCTCAATAATGTACATGATTGGACATGTTTCCTTAATTTTATCTAATGTTTTTCAGGGAAATGACACTATGGTTTTCTTAATCCCAATGTCAGGTTTGAAATATTTCATAACTGTCTCCATCTAGAGAAATCTTAGAACAATAAGACAAAATATACCTAATAAATAGCCATGTGCAAACTTCTCAGTTCAAGTTATTCAAGTTCAACAAGGCAACAAATATTAATGTACAAATAACTCCTATCTTCTTTTTTTTCTAAAGATTTTATTTATTTATTCATGACAGACACAGAGAGAGAGAGAGAGAGGCAGAGACACAGGCAGAGGGAGAAGCAGCCTCCATTCAGGGAGCCTGATATGGGACTCGATTCTGGGTCTCCAGGATCACGCCCTGGGCCAAAAGCAGCACTAAACTGCTGAGCCACCCGGGATACCCTTCTTCTACTTTAAAACAGGACATAAATGAACATCCCCCCCGAACCACACTCCTGCCCAACAGTTCACCAATTTCCTTCCCCAAACCTGCCCAGGTTTGCTCCAAATGAGAGTCTCAGTGCAAAAACTAACCAGACTCATTCCCCAAACCACAGGGAACAGTGCCATCTGCTCTGCCTTCCTTCGTGCCCCACACCTCTTGGAACATGTTTTTATACAGCACAGAGCAACAACTCTGCCGTCTTCATGGCCACTCCACCAGATCCTCGGTGACACAAGCTGTATCTTATTCATACCTTTATCTTTTACTTCCCCCGAACAAAAATGTCATTCATTAGATGTTTGAAGAAATGCAGAGAGAATTTCAGAGAGTAAGAAGGACTTGAGACCCACTAATAACCTCTTTTTCCTTTCCTTTAAAACCTCTTTTTCCTTTCCTTGAAAATACTGTCCATACCACTGACATATTAAGGCTTTTAAAGCATAATAGGACTATCAAACGAGGTCCAAACCTGTTAGGCCTGTGAAGACCTGCCAGCCTACTTTCCTAGTCTATTGCTCACTATTTTCTTCACATACATCACACTCAAAGTTCCAATTCACTTCCCATGCATTCAAATATTTGTGAGGGCCTACAAAGGTACCCACATGTCAGGGACTCTTCTATAGGCCAGAGATATAAGAATTAAGCTAATATCTGCCCCATGTTTCCCCAACTCCATGTTGCCTTTGTGATTAATCGCTATACCTAAGTATTTGCATTATAGTTATTTGCTCCTTGAAAGGAATTTACCTCTGCATCCTCAAAGCCCACTGCATTAAAACGCATGAAATAAAAAATTATCAATTCATTCAATTTAGTACTTCTTTTATAAAAAAAAAAAAAAAAAGTCCAGTTAGCAGTCAGCTTCAGAAATCCATATTGCAGAATTCAAGTTCACTTACCTTTAGTCTTCTTGGCCCATCTTTGGCAGAGCCCTTCTTTTTGCTCCTGGTAAGCACAGTGATAACCTTATCCAACCCCCTTTCAAGGCTCCCAAACACTTTGGTTCCTTTTCTTTTTGGAGTGTCCTCTACATGTGCTTGGTTGAGATCTAGTTCCACTGAGCGACATCTTAAAAAAAAAAAAAATTTTTTTAAAACCCATGAGTAAAGAAGGACCTCCTGCCAGTTGGAACTTTCACAGGACACTCGAGTATACCAAGGCCAGACCACCTCATTCCTTAGGGAGCACTAAAGCCATTTCCCACTGGAATGAAGCCATCACTCCACCTCTGGGCCAACTGTCACTTGGCAAAACTATTTTGCCCCTAGCCTTTTATTAAAAGTCAATATACAGAAAAGTTGAGTGAGTAGCACACCAAACATCCACATATCCTCTTAGATTCAACAGCTGTTAATATTTTATCACATTTTATCACATTTTCTTTCTCTACTTATATAGATAAGTAAATATATTAAATATATATACATCTTTCCTGAACTATCTGAAAATACCTGCCTGAAGACATATGAAACTTCACCCTGAAACCAATGAATAAGGACACATAACCAGTGAATAAGGACATTTTCTACATAACCAAAATACCAACACAACATCAAGAAATTTAATAATGATGCCATAGTACTGTTTAATATCTAGTTCACAGTCTAATTTCCTCAATTGTCCTCAAAATGGATCCTGCTTTTAAAAATAGCTGTAAAAGACAAGGAAGGGTCACCAATGCTATAGAACTGTCCATATAAAAGGAATGAGTTTTCTTTGAAACTTTCATTGGTATCTTTACTATTTGGGCAACTGCTATCTGTGAGTGGATGTCTATATTCTACTGGCAGAAGCATGGGAAAAGATGAGCCTCAAAAATGGTATTATGTGTCTGGGCCCAGGGCCACTGTTTCCAAGCCTGCTGTATGTCAAGGTGCCTGCCAGTCCTACTCCTGATGAGTTTCAGAATTCTATCCCACAAGGAAGGCAGCAGCAACAGCTCCAGGAGTGGCCATAGACCATCGTCATTCTGCTAAACATTCCTACATTTATACAATGGTTTGTTACTTTAATCAGGTTTATCATACATGAAAAAAGGAAATCTGGTTACATATACTGAGGATCAAAGAATAAAAAACAGAATACTTACCTCCTCTCAGGGCTAATGACACCTGTCATTAACTTCTCTGTCCCTGCTGAATTTATTGGCATTTTAATTGGGGTTTCTTTCAGGCACTGGTTTCTAGCTATTAGAAAAACAAGAAACACAAACCATATGCAGGTGACATATTATGGTTTCAAAACTTCTATCAATAACACATACATCACTTATTCATTGATTCAGAAATATTGTAATCACTTGGCCAGTGCTGTTAAGGTTCTAATTATTTAAAGAAATGTTTCATGTGATTTATAATAAAAAACAAAATCATTTTGCTTTGCATGTGTGGCTCCTCTTTTCCTTCATTGCGAAATGAAGGCCATGCTTAAATTCCTATTTTAAATATTATATGACAAATTTAAATAGATCACATTAATACAGATTTTATGACTACTGATTCTCCTTTTTTTTTTTAATTTTTATTTATTTATTTATGATAGTCACAGAGAGAGAGAGAAAGAGGCAGAGACACAGGCAGAGGGAGAAGCAGGCTCCATGCACCGGGAGCCCAATGTGGGATTTGATCCCAGGTCTCCAGGATCGCGCCCTGGGCCAAAGGCAGGCGCTAAACCGCTGCGCCACCCAGGGATCCCTGATTCTCCTTTTTTTTAAAAAGAAAAGATTTTAGGGAGAAGAAATGTGTGGGAAATATCAGAAAGGGAGACAGAACGTAAAGACTGCTAACTCTGGGAAACGAACTAGGGGTGGTAGAAGGGGAGGAGGGCGGGGGGTGGGAGTGAATGGGTGACGGGCACTGGGGGTTATTCTGTATGTTAGTAAATTGAACACCAATAAAAAATAAATTAAAAAAAAAGATTTTATTTATTTATTCATGAGAGACACAGAGAAAGAGGCAGAGACATAGGCAGAGGGAGAAGCAGACTCCCTGCAGGGAGCCTAATGCAGGACTCAATCCTAGTACCCCAGGATCATAACCCGAGTCAAAGGCAGATGCTCAACCACTGAGCCACCCAGGTGCCCTGATACTTTCTATAAATAAAAATCAACCTGTACTTATACAAGAATCCAATTTATCCTTCTAAGTGAAATAGTATTGAGAAGTGTTAATTCAATTCCTAATCCTACTCAACTCCTGTTAGGCAAAGAAAACAGTCCCTGTGAAGGCTTGACAAAAGTTATTAAACAGCTTTGGCTATTTTTATATTCCCTATTCTAGAATTTTGTGCTTGATTCTAGTAGGGTATCTGTATCCAGTTTCTGACAAATTCACAATAACAAATCTGGTTACCAATGATTAGCTAACTTTCTGTTTATGATCTAAAAGTTACATACCCTTTAGAAATAATAATACTTTATAAGTATATGATATCAAGTTTTTTAAAAGCCTTTTGTTTTTCTTTATGACTATTCAGTACTATTTTCACTGGTTCCACAAGAACAAGAAAAGATCACTGAAAGGGTATCTCTGAAAATAGTTTTCATCTTGGTATACAAAGAGTATCTACTACTATACATAGTTAATCTTTGATAAACTGTCACTTACTGGATTGTACAAGGTTCAGAAAAGTGATTAATGCTAATGTCAAAAATGACTCAGAGTAAAAGTCAAATGCAAAGCGCTAATGAAAACTATCAGTCGGAGCTTCAGCTATTAGCTTCCGTGGATGGCTCTTGTGATTAAAGAAAAATAGCCAATAATCCCTTTTGACCAACACAATTTTTGTCACAGGGATAAGACATGCAAACTGATGACACTTTAAGACTAAATTCCAAACTATCCAAATGTCAAAACCTTCAGAACTACATAAAAAGTTAAAAAAACACAGGGGCACTTGGGCAGCTCAGTCGGCTGAGCAGCTGACTTGATTTCAGCAAGTCACAATCTCGGGGTTCTGGGACTGAGTCACATGTCGGGCTCCAGGCTCAGAGAACAGTCTGCTGGAGGATTATCTCTCCCTCTGCCCTTCTTCCCACTGCATAAACGCATGTACATGCACACACATACAAATACTCTCTCTAAAAAATAAATGAATAAATCTTAAAAAAAAATTTAAGTTAAAGCATACACACACACAGAGTAACAGAAGGGATTATAAACATTCAAAGGCTTAAAAAAAAGGCCTCAATAGCTAAAGTCCATCTTATCTTACTACCCAACTCCCTGACTCACAAAGGATGTTGTAGCTCTATTAACAAATAACAGAAGAGGAACACCCCTCATTAGAAAAAAAAACGCAATAGCAGCTACTACTAAGGTCCCACTATATCCAAGGTTATCTCACTGAAACCTCATAACAACACCAGGCAGCCACAAATGCTTATCACAGCAAACTAGCCTCACAATTCTGGGGAAAGCGTTGTCTGAGCTGATGAATGAGAAGGCCATTAACATAATAATAGAACTCCCAATAAATATTCTGGCAAAGTTTTTCATACTTTCTTTATAAGAAATAGAGCTCTGGGGGATCCCTGGGTGGCTCAGCGGTTTGGCGCCTGCCTTCAGCCCAGGGCGTGATCCTGGAGTCCCGGGATGGATTCCCACGTCAGGCTCCCTGCATGGAGCCCGCTTCTCCCTCTGCCTGTATCTCTGCCTCTCTCTCTCTCTCTCTCTCTGTGTGTCTCTCATGAATGAACAAATGAAATCTTAAAAAAAAAAAAAAAGAAAGAAAGAAATAGAGCTCTGGAACTGGCTATCAGCCACATTAGTAAACTGAAAGCACAAGGGAAGGATGTGATTTAACAGCAGTTCACATGGCAGTCTCAGAATTTGGGTTCATGAGGCTCTTTATATAAATTTTTTTTATTTTTTATTTTATTTTATTTATTTATGATAGGCACACAGTGAGAGAGAGAGAGGCAGAGACACAGGCAGAGGGAGAAGCAGGCTCCATGCACCGGGAGCCCGACGTGGGATTTGATCCCGGGTCTCCGGGATCACGCCCTGGGCCAAAGGCAGGCGCCAAACCTGCTGCGCCACCCAGGGATCCCGAGGCTCTTAATATAAAACAAGTAGGTTAGGGACTCCTGGGTGGCTCAGACAATTAAGTCTCTGACTCTAGATTTTGGCTCAGGTCATTGATCTCAGGGTCATGAGATCAAGCTTCATGTTGGGCTCTGTGCTGAGTATGGAGCCTGCTTGAGATTCTCTCTCTCCCTCTCTGTCTGCTCCTCCCACTTGCACTTTCTCTCTCTCTCAAAATCAAGAGAAGGTCACAATTGCTGGAAATACGGCCAAAAGTTTAGGGGTCATTTTAATGTGACAGACTATATTACAGTAAATAAAACCCCTCAGGGGGATCCCTGGTGGCTCAGTGGTTTAGCACCTGCCTTTAGCCCAGGGCACAATCCTGGAGTCCAGGGATCGAGTCCTGCGTTGGGCTCCCAGCATGGAGCCTGCTTCCCCCTCTGCCTGTGTCTCTGCCTCTCTCTCTCTCTCTCTCTCTCTCTCTCTATGTCTATCATGAATCAATAAATAAAATCTTTAAAAATAAATACATACATACATACATACCCCTCAGGCTCTCTCTAATTTTTTGTATTCCTTCATTCAACAGGTATAGTCCCACCACACACAAGGCAATGGGAATCTACTATGCACCAGACAATAAACACGGCTCCTCCTAGACTACACTATGCTGCCATAAACACAGCAGACAATCTCTACTCTTGTGACACTTACCGTCTCATCCTTGAGACTTGGTACTAGAGGAGACTTGGTACTAGAAAACTGGGTTCAGTTCTAAGCACTGTCTTAAGAGGCACAATGACAAAACAGAACATGCCCAAATAAGGCCAGGAAGAAAACAGTGAGGTGTCATAAAGGAAACAGCTTATATAACTGGTGATGACTGAGCTGACCAGGAAACCAAAGGTAATGAGAAAGTTGTAACATCCGGACACAGATCTAGATATCTAGAAGGACATCACAGGTCTCTCCTGTCCGCTGGAATATGGGCAGGAGCAGGATCAGATCCCAGAACTGGAGAGCTAGACGAGTAAGAAGGGCTCAGCAGAGACTTCAGCTTTAGCCATGATAAGTAGAGGCAAAGGAGAAAGCAAGTCTAACCCTGGATATATGACCTCGGGCAAATCATTCTTCTGAGGTTCAGGTTCTTCAGCTGTGAAAAAGGCAGGTGGATGAAATGAGCTCTAACTTGCCTCTTGGTTTTGATATTCTATGATGCTATGATTCAATTCTATATATGTGAAAAAAAGAAAAAATTCACTTAAGAAAAATTAGAAGTTGACTAATATGCTTTCATTTCAATCAATGCAATTAACATGATAAAGAAGCAGAAATTCCTTAGAGCAATGCTAGTCATTTCTGACCTGCTCTAAGTTTATTTAGATGGTAAGAAGAACGGAATTTGAAGTATGTTGCCACTGATTAGTCCATATAGCAAATACCTTTTGAGGGTGTAGTGTAATGATTTGGTGTACAGAGTATTTCTCTCTTATACTGGCTCTTATTAACTGGAGTCTTTGGCTCAGGAAATACAAAGCAGTCATCATCCTTTACAGCAGACTTAGGCATATATACATTCTCTTTGTTCTTTAATTTATCAGCAGATGCTCTGCATAATACTGGAGTTAATGATTTAGATTCCAGACCATTTGATTCTGTCCAATGCTTGGCAAACTGGGAAAAAAAAAAAAAGTTACTGGATAAAGCACACTGACAAAGAAAAAATGTCAATTTCTCTACAACGTGCCTTAATCATTTGCAAATTACCTTGCATCATTTTTATTAAAATGAAATACTCTCAAAAGGATATTATTGGCAATACCAGGGAGTTTGAAAATGTATATTCAGTTCTCTTTAGTACATGTAGATTACTTTAGTCTGTTCTATTGACATATCATTTCAACATGTTTCAGGCTAAATGTTAAATCAAATATAACCAGATCTCAGGCAATACTGAGAATGGCCACAAATAAATCCCTAAGAACTATTTCCCATGCCTAGATTGCCATGGTTTGTCTCTAGTATGTACCAAAAAATCAAAGTTTAGTCAATGATTAGAGCAGAAAAACCGTGTTAAAATACTCTAATGGAAAAGTTGGATACTAAATATTTAATCCTTTTGAATTTATGGTTGAGCTTGCAAAAAAATAAGGAAAATCCTCAGAGGCTAAACTAAAAAGAGGAGCATGAATCCAGAGACATAATGAAGGCCAAAACTGTCCTAGCTCCAAGGGCACCTATCTACTCTATCTTGGATAACTAACAGCATGGGCTATATATAACAGCCATGGAAACCTTAGAGTATGCAAGGTGGTAAGTTACAACCAAACCTCTCAAAAAAAGCCAGATTGGGCTACAGCTAAAATGAAAGGGTGAATTAAATATAAATCTGTCCTGGAAAGGAGTTGGCGTGAAATGTGTCTGGCCTGGCCTTGGCTCTAGAGAAGCAAAAATCTCCTTTAATAATTTGTAATTTCAAAAAATAATAATAATAATAATTTGTAATTTCACATAGGTTTGAGTACCAAATTCATACTACCTGCATGGCCCCCCCTGCATTCAAGGAAAATATAATCCCTAGCTCTTAAAAAAACATTCCAGGAGGAGACCACCTGGGTGGCTCAGTCAGGTAAGTGTTTGCCTTTGGCTCAGGTCATGATCCCTGGGGTCCTGGGATCGAGCCCTACTTTGGGCTCCCTGCTCAGTGGGAGTCTGCTTCTCCCTCTCCCTCTGACCCTCCACCTACTCATGCACTCTCTCACTTGCTCTCTCTCTCTCTCTCATAAATAAATAAAATCTTTTTTAAAAAAATTCCAAAGAATAAAAAAGGAACACATCCCAATTCATTTTAGAAGTCTAATATAATCACAATACCAAAATCAGATAAGATTAATACAAAATGGAATGGAATACAAGGAGAGGAAAGTCTTTCATTATTCGACATTGTTCTATATTGTTTGAATGTTTTATAAGATGAATATACCTATGTATTACTTCTGTAATAACAAAATTAAATTTTTCAAAAGAAAAAAAGGTATAAGAGAAAGAAAATTATAGGCCAATTTCATTTAAGAACATAGAAGCAAAAATTCTGAACAAAATGTTAGCAAACAAAACCAAACAATGTATTAAAAAAAAATAGTTAACTGGGCTTACGTAAAGAATACAAGACTGGTTTAACATCAAAATTGTTGATATACAACAAACTACCTTAACTAATGAAAGGAACAAAAATAGATGATTATTTCAATAGGTAAATCTTAATCAATCTGTTTTCTGCAACAGAGATTTGTGATTTTTAAACAAATCTTAGCAAACCAGGACTAAATGAAAAACATGTCTTAATCTGAAAAATAAGAGATGGGGAGGTGCAGTGGGGAGAGCAGAAGAATGACAAAGAGGGGGAGAGGGAGAAAAAGAGTGTGGAGGGGAAGAAGGTATAAGAGGGAGAGAGAGAAAACAAACATATTTAATGATAAAAGCAGCATTTTTTTTTTTTTTTTTTTTTTACAGTTGGGAAGAACACAGAGTGTCTGCTATATTGCTAGGTCTACTGAATATAGTAATAAAAGAGAGAATATTAAAGGCATGAGAATTAGAAAGGAAGAAAAAAAACTGTCATCCATAGATGATATACTTTTCTATATAGAACACTCAAAAAATATACAGACGGGAGTCTGGGTGGCTCAGCTGGTTAAACCTCTGACTGTTGTTGTTTTTGAAGATTTTATTTATTTATTTGAGAGAGAGAGAAAAAACAGGAGCGGGGGGGGGGGGCGGGGGAGCCGCAGAGAGAGAGAGAGAGAGAGAGAGAAAAGGGAAAAGCAGACTCCCTACTGAGCAGGGAGCCCAATGTGGGGCTTGATCCCAGGATCGTGGAATCATGACCTGATCCAAAGGCAGATGTTCAACCCACTGAGCCACCCAGGTGCCCTGACTCTTCGTTTTGGCTCAGGTTGTGATCTCAGGGTTGTGAAATCAAGCCCTGCATCAGGTTCCCTGCTCAGCATGGAGTCTGCTTAAGATTCTCTCCCTCTCCTTCTGCCCTTTCCCCAACCCCCACCCCAACCCCACCATCCTCCACCCCACACTAACACACTCACTCTCAAACAAACGAATAAGCAAACAACATAAGAACTTAAGAGTTTAGGAAAGTTGAATATAAGATCAATAAACAAAAATCAATTTTATATCTATACACCAGTAGCAGAAAATGTGATTTTAAAAAACCTACCATTTCCAATAGCAATAAAAAAATAAGAGTACTTAGGAATAAATCTAATAAAAAATACAAGCCTTTTTTTGGGAAAATGTATAAGACTTTATTGAAAGCAACTACCTAAAACCTAATAAATGAAGAGATTTACTGTTTAAGGGTAGTGGGATCTGAGGGTCCAGATTTCAATTTCTACCAAGTTGAATCTTTTTTTTTTTCCAGGTTGAATCTTAAATTCAATGTAATTTCAATTTTTCAGTGTCCATGAAATTTGTCAGAATGATTCTAACATGTGTATGAAAATGCAAAGGGGCAAGAATAATAGCCAAAACATTCCTAAAGAAGAATAAGATGGGAGGAAATTGGCCAACCAACAGAAGAACAATTATAAAATTTAAGTAATTAAGAAGTATAGTATTGGTGAAAATAAACCAATAAAACAAAATATAGCCCAGAAACAGACACAACTCCTACAACAACTTGATATATGATTGAAGAATCACTGAAGACATGGTGGTGAAAGAGTTGACTTTTCAACAGTGGAGATATAACTTTATACTCACTAGATTAGAAACTATTTAAATATTAAATAGCTAAAAATATCAATATTAATAAATATGTGGAACAATGGGAACACTCTTCTGCTGGTTGAAGTAAAATTAATACAACCACTTTGGGGGAAAAATTGGCTGGTAAAGTTGAAGATACTCATTCCACTCCTAAGTATACACACAATAGGACTCTTACACATATGTAACAGGCCTTGCTGTGCACCAGAGTTAGCATAGTAGGTCCCGGCTGGAAGCTGGGAACTCAGGTTTTAGAAAGTTCCAAACACTGTTGGGATAAGTCTGTTTGCACAGCTGGGGCACCAAACCTTGCTGTACTAGGCTGTATAGACTACAAGCAGTGTGATTAATGATGAACAGCAGCTTTCCTTCTAGCAATCTAGAATTTCTGTAATTATGACTGATTATACCGACAAAGAGAGCCTGTGTAACCAGCCCCCAGTAAAAACTCCGGATTCTAAGTCTCTAGTGTGATTCTCTGAGCAGAAACATGCATACCTGCTCCTGCATTTCACTACTGTAGGAAGGAGTACACTCCTTGTGGCCCCCTCAGAGAGAGCAGAGGAGTAACATTCACTGTACATCCACTAAGTTCAACAAACACCAAGTAAGATTTAAAAAAAAAAATCATCAGAAGGAGAAAAAAACAAATCAGTTGCTTCTCTGAGTTGGGAGGAATATGGAGTTGACTACAAAGACGCATGAGGGAATTTGAGGGTGCAACAGAACTGTTCTTAATTTTGATGAAGGTTACATGGTATGCATTTGTCAAAACACACAGAATCATACATTAAAATGGTGAATCATTAACTATATGTAAGCTATATCTTATTTTTGGAGAGGGTAGGGCAGGAGAGGGGAGAGGAGAAGAAGGAAGGGGAGGGCAGGAGAGGGGAGTAAAAAGACAAGAAAAGCAAAAAGAGGAGCAGGAAAATGCTCCAAAATGGAATCTTGGCTTTCTTCAACTTGGAAATAACTGGCTTCCCTTCCGTTTATATTCCAACAATTTCTCATTAATGTTTTCAATGATTTAGGAATTCATTAAATTCACAAGCACATACACAATACTGCATATTACACAGAACTACTACTATACATATCACATTAGAGTCTGGATGTTTTTATAATTAAGATAACATATACTGCTTTAAATAGTAATACAAATAACCAACCTGTGGTGTTTGTGGAGTGGCCACACCTGTTGATGAACTGTCTCCACACCAGTCATAGTCTATCAATCCAGCCACACAGTTTTCATCACTTGTTGTCATATCTTCTAGACTCAGATTCTTTGACTATTGAAAATCAGAAGAGTTTAGAGACAACACCATCATGATTCAATTTTTAAAAGAGTATGTTCAAGGCAAAGGGCAAGGCCCTGACGCAGAAACAAAGCAGAGATAATATACTGAAGGAGCTCACCATTAAAGGACTACTACTCAGCCATAAAAAAAAAAAAAAAGAAAAGAAATCTTGCCATTTTCAAGGACTGTGGATGGAACTAGAGGATATTACTTACGCTAAGTGAAATAAGTCAATCAGAGAGACAATTATTATATGATCTCACTCGTGTGCGGTATTTAAGAAACAAAACAGGATCATAGGGGAGAGAGGAAAAAATAAAACAAGATGAAATCAGAGAGGGAGACAGAGAGAAAAGACACTTAATCGTAGGAAACAAATTGAGGGTCACTGGAGGGGAGGTGGGAAGGAGATGGGATAACTGGGTGATGAATACTGGAGACAGCATATGATATAATGAGCACTGGGTATTACATAAGACTGATGAATCACTGACCTCTACCTCGGAAACAAATAATATATGCTAATTAATTGAATTTAAATTTAAAAAATTTAAATTATAGTCACGTCAGTGACTTATCCTATCTTGTTTAAAAATCAATGGTTCCCATTACCTATAGCATAACCCTAGTTATAACCCTAGCATACCTAGTCTAACCCTTCTGATATGACATTTCAAGGTTCTCTACAATCTAGATCCCCCGTACCCTCCCAGATCACTTCCTCCTCCTCTTCCTCTCACCTTTCCCCTACTTGACCTCTCCATCTTAACTAAAGTCTGGTGACTGCCAACAGACATATCAAGCACAGTTAGGTGCCTCAGATTTTGCTAATTTATTTACCCTGCCTTGAATACTGTGTTCCTTCTTTTCCATTTTTTTCTAGACTTGACCACAGATCCAGCTTGGATCACCTATGGTGATCACTCCCTTCCTAGAGCCACTAGAGCACACCTCTAGGCCCTTATTGGCACCCATCAGCTACTATTCCAGTATAGTGTTATCTTTATGTATGTTTTGCATCAACTTAACTGTTACAGAGCAAGCATAGGCCTGAAAATGCTAATGATATGTTGATGATACAGTCTTCTGTGCTTCTTGGATCAGACTGTATTATTGTTTCACTGAAAACACCATCTATTAATTAATAGTTCAGGATTACCTACTTTCTTATAAATAATACCCCAGAAAAAAAAGGGATTTTATCAAGGGGGAGAAGAGTACAAAGGAACCTTGTTTCACATTTCAATGATTTGCATAAAACCAGAAAACAACCTAAAATTTGATTTCTGCTCCATTTTTTGTCATTAAAATGTCTGCCTACCATAAAAATTGATTAAATAACATAAATGCCCAAATAATTACATGATCAGGGTCAATGCTCATTAGTTGAAAGAGAAGAGTAAGCATCTTCCCAGATTGTTTCCGTTTGAGTACTTCATAAATGTTATAAGCAGATGAATTGAGATCAGACCAATCAGATATAAGAAAATTCAGTGACTTAGGAAAATGTCTCATGCCTATTAACTAAGGTATCATAAATGTAAAAATTTAGCTGAAGTTTATTAATAAGGTTTATTATAAATTAATATATATCATTGTATATAATTTAATATAAAATTAATTATAAGTACAGACTTATCTAATTCCTTTCTGAAACTACCTTGATCAGAAACAGAGTTCATGGGACACCTGGGTGGCTCAGTGGTTGAGCATCTGCCCTTGGCTCAGGTCATCGTCCCAGGGTCCTGGGATCCAGTCCTGCAGCAGGATCCCCATAGGGGGCCTACTTCTCCCTCTGCCTATGTCTCTGCCTCTCTCTCTGTGTCTCTAATGAATAAAATAAATAAAATCTTAAAAAAGAAAAGAAAAGAACAGAGTTCATGATTTTGTATCCTCCTGGACCTAAAGGTATTCATTTCAGCCTGAGAGATTAAAGGGTCCAGCAATGTAGGCAGGATGAGTGACAGGACAACTCATGAAGTCCATGGGTAAAAGATCTGTCTGGGCATGGGGTATTCACCAATCCAATAAAACTCTTCAAGAACAGACAAGAGGGACAGACACCTGGGTGGCTCAGTGGTTGAGCATCAGCCTTTGGCTCAGGGTGTGATCCTGGAGTCCTGGGATCAAGTCCCGCATCAGGGTCCCTGCACAGGACCGGCTTCTCCTCCTTCTGCCCATGTCTCTACCTCTGTGTGTCTCTCGTTAATAAATAAAAATAAAATCTTAAAAAAAAAAAAGAACAGACAAGAAAACCCAACCCAGGAATAACATTATCTCACTTCAGAGATTCCTTTACATAACAGCTACTGACACTTTTAATGCTTAGTTTGGTCAAAAGATCAACTAGGGAAGGAAGAAGGGACTGGCAGGATCTGGGAAGAACAGAAGATCCCTTATATCTGCAGCAGATGATTGACAAGTACCAAAAAGAGAGTTCTAAATGAAGCAGTAGGGACGCCTGGGTGACTCAGTGGTTGAGCGTCTGCCTTTGGCTCAGGGCATGATCCTGGAGTCCCGGAATCGAGTCCCACATTAGGCTTCCTACATGGAGCCTGCTTCTCCCTCTGCCTGTGTCTCTGCCTCTCTCTCTCTCTGTGTCTCTCATGAATGAATGAATGAATGAATGAATGAATGAATGAATAAATAAATAAATAAATAATAAATAAATAAATAAATAATTTTAAGGAAAAATAAAATAAATGAAGCGGTAAAGCAAATCAGGGGGGTCAGAGGGAGATTAAACACAAGATCATTAAAAAGGTGGCCTTTTTTTTCTTTTTAACAGTTTTGAGTCCTAAAGGAATAAAATCGCCTCACCTACACAGTCATTTGGGCTATAATGGATTCTGTAAAAAGAACTAATTACCTCTCTCTGAGAATAGTAAAAGTACAATTTCCTAGTGCTGGAATAACTTAAATTGCAACCTAAATTAATCAAAGGGAAGATTTACTATATTACAAAGTTCCAAACCCAGCCAGCAAAGGATTTGGAAGGCAGGATTTTAGATAACAAAGAATCAGACAGAAGACAAAGACTAATCTTAGGAATGATACAGTGCTTCCAAAAATGTAAAGCTTTTGCACCATTCTAAATGTTCATGACAAAGAAAAATGAGACAAAGGAGACAAAAATAAAAAAAAAATAATATGGTCACCACAAATTCATACAAGAAATTTGAGTTACATAAGCTATAATTACTTCTCAAAACAAAACCTAAACAATCAACACAAATGAATATCAAAATATTCATTAAATTATTTTATGTGGTACAAAGTATAATATATCCCCCTTCAGAAATCTTAACAATTTTTTTTATTTATTTTTATTTTTTTTAATTTATTTTTTATTGGTGTTCAATTTACTAACATACAGAATAACCCCCAGTGCCCGTCACCCATTCACTCCCACCCCCCGCCCTCCTCCCCTTCTACCACCCCTAGTTCGTTTCCCAGAGTTAGCAGTCTTTACGTTCTGTCTCCCTTTCTGATATTTCCCACACATTTCTTCCCCCTTCCCTTATATTCCCTTTCACTATTATTTATATTCCCCAAATGAATGAGAACATATAATGTTTGTCCTTCTCCGACTGGCTTACTTCACTCAGCATAATACCCTCCAGTTCCATCCACGTTGAAACGCCGGGACACCTGCACCCCGATGTTTATAGCAGCAATGGCCACAATAGCCAAACTGTGGAAGGAGCCTCGGTGTCCAACGAAAGATGAATGGATAAAGAAGATGTGGTTTATGTATACAATGGAATATTACTCAGCTATTAGAAATGAGAAATCTTAACAATTTTTAAAATTTTTATCCATGATGCAGTAATATGGTATCTTTTAAAAGCACTTGTAGGAAAAAAAAAATAAATAAATAAATAAATAAATAAATAAATAAATAAAAGCACTTGTAGGGATCCCTGGGTGGCGCAGCGGTTTAGCGCCTGCCCTTTGGCCCAGAGCACGATCCTAGAGACCCGAGATCGAATCCCACGTCAGGCTCCCGGTGCATGGAGCCTGCTTCTCCCTCTGCCTATGTCTCTGCCTCTCTCTCTCTCTCTGTGTGTGACTATCATAAATAAATTTAAAAAAAAAATAAAAAATAAAAGCACTTGTATATACATAAATTACATAAATAAACATACTAAAAAGGACCGGAAAGATACAGTCAAATTAAACCTACAGGAGGTAGGTTCATGGATAAGTTCTATTTCCTTTAGCTTATCTGTGGCTTAAAATTTTTCTACAACAATCAGAAATTACTTTTGTGAAAAACAGAGGGGAGGAGAGGATTAGTTCAATGCCATGTAAAAACTCTTATTTTTAGAGTTGTATATAATAAATTTTTTAAAAGATTCTCCCTCTCCCTATTCCCCCCTTTAAAAAAAAAAAAAAAAAAAAAGCAGCGAGTGTTCACACAAAAGGTCTGACATTTACCTTGATGTTTGTGAATGGGGTAGCACTGGCTAGTCCACAGGAAAAAGAAGGAAGCCTTAAGCGAACTGGTTTTCCCCGAGCCTTCTTGGCTAGAAGCAGAAGATAGGTAGCAGTGAGGTGATCATACTGCCACTGGAAAAAAAAATAAAATCAATTTATTTAGAAGACTAAAGTTGTTTTTCGAAATAATGTTTTATTTTAATTTTTTTTTCCATTCAAAGAAATTGCAATCTCTTATACCATCTCTCTCTCTCTCTCTCTCTCACACACACACACACACACACACACAGAGTTTCTGTTCCTCAGAGGGAACCACCTTTAAATACTTTTAGTATTTCTACTGTTTCTATGTTGTTTATATAGCTTTAAATTTTTTTTCAGCTTCACATATTATCTGTGAATTTCCTAGTATCAAAAATAAGGATTTAGTTCTACTACAACTCCTTCCTGCCCTATACATTCTTCCTCCTTGCATCCTCCTACTATAATTTTATCGCAATTTTTAGTTAAATCAATATTTACACTATTATGATTATATAAATAGTATTCACTACTGAGTAGGGGGAATGTTCAAATACTTAATTGGTACCCTGAACAGAGGGGGAGTAGGGTACCCTGAACTGAGAGGTGAGGCACCTTTGCCATGACAATTATTAACCTTTTAATCACTGGGTCCTAAGGAGGTGCCCAGGAGACCTAAGGGAGGTAAGAGATAACAGGGAGGGCACTCAGAGTAGGAGTTCTTTATCAATGAGTAGATAAATATTCTAATATCTTACCAGTACAGAACTGCAGCTAAACTATGCAGGGTGCTACTCTTGCATTTCTTTCCTTTGTATCTTGGTTTTTCCCAAAATTAAACATAAAAAAGAGGCAGTTACTTATCTTACTAATTCAACTCCACACTCTCCAGCACTCTTTACCTTCTCAGCATGTCCATACACACCAGCTAATCTGTTCCCTCTTCCATTGCCCTTTTGAAGATATTCCATGTCTGCATTCCTTGCTCCACTCTGGACTGGCTTCTTTTTCAACCTGCAACTCAACTATCAGTCTAGGGATGCCCTTCATCTCTAATCTACAAAGTGTCCCTAGTTTCCCTGATTCCAAATATTCCTCTTTCTTCTTTTGGTGGAATAGCTCCTCCAGTAACTTTCTGAGGTGGATGAATGGGAGGTAAATTTGCGTGATCCTGCACATCTGATAAATGACTGCATTCCATCCTCACACTTGATTCTAGTTTGGCTGAGTACAGAATTCTAGGATGATAATAATTTTCATAGTTCTGAAAATATTATTCCATGGTCTTCTCATTTCTTTTCTTTTTTTTTTTTTAAAGATTTTATTTATTTATTCATGAGAGACAGAGAGAGAAGCAGAGACATAGGCAGAGGGAGGAAGTAGGCTCCCCACAGAGGATTGAGCCCTACTCAATCCTGGTACTCCAGGATCACACCCTGAGTCAAAGGGAACCGCTCAACTGCTGAGCCACCCAGGTGTCCCAGGTCTTCTCACTTCTAGTACAGCTACTGAAAAATCCAGTCTTTCTGACTCCAAGCCTTTCTTTATGATCTTTTGGGTGCTTTTTTAGTCTCTGGAAACTTTTTGGATATTCTCTTTCCCCTGGTTTTCTGAAATTTTCTGTGGATCTATTTTCATTCATATCTCCAAACCCTGGCTAAGCCCCTTCATTCTTAAAAACTCAGTTCTACTAACTTAGAAACCATCCGTTCTGGAATATTTTTTCTTCTTGTATTATTTCTTTGATGCTTTCTTCCCTTCCCTCCTTTCTTCTGTTGTATCTTCCTGCAACTTCTATTATTTGTATGTTGGACCTTTCTTACCCATTCTGTTCTATTTGTGCATCTCTTTGTCTTTAGATTCTACTTTTGAAAGATTTCCCTTTAATTTTATTCTCAATCATTTCTACTAAGCTTTTCATTTCTGTGGTCATATCTTAAATTTTCAAGTGCTATCTCTTGAAATGTTCCTGTTTAGTCATTTTATTCTTATTTCAAAAAAGAAATAGCTTCTCTTACCTCTGAGAATATTATCATTTCTAGGCATTTTCTTCCACTCCCTGCATTATCTTTTATTTCTGAGTATATTTGCTTTTCTTCCTTCTCCCCGCCTCACCACCCCTGCCATTTGTTTTGATCTCTGATTTTCATTTTAGAGGCTTTCCTCAAATGTCTGGTAATCTTTGGCTGCCTGTCTCTATTTAAAGGTAAAGAATTACAAAGCACAGCTAACTAAAGGCTCTATGCATAGTTTGAGGCTGCTTATCACCTTCAGGGCTTCTCTCTATGGTAAACAGACAGAAATCTTAACTCCCAATCACTGGTATAGTAGGTCCTCTCTCTTGGCTCTTCCCCAGAACTGAATCTTCCAATATTTTCCCCACCCCCACTGCAAACAGGATAAAATCCTGGGTCTAGCATTCTAAGAGTTGAATAGGGAAGGTGGTTAAGTGGTTCACTACTGAGTATGAAGACCACATGTGTCCACGTATCCATTTCAGAATGGCTCATCACCCCTACCCCTGAGCTGTATATGGTGCACAAGTGCTTCTTGTTCAATGTTTCCCATCTTCTGCTAGGGTAAGGAAGAGATGGCAGTCATGCAGCATAAGGTAGAGAAAGGGACCTTGAGTCCAATTGCTTCTAATACAGACTTTCAACTGATCCTCCTGTTTTCTACCCTACTTACTTCCCTAACTTCAGAGGTTCCTAGTATTTCTGGTTCCTAAGCCTAGGGATCTAATCACTTATTTTCTTTTCCCCCTTGCAGGCACTTAGCTCTCAGCTTTCTCTAAAACGCTATGTCAGATGCCATTTATCTATTTTATAACTCCCCCAATGTTATTGACGTTACTTTTTGTCTCCTCTTTTATTCTCATCATCTTTGTGAATTTTTTATCTTTTTAGCTCTTTATTATTATTTTAGTGAGGTTTTAGGAAGCAGTGGATATAAATATATCTGTTCAATCCACCACGTATAACTCAAAGTTTCTAAGTATGTACTCATAAGACTAAGTAACTCTTTACCCTACTAGAGTGTTAAAGTTTAATAATATTGAATAATATTTAATACATGTATGTATCTCCTCACAAGGCACATGATCCAAAGGGGACTACTACCAAAAAGGTGTAAATAAAAACTGTTTGTTTGTTTGAAGATTTTTTTATTCATGAGAGACACAGAAAGAGACAGAGAAATATGTAGATGGAGAAGCAGGCTCCCCATGAGGAGCCTGATGTGAGATTTGATCCCAGGACCCTGGAATCATGACCCAAGTCAAAGGCAGGCGCTCAACCACTGAGCCACTCAGGTGTCCCAAAAACTGTTTTTATTAATACATTTCATCAGTTAATATTTTAGATGGCCACAATCATCGGGTATGCTTTGAAATTTATATAATGGACCTATCAATCTAGTGGAAGAAGTATATAATACTGTGATAAATTATCACAGAATGTGGCTTTTAATCCAAACAGGATGAGTTGGAAAGAAGGACAGAAAGTTTCTTAGAGAAAGTACTTGGGAGTGGGTAAACACCATGAGTCACAATCTCTCTCCAGTACGACAGTCCTACCCTTTTGAAAGAGATGCCATAAACTGATTACAGACAATGGCTCAGAAACATGTTGCCTCTTGTTTATCAACAACGGTATGGCACAATCCAGGCATTGTAAACAATACCTGGACAGTTTTAGATGGAGTCCTCTAAAACTGCCTAAGAGTTTTATAACTCTAACCCTTCTTTATCCCTAAGCAAAAAGGCATCCTTTTTATGACTTTTGCCATAGCTACTGCACACTACTCATTACAAGTAGATACACGGGGGAGTTATGTTCAATAACAGATTAATCGGCATATTAGTTACGCTTTCAGTGCTGCCAACTACAAGTCTAACACAACCAATGCCTCCCTTATCTTTTAAGCAGCTCCCTGTTTTGAAAGTCAAATGTCGGGATCCCTGGGTGGCGCAGCGGTTTAGCGCCTGCCTTTGGCCCAGGGCGCGATCCTGGAGACCCGGGATCGAATCCCACGTCAGGCTCCCGGTGCATGGAGCCTGCTTCTCCCTCTGCCTATGTCTCTGCCTCTCTCTCTCTCTCTCTCTGTGTGACTATCATAAATAAATGAAAAAAAAAAAAATTGAAAGTCAAATGTCTGAAAGTGAAGCAATAGGTTTACCTATCATAAAGAAGGTTCCATTTCTTTTTTCTTTTTTTAATTTTTATTTATGGTAGTCAGAGAGAGAGAGAGAGAGAGAGGCAGAGATACAGGCGGAGGGAGAAGCAGGCTCCAAGCACCGGGAGCCCGACGTGAGACTCGATCCCGGGTCCCCAGGATCGTGCCCTGGGCCAAAGGCAGGCGCTAAACTGCTGCGCCACCCAGGGGTCCCAGAAGGTTCCATTTCTAAAAAACAAAACATTTAAAAATCCCCAGTTATTGTTCACACAGGCTACATGTTAAAGAACTACCCAGGCACCTGGGCTGAGGACAGATAGTTACTGGTACAGAGTGTTTGAGAAATTGAGGAATGGCTCACTATCCTTCTCCTGACTTTGGTCGTGAGGCCCTCAATCTTTAAACTTCTGCCACCAGAATACATGGGGATTTGCACTGCAGGGGTGGGGGAAGGGGCTGGTGGGAATAGGTTCTCATATGCACATGTAATCCTCAATGAAGACCCTCGACCAGATGATGGGCTGCTCCCACAATCCACAGCCACTCACAGTTGGAAGAATTGGGGGAAAATAAGGAAAGCAATCAGGTGGAAGGAAGCTCTAGTACCACTACTAGGAGTCTCAAGAGGGCTACAGTGAGATAGGTCAAAATCAAAACACATACGAAACTCTAACTTCTGCATATCAAAAGCAGTTTAAGAGTGCTCATGTATAGGGGTGCCTAGGTGGCTCAGTCAGTTAAGTGTCTAACTTTGGCCCAGGTCATGATCACAAGGTCCTGGGATCCAGCCCTGCATCAGGCTCCGGGCTCAGTGGGCATCTGATTCTCCCTCTTTCTCTGCCCCTACTCCCATTCACGTTCTCTCTTTCTCAAATAAATAAGATCTTAAAAACAAAGGATTCTCATGTATATGATATAGAGGAGTTCTAGGACTCAAATATTTGAGAATAATATTGTTTCTGTCTCTGCACAAAGATCAACAGTACCACTATGAATCACACTAAACTCAACTCTCTGTCCTAACTAGCCCCCAAAATAAAGGCAAAGCTCCCAAAGTGCCAGAAAAAGTTTAACAGACCACAGCTGACCTAAAATCTTTTTCTGTATCAGAATTAGACAATTCCTATTTCCATTCCACTCATAAGTTTGTAATTTGTATGTAAAGATCACATAAAGGATACCAATTTAAGAACTTTTTTTCAATAGTTCTTGAAATTCCCATGTGGGGCTCAAACTCATGACCCCAAGATCAAGACCTGAGCTGAGATCAAGAGCCAGACACCCAACCAAGCCACTCAGGTGCCCCACTAAGTATATTACTTTTAAGATTCAGATTTTAAAAGTCTGTGGATCTCACATCAAATTTTTTCTCATAAAAAACAAAAAACAGGATGTCAGGACTAGCTTTGAAATACCGTAGTTAAAAAGGACAGATGGGAGAGGGAGCTGGAATACAGATAAAACAGCAAAACATCATTAACTGTTGAAACCTGATCTCAGCATGGAAGATCTCTGTTAAGCAATTCTACTTTTGTAGGTGTTTGAAAATTTCTAGAATCAAGTTTTTTAATTATTTTAAGATTTTTATTTATTTGAGAGAACGAGAGAGATCACAAGCAGGGGGAAGCACAGAAGGGGAAGCAGACTCCCCACTGAGCAGGGAACCCAACATGGGACTTAATCCCAGGACCCTGGGATCATAACCTAAGCTAAAGGCAGACATCAACTGAGCCACCCAGGTGCCCTAAAATAAAAATTTTAAAAGAGGGGCAGGTGGGGGGGAGCTACGGAGCGGAAAAAGAGATTTATTTAAAAAAAAATAATAAACCCGCGGAAGACATGAAAAAAAAATTTTTTAAAGAAATCTTAGTATCTGAAGATTATATTTCAGATACATATTCAGAAATATAGAAGACTATATTTCAGATACATAAGATTTCTAGTCTTTCATCCTAAAAAAAGTCTTATTTTTTTAAAGTTACTTAAATGGAAACTTCAGACTTTCATTATAAAAGACCTTGCAGCAATTCCCAATTCTTGCTATTCCTTTAAAGGCATTATCTGGGGCCTCTTGGTAGCTCAGTTAATTATGCCTCTCCCTTTTACTCAGGTAAAAGGTAAGGGTGATCTTAAGGTCCTAGGATCGCCCCATTCACGTGGGACTCCCTGCTCAGTGGGGAGTCTGCTTCTCCCTCTCTCTCAAATAAATAAATAAAATCTTTAAAAAAATAAAATAAAGGCATTATCCATGAAAAACTAAATTATCATTCTGTTTTCCAAACACATTCCCTGAACCTTTATTACATCATTCAAAATAAATCCTTTATATCTCCTCACTGAAAAGAACTGTGGCTTAGCAAAGCTTTGTTTAGTAAAAAAATATTTACTTATGGCCTTTACCTTGCCAATTAGAAAAGAGAAAAAACACAAATCATAGTTGATGAACAGTACTGAACCAGCAGCAAAGTTAGGCACAATCTCTGCCTATCAGGTTAGATTATACTCAAAGTCAGCTGTGAGTGCCTCTATCTCTAGGAAAAAAAATCTCGAGATTAAGCATCTGAAAGAGCTAAAACAATCTAACACAGAAATCATGATAATGATTTCATGGTATTTGGTTCATAGCTTAAGGGTGATGTGATGCTATGGGGTTGCTTTTAGGTAAGACGAAAAGTGCTTTGCCTTTACCTATTCCTACAGCAAAATCATAGTTCCATGTTAGAGAATTTCAAGGAGTAAAATAAGAACTCCGTCAATTCTCCATGGACTAGTTTCTTCTGTTGCTTCATTTTTCTCCCACTATAATATTCTGTAATCAATGTCATTTTTAAGAGGATATCCAGCATATATGAGTAAAGAACGGAGTGAAAATCACACATAAATATAATATTTACACCCATGAAAAAAATCACAGGTTTGAAAAACAGTATATTATTTTTAATGTACTTTATCAATACATTTATTGTATCAATAAAGAATAAAACAAAAAATACTATTCTCAAATTCATGTTGTATTTCTTACCAGTGAAATTAAATCCTCCATTGTTTGCCTGTTATTTCTGTGATGTACAGAAAGTTCTGTTATGCAATCCTCATCGAGGTGAATAATCTACAAAAAAAATTACAAACTTTATTAACAAAAAATTACAAATATATTTATTGCTTTCAAATCTTAAAATTAGCATAATTGCTTTGTAAAATCAATACCAATATGTAAAAATAACAAGAGTTCATCAAATTCTTTTTTTTTTTTGAGTTCATCAAATTCTTAAGTAAGAATAAACATTCTTCATAATTTTTAAAGATATTAGCAGGTGAAAATAAGCAGTTCAAGAAGAGGAAGTTTTGGGCAGCCCAGGTGGCTCAGCGGTTTAGTGCCGCCTTCAGTCCAGGGTGTGATCCTGGAGACCTGGGATCGAGTCCCACCTCAGGCTCCCTGCATGGAGTCTGCTTCTCCTTCTGCCTGTGTCTGTGCCTCTCTCTCTCCTCTCTCTCTCTCTCTCTCTCTCTCTCCCCTCTGTGTGTGTCTCATGAATAAATAAATAAATCTTTAAAAAAAAAAAAAAAGAAGAGGAAGTTTTGCTTAGCCCTTTACATTCCATCATCATATGATTGTTAAAATTATGTGATAAGCCAAGGCACTATGTCCTCCTTCCCTGCTGTAAGACCTGTAGGCATTTTCATCAAGGAACAGTCATCTAGGCACTAACATCAGTGGCTATACAACAGACTGGTAAAAGAATGGCTCAGACTTGTAGCGCAATGCACCTCAAGCTACATTTGGGTTTAGCACCAATCCAAGGAGCCCTCATGATGCTGAGGGTACTAGCAAAGCACAATTTTAAAAAGTAAAATAGTCTCTAGACTAACTTTATTTTGCTTAAGGAAAGAAATTATCCAAGTATCCTGATCCATTCATGAAGGATCAGAAATAGGTTCTGAGAACCGAACACAAATCACTGAGAACCAAAAGGTCAAAGGGCTTAGACTGAACCCAGAACAGGAGTTCAGAAGATCACAGTGTTCAGAAGATCACAGTGGAAGAGATTCATACAGAATGTAATTTAAAAGTTATCTTTACCATGTATGAATCCTTTTCACAACAGCCCCAATAAGCAATCTTTCACTTCTGCCCTAAGTCCTCCTCACCAGGAGCAGATCAGCTGGGAGGGCTTGCTTCTCCAATCTGTCTCCTAAGATCTGTCTGCCTACAATCTCCATTCAGGGAGTCAGTACAATCTGACGGCTAACAGGCTTTGGAATTAGAAAGACCTTGGTTTGGGGATCCCTGGGTGGCGCAGCGGTTTGGCGCCTGCCTTTGGCCCAGGGCGCGATCCTGGAGACCCGGGATTGAGTCCCACGTCGGGCTCCTGGTGCATGGAGCCTGCTTCTCCCTCTGCCTGCGTCTCTGCCTCTCTCTCTCTCTCTCTGTGTGTGACTATCATAAATAAATTTAAAAAAAAAAAAAAAAAGAAAGACCTTGGTTTGAATTGTGAAGTCACTAAATAACTGTATGACCTTGCATAGATACTTCTCGGAGCCTCAGTTCCATCATCTGTAAAATAAAAATAGAACCCACCTTGCAATCCATGTTATGTTGATAGGCTCGTACAACATCTAAATAGAATAGACCCTCAAAAAATTATTAGTAACAGTTGTTTTACTTCCTCTTTGATGAAGAGCTTTTCAAAAATTTGAATATTCCTATTACAACCAACCTGTCCTTGCCAAGTTTTCTCTTTTCCAGTTTCTTTAACCACCATTCCAATGATTACCGCCCCTTACCATTCTGGCCCTTTCTTTAGTTCACACACTCGAGGTCGTCACCAATCTTCAGCATAAAGCGTTCAGAACCAAACATAATATGCCAGGAGAGGTCTGCCTAACACAAAGTAGAGCAATATCATGAACCCTCCCTTGTTCTGGAAACCACACTTGTAATAATGGATTCAAGAGAAAGTCACACTGCCATCATTAAAATAGAGGAAAACTAGACATAACAACCTGCATGACTGGCCAGTATAAACACAACCTCATGGGTTACAGAGAATATGGAGACCACAGAGGCTTATACTAATGGCACTATAAGAGTCCAAAACGTTAAGATAAGTTTTCACTGTGTTGCTTTGACCTTAGCAGTTCCCCCAACTGTAGATTCCTCCTTCAGAAAGGTCTCAACCTCAGAAGCCCAGACACTTTACCACCAGTTGGCATCTTCTTTGACACCGTTGATGTGACCACCGCTCAAGTAAGCAGTTCTCCCAACTGTAGATTCCCCCTTCAGAAAGGTCTCAACCTCAGAAGCCCAGACACTTTACCACCAGTTGGCATCTTCTTTGACACCAGTTGATTTGACCACTGCTCAAGTAAGAAGATTCTGGGGTTCCTTCCATAATCTTAATGTTACTCTCCTAAAAACAGGTGTGCTTAAGTGGCTCAGTTGGTTAAGCATCCAACTCTTGATTTCAGTTCAGATCATGATCTCAAGGTCAAGAGATTGAGTCCCCTGTCAGGCTCCCTGCTTACAGAGCCTACTTAAGATTCTCCCTCTCCAAAAAAAAAAAAAAAAAAAAAGATTCTCCCTCTCCCTCCCCCTTTGTCCTTCCCCCTGACCTGCTCTCTTGAGAGTTTTCTCTTTAAAAAAAAAAAAAAAGTTACTCTCCTTAAAAAAAAAAAAAAAAAAAGAAAAAGAAAAAATCCCTTTCTTTCTCTCCCTGGCCTTCTGCTTTGTACCTTTACCACAAGGTGTGTGTGGGAAAGGAGGAGAGGGTAGAAAGAAGGTGCTAGCTTCTTTGCAGGACTCCTAAACTGGAAAGGATAAAGAGCGGTGGACAAGACTCCAAAGTTTGAAAAATATGGTTTATCTCAAGCTGGGTTTTCCAAAGAAACTCAATACTTTTAAGTATAGATGGTCCCAGACTTATAATAGTTCAACTTACAATTTTTCAACCTTATCCTGGTGCAAAAGCGATATACATTCAGTAAAAATTGTACTTCAAATTTTGAATTTTTAATCTTTTCCCAGGCTAAGGATATACAGTATGATACTCTTTTGTGATCCTGGGCAGGGCAGCAAGCTGCAGCTCCCAGTCAGCTACAAGATCATGAGGATAAAGAGCCAACACATTTATAATCAATCTGTACCCAATCATTCTGTTCTTCACTTTCTGTACAGTAATCAATAAATTACATGAGATATTTAACACTTTATTATAAAATAGACTTTGTGATAAATGACTCTGCCCAACTGTGAGCTAATGTAAGTGTTCTGACCATGTTTAAGGTAGGCTAGGCTAAGCCATACTGTTCAGCAGGTTAGAGGTATAAAATGCATTTTCAACTTACGATACTTTCAACTTACGATGGGTTTATTGGGACACAACCCCGTAAGTTAAGGAATATCTGTATCTGTACTCTGAATTCTCAGCCACACATACTCAAGTTAAATTAAGTACAAAAATGAATATCAAAAGCCAGCCAATTATTTTGGATTATCCGTACCTACTATATTTCCTGTTCAGTAGGGCAGAAAATAGAACTGAATATAACTTCTGTTTGATACAATACTTGGGTACTAGAGCTATGTGTGAAAATGACAGAAGGAGATCATGCATAGAGTTATAGAATAGCACCTATACATTAAATATCCAAGTAAATCTGAATTATTTTTTATAATACACTCTTGAAGAAACATAATACTGAGAGGAGAAAAGCAAATACTTTGAAAAGCAACAATAATTGCTAATAGTTCTGCTGTATACTACTCATTTGATCCCTGAAGTAGTGCTACAAGGCAGGCAAGACAGATGAATGACACAACACATGAAGGCACTCTATAAATGGCAAAACATAACCCAAACATACATAAGAGGCTGACATTAGAATACCCATTTTGGAGGTGAGAAAATGAAGATGCAGAAAAATTTCTGCATTATGTGGAAAACTGGCATGTTTCATTCCTAGCCCAGAGTTTGTTCTATCACACCACAATGCCACCTCTCCACAACTCTGCTCCAGTGGCTATTTTAACAGTGACCAGACAAGCAATCCTCATCACAAAGGCCACAGCTCACAGGATGCAGGCCCTAAATCTGAATTATTTGACCCATTAGATCCATCACATTCTGGAGCCCATCTAGGTTCAAATCCTGGTTCTATACTTACTAGTTGTTTGATCTTGGGGAAGTTACTTTATGATTCTCTGTCTTAGTGTCTTCATCTGCAAAATGGAGACAATAATAGTATCTACCTCAGAGGGCTGGTATGAGGATTAGAAGAGAAGAGTTAAAAACACAAAGCCCATGGAATAGCACCTGACTCTTAAAGGGAATATCCTAAGAGCTCTATATTATACTAGAGTATAATATACTAGTATACTCTAGTATAATATAGGATATATTAGTATAGTATAATATATTATACTATATATTAGTATACTATATATATCCTAAGAGCTCTATGTTATACTGGAGTATATTATACTATAATAGCATACTATTTAATTATATTAACTATTCAGTAAATATTAGCAATTATTATACTAAAATATAAGGAAAACAACACTTTTTTTGAACATTCAAAACTATATATTTTACTTCATACTGCACCTAAATTTAAAATAATTTTTATATTGATGAAATCAGAGACTTTCTTCATTTTGCTATCTGTTCTATTGCAAGCAGTAGCGTATTCTATCCTATTAGGATCATGGCTGGGAAGACCTGCAAAGCCCTCCCACACATGGAGAAATGATGACCCCCAATGGCTGAACACAGGCATTTGTACCACCCACTCCCTCTACCTCACAAGGGACACATCCTAGCTTCCTTGGTCCTGCTATTACACTCATCACATATCTGCACACTGCTGTTCTTAGACTCTCAGTACTGATATTTGCTAGAATGAAGTTGTTGTTCAACCACCTAACCTTACAGCTAAAGGAGCTAGAAAAAGAATAATGAATGAAGCCTAAAGCCATAGAAGGAAGGAAATAATAAAGATTAGAGCAGAAATAAATATAGAAACTAAAAAAACAATAGAAATAAGGAGCTGGTTCTTTGAAAAAAATTAATAAAATTGACAAACCTCTTGCCAGAATTGTCAAAAAGAAAAGAGAAAGGACCCAAATAAATCAAATGAATAAAATCACAAATGAGAAGCGAGAAATAACCAACACAGAAATACAATTATAAGAGAATATTATGAAAAACTATATGCCAACAAATTGGACAACCTAGAAGAAATGGATAAATTAAAGAATCAATCCCATTTACAATTGTACCAAAAACAAAATAAATTCAAAAATGGATTAAAGACGTAAATGTGAGAAACCATAAAAATCCTAGAAGAGAACACAAGCAGTAACTTCTTTGACATTAGCCATAGAACTTCTTTCTAGATATGTCTCCTAAGGTAAGGGAAACAAAATAAAAAATAAACCACTGGGATTACATCAAAATAAAAAGCTTCTGCACAGTAAACTAAACAACAAAACTAAAAGGCAAACTCTGGAATAGGCGAAGATATTTGCAAATGATATATCTGATAGTTATCCAAAATATATAAAGAACTTATACTACTCAACACCCAAAAGATGAACAATCCAGTTAAAAATGGACAGAAGACATGAATAGACATCTTTCAAAGAAGATATACAGATGGCCAACAGACACATGAAAAGATGCTCAACATCCTCATCATCAGGGAAATGCAAATCAAAACTACAACAATGACCTATCACTTCACAACTTTCAGAATGGCTAAAATCAGCAACATAAGAAACAACAGTATTGGTGAGAATGTAGAGAAAGGCGAATGAATGCTCTTGCACTGTTGGTAGGAATGCAAATATAGCCACTCTGGAAAATATTAAGGAGGTTCCCCAAAAAGTTGGAAAAGGGGGTAGGGGCACCTGGGTAGCTCAGTTGGTTAAGTGTCCAATGCTTGCTTTCAGCTCAGGTCATGATCTCAGGGTCCTGAGATCCAGCCCTGCACCAGGCTACACACTCAGTGAGGTCTGCCTGAGATTCTTTCCCTCTCCCCCTCCCCCTGTTCACATGCTCTCTCAGATAAATAAATCTTTTCTTAAAAAGGTTAAAAACAGGGATCCCTGAGTGGCGCAGCGGTTTGGCGCGTGCCTTTGGCCCAGGGCGCGTTCCTGGAGACCCGGGATCGAATCCCACGTTGGGCTCCCGGTGCATGGAGCCTGCTTCTCCCTCTGCCTGTGTCTCTGCCTCTCTCTGTGTGTGACTATCATAAATAATAAATAAAAATTAAAAAAAAAAAGAAAATTACTTTAAAAAAAAAGGTTAAAAACAGAACTACTCTATGCTTCAGCAATCATAATACTAGATATTGAGCCAAAGAATACAAAAATACTAATTCAAAGAGGGATGCTTACCTGGCTCAGTCAATGGAGCATGCAACTTTTGATCTTGGGTTGTGAGTTCAAGCCCCATGTTGTATGTGGAGATTACTTAAAAATAAAATCTTTTTTTAAATGGGGGGATTGAATGAATGAATGAATGAATGAATTTATTTATTTATTTATTTATTTATTTATTTATTTATTTATTTATTTTTAAAATGGGGGTATTGAAACACCTGAGTGGCTCACCAGTTGGGCATCTGCTTTCAGCTCGGGACATGATCCCAGTCTAGGATCATGTCCCGAGCTGAAGGCAAACGCTCAATCACTGAGCCACCCAGGCGTCCTGAGAAGGTATTTCATAACAGTGGTCAGACTACTGAGAAGGAGCTAAAAACAAGAACACTCTGTTTTTCCAAGACCAGTTGGCCATTGGGAAGAGTATTTCTATTTATTAGTGTGATTATCCCAGAAAGCAAATACCTGATGGTTATACCAAGTCCACACTGTGGCATGTCTGAAAAACCACAGAGCTATTCTGTTGACCCGTGCACATACCCGACTCCACTGCAGAAATTTTAGTGGATTATCAAACAACGTGCCCAATTATCTGAAAAGGCCATTAAAATACTTCTCCTTTAAAGTACTAAATTAGTGCTTGCTTCAGCAGCACATATACTAAAGTATTAAATTACTTTTCTAACCACATATCTATGTGAGGCTACATTTTCTTCACATGCTTCAGTCAAAACAACATATCAAAACGGACTGAATGCAAAAGAAGGTAAATATCTGAATGTCTTCTATTCAGCCAGATTCAAAAGTAATCTGCAAAGATGTAAAGCAATGCCAGTCTTCAAAATTAATTTTTTAAATCATTGTTTTTCATTTCTTGATTCCCTTATCCATATATTAGGGATAAGAATTGTATTGATTTAGAAGTACACACCTTTCATGTGGCTTGCTTTGATGAATGGGATATTAGCAAACATGATGCAAGCAGAGCTTGAAAAAGTAAAGATTGTTTGCCCACTTTCTTGCCTCTTTTGGAATCCAGGCAGCATTCCAAGAAGCCCAGACTAGCTGGCTGCACACAGTGTGGCCCAACAAACAGCCAGTACAAATAGCTGCTCTTTTGAGTGAGGTATAGACCATCCAGCTATAATCAAGTCACCAGATGACTAGAGTCACATGAGCGACTCCAGGTAAGACCTGCACAAGAACTGCCCAGGTAAGCCAGCCCAAACTGCTGGTCCACAGAATTATGAGTTATATTATTGTTTGAAGACACTAAATTTTGAGATTTCATTTTATACAATAATAGTTAACCAATATCAAAGCATACATATCCTTTAGTAATATTTACATTTTGCCATTTGGTAAGGAAAAAAAGATTTAAATATTAATGGAAGAATATTTATTTAAATAACTGTTTAAACTCACATGGGATTCTGTGTTAAAGTTCTTTCACATAAATATATTAGACCAGTTCTCAGTGGGTAGCCCACAGAGCCCTGAGGATCTCCAAGGTCAAAAATATTTTTATAATAATACTGTTTTTCATTTTTCACAATATTAACATTTATAGTGATGATGCAAAAGTACTGATTGAGTAGTAACACTGCTGGTGCCTTAGTACAAATCAATGCAGTGACACCAAACTATATCTGTCATGCACTTATAGTTCAAAAAACAATTTTTTAAGCCAGTTTCAATTAGGAATATCATTGATGAAGTAGTAAAAAGTATTAATTTTATTAACTCTTGGCCACTCAGTACATGTTTTTTATATTCTGTGTGACAAAATGAGAAGTATGCATAAAGCACTTCTGCATGCTAAAATATGATGGCCGTTTGGAGGAAAAGCACTTGTGTGACAAGTTAGGAATTGAATTACCTGTTTTCTTCATAGAACACCATTTTTACTTGAAAGACAAGTTATAATTATTTACACTTGGGTATTGGGCATTTTCTCAAAAATGAACAAAATGGACTTATCACTTAAAGGAAAACAAACAACAGATAGTATTTGTTGCTAATGATATGATTTGGGCTTTTGAGCAAAAATTAGGATTTTGGGGTATGCCTGGGTGGTACAGTCAGTTAGTATCCAACTCTTGGTTTCAGCTCAGGTCATGTTCTCAGAGTTGTGAGATTGACCATGTTGGATTCTGTGCTCAGCGTGGAGTTTGCTTAAGACGTTCTCTCTCTCTCTGCCCCTCCCCCCTCTAAAAGAAATAAATCTTTAAAAAAAAATTAGGATTTTGGAAAATTTATACCTGCCACCATTAGTTTAACAGCTTTCCAATTCTTAAATACTTTTCTGATGAGATCAATATGACTTTAAGGAATGTGAGGGGGTTTTTTCTATTGTATAATGAAAGGCGTTAACATCTGGAAGATCTGTATAACTCAGTGAACCAATATTTTCCAAATGACCAATGCATAATGTTACATGGGGAAGAGATTCAATGGGCAGATCAATGGATTTTAATGTAATAGAATACAACAACTTCATTGATTCCACAAGCAACTAACCCTTAAGAAACCATTATTTGCCAAGTTTTAATGGACTATCACAGAATATCCCTAATTATCTGAAAAAGCTTTTAAAGTGTTTACCCATTTTCCTAGTACATATCTGTGTGGGGCTGTTTTTTCTTCCCATGTTTCAATCAAAACAACAGATCAAAACAATATAGAAGTAGATGAGATCCTAGCATCTTCTATCAAGCTAGATTTTAAAGAAATTTGCAAAGATGCTACTTCTCTTATTGAATTTATTTTTTAAAGTTATTTTTCACAAAAATATTAATGAGATAAAATGTAATAGGTTTACTATTATTACTTTTAAATGAATCAATCAATAAATATTAAGAATGTAAAGGCGTCGGGGATCCCTGGGTGGCTCAGCGGTTTAGCACCTGCCTTCAGGGCAGGGTGTGATCCTGGAGTCCCAGGATCGAGTCCCGCATCAGGCTCCCTGCATGGAGCCTGCTTCTCTCTCTGCCTCTCTCTCTCTCATGAATAAATAAATAAAATCTTTAAAAAAAAAAAAAAAAAAAAAAGAATGTAAAGGAGTCTTCAGACTTAAAATTTTGAGAACTGCTATAACTTCATACTACTCTGGGAAGTAGATAGAAGTGGTTTAATCTACTTTTTACAAACAAATAAATAGATTTGGTAAAGTTAAGTGACTTGCCTGTGATTTCCAGAACACGATTCACAATCCTGACTACATGTGAGAAATATTTGGAAGCTTTTAAAAATATCCACTAACTCTTCTGAGATAGGCACAGGCATATTTTTTAAGGTCCCAATGATTTGCAGCCCAAATTAAGAGCTACTGTCCTAGAGATTAACAGGCAAATTTATAATTAGGTTACAAACCTCACAAACACCAATCTGATAAACAAGTCTATAAAATACATTTTCTTTTATATTTAAACCATATTGCTGTAGGTCTTGAATCCACACAAAGATCAAACAAAGTTTTTTTGAAAAATTCTACCAGACTTCATTTTACTTACAGAATTCTTGCTCTGCCACTCAACAGGACAGTTGTAATCGTGCATGATCCAGGGATGGCTCAAAAGATTTTTCATAGAAATCCGTTTCTTTGGGTCCACCTAGTGGCCATTGAGAAGTAGCTAGAGATTAACATTTCAAATAGGGAACACAGAACTCCTTTCCTCCTGAGAACTCAAAATTCATCAGAACAGATGTAAACTTTATCATCATAAAAATGCTGCCAAAGACCTTAAAATGGCCTTGGAATAAATTCTTTAAAAAAGGCAATAGAGGCAAGAAAACTATAGCAACCAACACACGCTTAGAAGATAAATGTTTAACAAACATGAACTTCATTGGTATGGACATTATTCATGAAGTTCAGTCAATCTATTGTATGATGTAATAGTCTTTGCTGGAAAACCTATTCACAGGAAATATTCACCAATTTAATATTCAAGCAGCCACAATGCAGGGCATTCATAGTGAATATGCAATCTCTACCTCCGATGAGTTTACAATCACATAGAACAAGTTGAAAAGCACACCTTTCTTTTCCATTTGTAATTTTCAAATGTGAGGAGAGGAAAATTAATCAACAAAGATTAAGTTTTCTGGAGTTTAGAAGAAAGGATGAGGTGTTTTCAATCTCATTATGGAGATTTGGTGGTCTGGCCCTACTTAATCAAGGTGGGTGAGCCTGAGGTAAATTTTGAATAAAAACGAAGATGGCTTAATAGATGGAAAAACTGGAAGAGGGCAGCTAGGGTGGCTCAGTGGTTTAGCGCCGCCTTCAGCCCAGGGTGTGATCCTGGAGATCCAGGATGGAGTCCTACATCAGGCTCCCTGCATGGAGCCTGCTTCTTGCTCTGCCTGTGTCTCTGCCTCTCTCTCTCTCTGTGTGTCTCTCATGAATAAATAAATAAAATCTTAAAAAAAAAAAAAAAAACTGGAAGATATTCTGAATACATAACAATTAAAAAAAACTGCACTAATAAGGTACTCATATTTTCAAAGTGTTTCCTATTTAACTCATTTTATCCTCATAACACTACAGAGCAGTGAGGCCAGGCTCAGAATCCCCATTTGACAGATTAGAACCAATTTAGGCGGCATGCCAATTGATTGTCAGGGCAGATACCTAGACTTTAGCACTCCCACCTTCAGTCCTCAGAGGCCATTCCCGTAAATCAGTGGTTCTCAAAGGGTGGTTCCATGACAAGCAGCATCAACAGCATCTAGAAGCTTGTTAGAAAGGCAAATTCCTAGTCCTGCTCCAGATCTATTGAATCAGAGACTCTCGAGGTGGCACCCAGCAATCTGTGTTTTAACAAGGCCATCTGGTAATCCTGACATGTGCTAAAGTTTGAGAACCATTGCACTAGGTCATGGGGTCCACCTGATTGTACACCAGCTCATTCAAGCATATATTCCCTATCTATTACACTATACACTTAATGTACAAGAGTGGGAGCAAGAAAGTGGAAGACAGTAAAGCAAGAGCAGGTCAGAGAAAATAGACAATGCTCAAGAAAAAGGAAGGAAAACCACATCAGCAAAGATACACAGTAGAGGTCTAAAAGAAAATGCATTTGCAACACAAGTAAGAAAGCATCTAGTGGAGAGCGGTAGACATAATGAATGAAATTTTTTTAAGCTAACAGAAAAACAGCAGTGTCCTCCAAAAATAGCAGTATCACAGACATGCTAAAGTTGGATCAAACAATTGCAGTAGACTTCTCTTATTTAAAAATAAATAACAAAGTTTACCTGTAGCATTTGTTGAAGAAGCAGAATGCTACTAGAAGAGAGCCACTTAGGAACCTCATATTTCCCTCTCTATAAAAAACAAAGAAATATTTAAGAGATTTAGGTTCAATCAGCCTTGACATAAATTTCTATGATAACAAAATGCTGTAGGTTTACTTCCAAGCTTGAAGATTTAACCCAACTATAAGATTTAGTAAATATCATTAACAACATTAGAAACATATTTCTTGCACTAAAGAAGAAAATCCAGGGATCCCTGGGTGGCGCAGCGGTTTGGCGCCTGCCTTTGGCCCAGGGCGCGATCCTGAAGACCCGGGATCGAATCCCACATCAGGCTCCCGGTGCATGGAGCCTGCTTCTCCCTCTGCCTGTGTCTCTGCCTCTCTCTCTCTCTCTCTCTGTGACTATCATAAATAAATAAAATAAAAAAAAAAAAAGAAAGAAAATCCAATAAATTAACTATTGTCACCTTTACAGTAGCCACATAACAGAGAAGGACTAAAACACAAAGAATATAACTGGAATACATAAATGTGGGGGCTTTGGAATCTGTAATGTGATTAAACGGACAGCCAGCACACATCATTGTCAATTTTCTTACCGCTAAGGCAAATTTTAGTTTATAATCTCAGAACAATTATCAGTTGACAAAATGAGGTAGGAGAAAAGCATATTTGGTGGTAGGACATAGGCTGAGGTAAAAAACAAGTCACATATCATCCACAGGACATAACTCACAATCATTGAGGGAAACTGATGAAAGCTATTTTCTAAGTGCATATTTCGGGACTGGAAGAGGCTCAGGAGACAAACGTTTACAATCTAGGATACTTAGAAATTGGAGTTACCATGTCATCAACCAAACACAAGACCAGGGGCTAGCTAAACACTAATATGTTATAGAACATCTCTTTACACAACCTGCCACTCACTTCTTTCCCAATTCAGAGGAAATAATATAATCATTTCTCTCAGCAATGAACAAATTGTTTAATGATGCCAGGATAAAAGGTAAATTATTTGAAAAAATTAAGATTGAGCTTTAATTCAGAGTTTACACCCAATTAATTTCATCCAGATTAAAGAGGGAATGCAAATACAAAGCCACAGAGTACTTAAGTAAAAAATAGGTGATTATTTTTCGAATCTTTCTAAACATGACAGCAAAGCCAAAAACTATAAAGACTAACAGTTGACATTTCTGTATAATAAAACAGCACTAAGAAAGTTAACTAAAAAAAAAAAAAAAAGTTAACTAAAGGGATGCCTGGGTGACTCAACGGTTGAGCATCTGCCTTTGGCACTGGGCGTGATCCCAGAGTCCTAGGACAGAGTTCCACATCAAACTCCCTGCATGGAGCCTGCTTCTCCCTCTGCCTGTGTCTCTGCCTCTCTCTCTGTGTCTCTCATGAATAAATAAATAGAGTCTTTAAAAAGAAAAAAAAAGAAATGTTTTTTTTTTTAAAAAGAAAAGAAAGTTAACTAAAAGCAAATTGAGGAAAGAAAATTTTTTTCACCTAAATAACTAAATATTAATAAACTTCATCACATAAAAAGCTCTTACAAATTACTAAGATTTCACCACCAGCCAACCTGTTCTACCCACATTTTCCCCCATCTCTGCAAATGGCCAAAATACAGTCATCTTTAATTCCTTTTTCTCACAGTTCACATCTGATCCACTTGTCACTACTTCCACCATGCCACTAGCAACTCCCATCTAGCATACTGCAAGATGCTCCTAACTGATGTTCCAAATTCCACTATTGCCCCTCCCACCCGCCAGTCTAGTCTCCAATGACCACCATCAATGTTCTCTTAAAATATCGGGTCATGTCATGCCACTTTACCACTCAAAACTCTCGAATGCTTCCCCAGATCACTCAGAATAAAATCCAAATACCTTATTCTGGTTCCAAGGCCCTGCATGCGTGTTCTATATCCCCCATATTCACCCAACTCCTTGTCCCTTTCAGATTCACCTCCTAATTCTCCTTCTCATTCACCAAACTACAGTCACATGTCAAACACAGTCCAACCTCAGGGCCTTTGCACTGTTTGTTTCTTCTGCCTTATAGTGCTTTCCCCAAACATCAGCAGAACTTTTGCCTCAATCTTCAGGTCTCCACTCACACACTAGTCATATCAGTCAGGCCTTCCATGACCCCTTTTATAACACAGCATTCTCCACAATCATTCTCTACCTCCCTTTAATGCCTACTTTTTCTTCAGTCCTTATCCCCATTCATCATATTACATATTTACTGGTTTATTTTCTGCCTCACTACAACAGAATGTAAGCTCCTTAATCACAGGGATTTTGTCAGTACTATTCCCAAAGAACAGTGTCTGGCCCTAGCATATGAAAGTATTCAATTAATATCTGTTTAATAAATAAAGGAATGGGATGAAAAGCAAACACTCCAAAAGAAAATGAGCAAAGTATATTCATGGATAATTTCCAAAACAAGAACTTTTAAACAGCCAATAAACATGAAAATATGTCCAGCTAATCTAGTAATAAAAAAGTAATTAATTTAAACAAAAATACAATGCCATCTGTTGTCTATCAAATTGATGAACTTAAGATGAACATTATCCAGTGTTAATAAGAGTTCAGGGACAACGGGCAGCCCGGGTGGCTCAGCAGTTTAGCGCTGCCTTCAGTCCAGGTCGTGATCCTGGAGACCCGGGATTGAGTCCCATGTCAGGCTTCCTGCGTGAAACCTGCTTCTCCCTCTGCCTGTGTCTCTGCCTCTCTCTCTCTCTCTCTGTGTGTCTCGAATGAATGAATAAATAAAATCTTAAAAAAAAAAAAAAAAAAGAGTTCAGGGACAAGAATGCTTATATATATATAACTAGAGAATATAAGCTTTCCTGGAGAATAATTTAGAACTACACATAAAAAAACATTCTAAATCGTATATCCTTGATCCAGCAATTTCATTTCTAGTAATTTAGCCTAAGCAAATAACCTGGCATATAAAAATATACAAATAATAACATTCATAACAGAATTGTTTGTGGTAACTTTGGGAACTAAGGAACATAGTCTGCTGGCAAATTCCAAAGGGTCCCCAAAACTACTGACTGAAGACAAAAGGTACAGAATAAGGATCCTGAGTTAGAAATATATATAGGTTCAGGGAGACCAGGAAGAGCACACATGGACATGTATGCACATCCATAAAACCTACAGCAATTAAATAAGACTAGAAGGGTGGAAGCAGGTAGATGCAGAAGCCATTGATTAGCCCCAGCATTGGGATTCTCTGCTCTTAGAACCCATCTAGGACATAATCCTCACAGAAATCAGCCCAGTTCCAAGGCAAGGGGAGAAGCAGACATATATGGGTCGCTCAGAGTCCTACAACTACATAGCAGATTGGATTCTGATTATGTTAAAGAAACAATCAAAGTTCCAAAGAAGCATTATGAAGCAATAAACTTAAAAAGAAAAGGTGTCAATGCCAAAACAACTCAATCTCTGACTCAGCCTCTCTGATGAGAGCAGCAAAGCTGGCCTGCAAAGTATTTCCCAGAAAGGGCATGAGCTTTCTTTCATTTACAAATGACATTTAATATTATTAAATTTTTCAATATCCTTTATCCAGAGCACTCAAGATCATCCAGGGAGCCCACTCTTATTTACACTTTGCCAGGGGACCTTAACACTAGCCAGTGTTGGAAACTGAATTATAGTGATAAAGCCTTCAATTCACTTCTCCTCACTCCCTGCAGGCCTATCCCTAGGGAGAGGGCATTTTTAGATGCTTCAGCCAACTCTCTAGGACTGAGCAGTAAGTCACAGTTGCCGTTTGGCCCTGATCTAGTCAGCCTCACCCTCATATCTAAGCTTTTCCTTACTCCTGGGACCAAGGCCTCTTATGATTCAAACCCTGAGTGTCTTTTTTTTTTTTTTTTTTTTTTTTAAACCCTGAGTGTCTTAACTTGTTCTCTTTTTTAGCAACCTGACCATTTGCCTGCTCTCTCAAACAATTTGGCTTGCTCTTGCCAGAGTCCTAGAGAAAGTAGAGACCTGCCTAGGACTCTCCTACCTGCTGACACTGATCAAATGGTTAAGGCCTACCTGAATCTCCAATCATAATCTGTTCCTACAGTGTCCTCTGTCATGTTTCATTCACTGGTCAGAACCCCCATGTACTCTGTTGGGTCTCCCCTCAGGCCAACTGTGGAGCCTTTTGCCGCTTACTCTCTGGATAACTATCTGCACTGGGTGTAGTCCCCAAATGCATGTCCACCCAGAATGTGTGAATGTATTCTTATTTGGAAATGGAGTTTTTTGCAGATGTAATCAAGTTAAGATGAGGTCCTACTGAGTAGGAGTGGGTCCTAAATTCAATATGACCAGTGTCCTTATAAAAGGAGCAAAATTTGGACACAGAAATACAAACACATAGGGAAAAAGGCCATGTGAAGACAGAGGCAGAGGCTGCAGTGATGCATCTACAATTCAAGGCTCTCCAAGCATGGCCAGCAAACACCAGAAGCTAGAAAGAGGCAAAGAAGGGTTCTCCCCTAGAGCCTTCAAAGAGAACATGGCCCTACTGATATCCTGATTTGGACTTGTAGCCTCTAGAACTGAGAGAATGAATTTTTGTTGTTTTAAGGCACCCCCTTGTAGTACTCTGTTACAACTACCCTAGCTAACTAATACACCATCCATAAGAGTTTAACTGCACCCATACCTCTCTCCCACCAGCATCTGCCCACTCCAAGGATAAGTCTGGTTCTAGGTTCTAGCCCCTTCTAGTCTACTCTAACACAGATAATAGACCCATCACCAGATCTATCAAAATAAAATAAATGTTATGCCTTTAAATTCAGAAAGTACCACTCAGGGCAGCCCGGGTGGCTCAGTGGTTTAGCGCTGCCTTCAGCACGTGACCCCGGAGACCCTTGATCGAGTCCCACACGTCGGGCTCCCTGTATGGAGCCTGCTTCTCCCTCTGCCTGTGTCTCTGCCTCCCTCTCTCTCTCTCTCTCTCTATCTCTCATGAATAAATAAAGAAAATCTTTAAAAAAAAAAAAAAAGTACCACTCAACATAAAAACACTCTTAACAAAAGCAGTATTCTACAGAAACTAGATGTAAAAAGAAATATTCAGAACAAAGTACTGAATAAGAAAAGCCCCACTAGGCTGATTCCAAACTTCTCTTTGTCTCTTTTTATCACCTCTTGTATCATCCCATCTTGAATTCATGACATATATTCTAATGGATCCCCCTACTATGCTGTAAGTTAGCACCACCTGAGCTATACTAGCCAGAAAGAGGCAAGAACAGGCCAATGAGAAGTATGATGTTCACCACACTGGAAACAGTGATAGACGAGAATCAACATTATGTGTGCCTACATTATCCGAGCCTACTACTTAGTAGCTCTGTGAACTTGTACAAGTTATTTAACCTCTCTGAACGTGTTTCCTAAGAGAGTATTCTCTGGAGACAGATTTCCTAGATTCAAATCCAGAATCTACCATTTACTAATCGTGTAAATGAGCTACTGAATCACAGTAGCCTCAGTTTCCTCATCTACACAAAGAAGCAAAATAATAGTACCTACTCAAAAAATGTTGCTAGGATTCAGTGAATTAATACATAATTCAAGCTACATGATACATTAATGTATCAATGTATTAATACATTAATCCAAGCACTGAGCACAGTGCTAGGCACACAGTAAGAACTCCATAAATGTTCGTTTTGACTACTGCTGCCTCTACTATCAATGCTATTACTACTACTACTATTGTTACTAAAATGTAAAACAAGTAATTCCACCTATAGGATTCCAAAAGGAATAAAAGAGAATATGTGAAAGCACTCAACACAATGTCTTGCACATAGGAGATAATAAATGTTTGTTGAGTTTGCAATAAACAAGAGGGAAATAGGGATGCCCAAAATAGTAACAGACCAGAGATGGGTACGTTAGCCAAAACCATACATGCCAGAGTGCTACATACTTAGTATTGAAAAAAAGGCTAGAGTCATTCTGAGGAATGCCACATGTCTTCCCAGCGGAGCTATGCCCCATTGCAGCTGCTTCAGGACTGCCTGGTAAGGAACACATCATCTAGTTAAGCCTTGCTCCCATTTCATCCTGAAGTTACCTACCCACTTTCCCTGTTTAGACAGAAGAGCCCTGTAGAGTACGACTTATAGTAAGTCATGAGGCCTGTGACCCCATCACCAAGACTCAACATTCTAAGCTTCATTCTCTGCCCCGAGATACTGACAGAAATAGAATTTAGAGCTGAGTTCTGCTACCAGGTTTAGCCCAACCTCTTGTTTGTACATAATACTTTAAAATACACAAAACAGGGGGATCCCTGGGTGGCTCAGCGGCTTAGTGCCTGCCTTTGGCCCAGGGCACAATCCTGGAGCCCCGGGATCGAGTCCCACGTCGGGCTCCAGGCATGAAGCCTGCTTCTCCCTCTGCCTGTTATCTCTGCCTCTATCTCTCTCTCTGTGTGTCTATCATGAATAAATAAACTCTTTTAAAAGTAAAAATAAAAAAAATAAAATACACAAAACACTTGTACATATATTTTATCCTGTGCAGTAAGCAAGGATTATTAACCACATTACACAAACGAGGAAACTAAGTCTCACAGGGAAATCAAACACTTGTTTAATATTATAAGGCACTGGTTCTCAGCTGGGGGTGATTTTGTTCCCCAGATGACATACAGCAATGTCTGGAGACCTTTTTATGTATGCAACATAATGATTTAATATATGTATATTAAATATTATTATATATCTATTATATTATTTATCTAATTAATTATTTAATTATTTAAATATTATTTATTATATATTATTTCATAATATATTATGAAATTATTATCATAAAAAGTTTAATTCATATCCATCACTGCACATATTTACAAGTTTTGTTCATTTAGTGTTTTTCTTGTGATGATAACTTCTAAGATCTACTCTCTTAGCAACTGGAGACATGTTTTATTATCATGATTTGGGAGCTGCTAGTGGCATCTAGCAGGTCAAGGCCAGGGATGCTGCTACAACACCCTACAATGCATAGGACAGCCCCCATAACAAAGAATTATCTAGTGTAAAATGTCAATAGTGCCAAAGTTAAAAAAACACTGTTATAGAGCAAAAATGGTGTGGGGATAAGACTACAACATACTGTACTTTTTCTATTATACTGTATTGGAAAGTCTAAGGAAGCCTAGAAATAAATAAGGAGAAAGACACCTTATTTAAATACTAGAAGTATACTGAAGATCAAATGAAAAAGACCTTGAGATAGCAATTCTGTTGGGGAAGAGTATCTTCATAAAAGGTCCTCTGTCAACCAGGGCTGGGCAACTTAACCCTGGTTTCTGTTCAGTCTTTAGAGAATTCTTGTTTATTTAAGGGACGATTACCTTGCAAATGAGAGCAAGAATTGGGTAATAGAGAGAGAAACCAAGCGGGGGGGGGGGGGGGGGGGGGGACCCTGTGGGCAAGCAAGATAATCCTGGGAATTCTAGAGAGCTTGAAATTGTTCATTTTTCACATGGTTTTAAGAAAGGCAGGCGATCTCTCCAACACATAATTACAGTATATAGTCAACTCAATAATTGTAAAATATAATCTCATAAAAAGATAATGTGCCCATTTTCTTTAAAATTATAAATTATACTTGTTAGAAAGCAATTTTACTTGCAAGCTATTCAACTTTCATTTACTAAATTATTTATATTTCCCTAATATTTGTGTACCCAGCACTGGAGTACAGTCATGCTTGTCTTTGAATGCAGTGATAGTAAATGAGTATAGGTGACATTAATAAGATTAATACCCAATCTGTTGGTAATCATGCTAGAAACTGCGGTTGAGCATTTTGGTTAAAATAGTCAACAAATGCAAAAGATAAACACAGTCTGCCTCTTAAACAAGAGTTACATACAGTGTGTCAAATATTGCTGGGTTTTTCAATCAGACCAAGAAGAACTGAAGGAAGTGCTATTCCCAAGTGAGGAATTTTAGAACATTCTAGGCAAAGATACATACTGCATGCAAGTGATACGACACCTTAATTAGATTCAACCAGCAGACTGTATTACACTGCGCCTCGGAACAATAGTTCTGAGCCAAGATTACAATAAATTTCAAAATCTATAATGTGTGAAATTAAATTCCACAATAATGCATAAAAGTCCTAATTTGAATCAATTTTCAACTTGCAGATACATGAAAAACTAAAAAATGAAATTCAGAGTAGGAGAAACAAAGAATATACAGTATTAGTAAATAATATTAATTAGGAAGGTTAAATCTCTACTGAACAAGAATTAGATATTTTCTACCATATTCATTCCACTGCATAAATATCTGATTTACCAAAAATATCATAATACCTCCCCCAAAGGATTCAAACAAACAAACAAATAAAGGTAGAGAACACTGAGGATTGCATGTTGGTACATCCACCTTGTATTGGAGAAATAATATATTAATAATCAGGGCAATGATTCCATGGCTGCCATATGAATGTGAACTTGAAGCAGCAGCAAATGAAGGTAAATAAACAGTATGGAAACTTAGGTCCAGCCAGGCAAAAAAAAAAAAAAAAAACAGACAGATAGAAAGAAAGAAAGAAAGAAAGAAAGAAGAAAGAAAGAAAGAAAGAAAGGAAAGAAAGAAAGAAAGAAAGAAAGAAAGAAAGAAAGAAAGAAAGAAAGAAAGAAAAAAGCTTAGAGTTAAGTCAGTAAATGAGGAACACTGTGGATCTAATGTAGTTTTCAATTTCCATAAGGCATTAACAGTCACTGGGTTCATCTTTGTGGATAAGACCACAAAACCCTGGGGAAGTGTACCCAATACAGACCAAAACCCACTTCTCAAAACACCCACTATTCTATTCAGTTTTTTAAGTGACAACTTGGATTGAAGATATTTGTTTATTTTTGAAGATTTTATTTATTTATTCATGAGAGACACAGAGAGGCAAAGACGCAGGCAGAGGGAGAAGCAGGCTCCATGCAGGGAGCCCGACGTGGGACTGGATCCTGTGATCCAGACGCTTAACCACTAAGCCACCTAGGTGTCCCTATTTTTTTTTAATATTTTATTTATTTACCTATTTATGAGAGACATAGAGAGAGAGAGGCAAAGACAGAGGCAGAGGGAGAAGCAGCTCCATGCAGGGAGCTTGATGTGCAACTCGATCTGAGACCCCAAGATTACGCCCTGAGCCGAAGGCAGATGCTTAACCGCGGAGCTACCCAGGCATCCCAGATTGAAAATATTTAAAGAAACGTACGAAATGGTACAATGCTGGGCAAGATAGCTGATATTTCATGACAACACAATCAAGATTCAAAATTTCAGGGCAGCCCCAGTGGCCCAGTGGTTTAGCGCCGCCTTCAGCCCGGGTGTGATCCTGGAGACCGGGGATTGAGTCCCGCCATCAGGCTCCCTTCATGGAGCCTGCTTCTCCCTCTGCCTCTGTTTCTCGAATAAATTAATAATATCTAAAAAAGAAAGAAAGGAAAAGAAAGAAAAGAAAAGAAAAGGAAAGGAAAGGGAAGGGAAGGGAAGGGAAGGGAAGGGAAGGGAAGGAAAGGAAAGGAAAGAAAAGGAAGGGAAGAAAAGAAACGAAACGAAACAAGGGAAACCAAATGAGAACAGAGAGAAGTGAGACAACTTATAGCTACTCTGGGCTGGAGTGGACCTTGAAATAACTGATCACTGCAATACTCTAACACTACTAATGAGGAAAACCCAGACCTACGTGAACTGCTCTACCAGGAGTGATGCCTAAACTGAGTAAAAGAGGTGATACATAATAATATGAATTAAGAGAATTAACTTGTAGTCTTGGTAAATCTGACAAGTTGGGGTGTCTGATAATATTCCCAAGTGAATAGACAAAAAAAAGAAGTTTGGGGGCTCCAGGGTACTTCAGTGATTGAGGTTTGCCTGAGGCTCAGGTTATAATCCCTGGGTCCTGGGATCAAGTTCCACTTCAGGCTCCCTCTAGAGGGCTTGGTTCTCCCTCTGCCTATGTCTCTGCCTCTCTCTGTATCTCTCATAAATAAATAAATAAAATCTTAAAAAAAAAATCAACAACAAGGGGTGACCAGCTGGCTCAGTCAGTAAGGCATCTAACTCTTGATCTCAGGGTTATGAGTTTGAGCTCCACACGGGGGTGTAAAGATGACCTAAAAACACAAAATCTTTATACACATACACACACATACACATATGTGCATGTGTGTGTGTGTGTATATATACATACATATAGAGATACTTATTTATTTATTTTATTGAAGTTCAATTTGCCAATATATAGTATAACAGTGCTCATAAAAACACAAAATCTTAAAAAAAAAATCAACAACAAAAAGACTGATGCAGATGCTCTAGGCAGAGGAGACTTCAGCACAACTCAAGTAAATATATAATTCTCCTGCTACAAACTCAGACTTCATTGGAGAAGGCATCTCCCCCACTTTCCCTATCAGTTTTGGGGGTTCGAAACTCAGACAGAACTTCATCGCTCTACTTTTTAAAAACTCATTACTAACAAACTGAATTCAACAGCATATTAAAAGAATTATACATCATTACCAAGTCAGATTTATTCCTGGAATGTAAGGAAAGTTCAACATACACAAATGAATATATGTGATACACCACATTAACAGAATGAAGGATAAAACAACACATGATTGTTTCAACTGATGCAGAAAAGGTATCTGACAGAAATCAAAACCCTTTCGTAATAAAAACACTCAATAAAATAGAAATAAGAGGAAACTACCTTAACATAATAAAAGCCATAAATGAAAAACCCATAGCTAACACCACACTCGATGGGGAAAGACTGAAAGCTTTCCCTCCAAGATCAGAAACAAGACAAGGATGCCTGCTCTCACCACTTTCATTCAACATAGTACTGGAAGTCCTAGCCAGAACAATTAGGCAAGAAGTAAAAACTTTACATGATTCAAAATTTAAAAGAGCATACAATGAAGTCTCCCTTCCATTCTTCTCTCCCAATTTTTCTCCCCAAAAGGAAGAGCAACTACTAACTTCTTATATCCTCTTTCAGGAGAGTAAATAATACAACTATGCTTCCCTTTCCTTCATTTTTACAAAAATGACAGTACACTATACATACTGTTCTAACCTTGTTTTTTCCCCCAACAACCTATCTTGGATATCGTTCATATCAGTATTTAAAGAGCTTCCTCATGTATTCATGTCTGTAGAACATTCGGTTATAAAGATGTACTTTAATTTAGTAACAGTTTTTCAAAAAAAAAAAAGAAAGCACTAATAACACAAACACACAAAGAATTAAGAAATAAAAATGTGGACAAGCAGTAAACAAAAGTGTGTTTCTACACTATGAAAATACAAACCCTCTGAAGAGACTGGAATTTCATAAAACTGAAAGAACATCCAAGGGGATCCCTGGGTGGCTCAGCGGTTTGGCGCCCGCCTTCGGCCCAGGGCTTGATCCTGGAGTCCCGGGATCGAGTTCCACGTCAGGCTCCCAGCATGGAGCCTGCTTCTCCCTCTGCCTGTGTCTCTGCCTCTCTCTCTCTCTCTCTCTGGCTCTCATAAATAAATAAATAAAAATAAAATCTTTAAAAAAAATAAGAAAGAAAGAAAGAACATCCAAGGCCAGGTCTCCAATCCTGACTCATTCATTTCCCATTATTAATACCACAGATATGTTACCAAATCATTCCTCTTTAAAATGGAATAGACTTTATTCCATCAAATTATGGACCCATTAGCTTTCCAAACATTCCATTTAAACAGCACATCAGGGGAAAAAAACATAGCACAATAGCCAGAAAAATTCTAGAGGAAAAATAGAGTAAGAAAAGGCTAATTCTACCAGACATATAATAAATGGTATCATAAAAAATGCAGCAACTAAAACAATTATGTATCAGATAAGAATACATAAAAAGATAAGTACAATAAAATAAAAAGCCCAGAAAAAGAGATATGTAAATGTAAAAATTTAACATATAATAAAACCATCCTTTCAAATCAATGGGAAAATGATGGATTATTGAATAAGCAGTCCTGGGACAAATAATTATTTATTTCAGAATAAATAAGTAACTACTTATTTAAAAGTGAAAGATCCCGGGCAGCCCCTGGTACTAAACCAGAACACGGTTTAGCACTGCCTTCTGCCCAGGGTGTGATCCTGGAGACCAGGGGTCGGGCTCCCTACATGGAGCCTGCTTCTCCCTCTGCCTGTGTCTCTCATGAATAAATAAGTAAAATCTTAAAAAAAAAAAAAAAAAAGATCCCTAGATACTATCACAGATCAGAGAGGGCTAAGAAGATATGACAACTAAATATAATATGGTATCCTGATAGAATCCTAAAATTAAAAAAGGACATTAGGTAAAAACTAGTGAAACAGGAACAAGGTACAGAATTTAGTTAAAAGTACTGTACCAATGCCGGTTCTTTAGTTGTAACAAACTACCATAGTAACGTGAGACGTTAATAATGGGAAAAATTAGGTGAGGGGTATATGGGAACGCTGTACTTATTATCTTTGCAACTTTCCTATAAATCTAAAACTATTTTAAAATAAAAATTATAAAAATAAATAAATAAAATAAAAATTGTATTAAAAAAAGCTGGGTCTCTAGTACATCTTATACCAATATTAATTTCTAGTAGATCAAAAAATGAGTATTTAAAGTATTGGGGTACCTGGCTCAGTTGGTGGAGCATGCCACTCTTGATCTCAGGGTTGTGAGTTCAAGCCCCATGTTGGGTGCAGATTACATAAAAATAAAATCTTAAAAAAAAAAAGTTAAAAATACTAGAAAAAAAGCATGAAGAAAAAACTGAAATATATAGATTTTAAAACACAGGACAAAATGTTAATTTCCTTGGGATGCTCTATAGCATGGTAGTTAGGAATACAGCCTCTGGATGCAGACCACCTGAGTTCAAATCCCAATTCTGCCAATAATTAGTTGAATAACTTCAGGCAAATTATTTTTGCACTGTTTCACTTTCCTCATCTTTAAGAAGGGTATGATCAGGGCATCTGGGTGGTTCAGTGGTTGAGCGTCTGCCTTTGGTTCAGGTCGTGATCCTGTGGTCCTGGGACCACCCACAACAACCACAACCCACCCGGTCCCACAACAGGCTCTTTGCAGGGAGCCTACTTCTTTCTCTGCCTATTTCTACGCTTCTCTCCATGTCTCTCATGAATAAATAAATAAAATCTTTAAAACTAAATTTTAAAATAAATATATATATACATACATACATAAAATAAAAAGGGTATGATAACAGTACCTACCTCAGTAGACTATTGTGTGGATTAAAGGAGCTAATCCATGTACAATGCATAAAGCAACAGGTGGCACATAGTAAATATTCAATGAATGATAGTAATTATTATTATTCTTTATTGTAGAAGCATTCTTATAATTTAATAAGAAAAAGATTCTTTTAAATGAGCAAATGCCATGAACAGTTTGCAGAAGAAAAGCTTTAAAAAAATATATACACACACACATACACACATACACATTTAAAATAAGTTCAAACGGTAATTATTAAAGACACATGAAGAACACATTAGATGCCATAAATTTTTTAAAAATCAGATCCCGGATCCCTGGGTGGCGCAGTGGTTTGGCGCCTGCCTTTGGCCCAGGGCGCGATCCTGGAGACCCGGGATCGAATCCCACGTCAGGCTCCCGGTGCATGGAGCCTGCTTCTCCCTCTGCCTGTGTCTCTGCCTCTCTCTCTCTCTCTCTCTCTTTCTCTCTCTCTCTGTGTGTGTGACTATCATAAATAAAAAATAAAAAATAAAAAAATAAAAAATAAAAAATAAAAATCAGATCCCATTTGCAGATGTCATTTTCATCCATTCAATTGACCAAGATCCAAAAATTTTTTTTAAAAAATTAAACAAACAAAAAACACACCCAAAAAAAAAGATCCAAAATTTTTTATAAGTAACAATGTTAAAAGAGAGTATGGGGAGTATGGGAAGTTAAAGGAGTAAGTTAACACAACATGGATTCCTAACTACTCACACATCTGTAACCCCTGAGTTGCTCAGTGGTTAAGCGTCTGCCTTCAGCCCAGGGCATGACCCGGGATCCAGGATGGAATCCCACATCAGGCTCCTTGCAGGAAACCTGCTTCTCCCTCTGCCTGTGTCTCTGCCTGCCTCTCTCTCTCTCTCTCTCTCTCTCTTTCTCTCTCTCTCTCCCTCTCTCTCCCTCCCGTCTCTCATGAATAAATAAAATCTTAAAAAAAAAAAAAAAAGGTGTGGGGAAACAGCCACTCTCACAGTGCTGCTGGAAGTATAATGTGGAAAAAAATGCTGGAGCATAATTTGACAATATCTGTTAATTTTTCAAATAACATACCCTAGGATCTAGAAATTCTACTACTTGGTACATATGTCCAAGAAGATATACACAGGGAAAGAATTATGCAGAAGATATGCATTGGTGAAAAAATTAAAAAATACAAAATGTTCAACAAGAAAATGACTAGATAAACTATTTGTAAAAATGAGTTAGCATTATATGCACAATGGCACATAGTGTTGACTAAAGAAAGATACAGAGTTATATTAGTATGATACCATTATGTTAAGAAAAAAAATACAAAATACTACAAATATAAAGTTCCAGAACCAAAGTGATAATAGTAATTACCTATGTGAGAGATCGAGAGGACTTCAGTTATCTGTAATGTTTTAAGTCTTTATACAAAGAATGTTTTTATGCACTACTTGTATAATTGTGTGACTACAAATTAATTTTTTAATGTACACAAACTTCAAATAAAAGAAATTTCACAATCAATATTATGCAGCCATTAAAGAATAAAACAATGAAAACCTATACATGCTGCTATGTACAAGATGAAACTATCTTCAAAGTAAAGCATTAAATTTTAAAAAGGGGAGGGGTGCACCTGGGTGGCTCAGTCAGTTAGGCATCAGACTCTTGGCTTCTGCTCAGGTTATGATCTCAGGATTGTGAGAGCCCACATAAAGGCTCCATGCTCACTGCACAGTCTGCTTGAGATTCTCCCTCTCCCTCTGTCCGCCCCTCTTGCATGCACGCGCGCGCTCTCCCTCTCTCAAATACATAAATAAATAGGAATTTTATTTTTTTTCAGAAGTTTATTTATTTATTTTTTAAAGATTTTTTTTTTTTTAATTTATTTACTCATGAGAGACACACAGAGAGAGAGGCAAGAGACACAGGCAGAGGGAGAAGCAGGCTCCATGCCGGGAGCCCGATGCGGGACTCGATCCCGGGTCTCCAGGATCAGGCCCTGGGCTGAATGCAGGCGCTAAACCACTGAGCCACCGGGGCTGCCCAGGAATTTTATTTTTTAAAAGATTTATTTTTATTTATTTATGATAGACATAGAGAGAGAGAGAGAGGCAGAGATACAGGCAGAGGGAGAAGCAGGCTCCACGCCAGAACCCGACGCGGAACTCAATCCTGGGACTCCAGGATCACTCCCCGGGCCAAAGGCAGGCGAAACCGCTGAGCCACCCAGGGATCCCCAAATAGGAATTTTAAAATAGGAATTTTAAAATATAAAATAAAGTAAAACAAAATAAAACAAAATGAAGGAAAGGAGAAGGGGGCGAAGGTCATTCACTGTATGGATTATATAACCCCAAAGGATATATACAGACATATAAAGGTTTGTGTAAGTATAGATAATTTCTACAAATGTACATAACAAATTTCTAAATAAATAGTTTTCTCTGTGGAAGAAAACAGACGGCTAGGTGAGCAGGAACGGTTTTTTTCTTTTAATTACATACCCCTTAGTAATGTTTTTTTATCATACATTCTTCGTTTTTCATTATAAAAACAATGAACTGAATGTCAGTTTCTTGATAAGCTACAAGCCTGGGCATTTCAGGCCAATACTCTAGGAAAGGAGCAGGCAAGATCATTCTACTACAGATCATGAACACTAAGCCAGAAGGCAGCAAACTTTTTCTGAAAAGGAACAGAGAATAAATATTTTTGGTTCTGTGGGCCATGCAATCTGTCACAACTACTCAACTCCACCAACTGTCGTGGAAAAGCAGCCACAGACAATACATAAACAAATAGGTATACCTATGTTCCAATAAAATTTCATTTAACCAAACAGGTGATGGTCCAGATTTGGCTGGTAGGCCACCATTTGCCAACCTATCACCTAGTCAAGAAGTCTGACTGAAGTTTAACGAACCTTTCTTTGCCTTTAGCATCCTAGAAAGGAGTAAATTAACACAACATGGATTCCTAGCTACTCACACATCTGTAAGAACTATATATCATTGGGACGCCTGGGTGGCTCAGTGGTTATGTGTTTGCCTTTGGCTCAGGGCATGATCCCAGACTCACAGGATCATCCCACATCGGGCTCCCTCCATGGAGCCTGCTTCTCCCTCTGCCTATGTCTCTGCCTCTCTCTCTCTCTCTCTCTGTGTGTGTCTCTCATGAATAAATAAATAAAATCCTTAAAAAAAAAAACTATATATCATGCTACTAATTCAGGAGTCAGAGTTGGTAGCAACAATTTCCTGACAAATCAACTACTACTTTCCAATAGGGTAGGATAATAATATATCCTACCCTCAACCCCTGATCCACCTACCCCTCTGTTTAACTTGTCCCTACTGCCTCAATATTACTTGAAGAAAACCTGAATGCATGACCTCCTGCCAAGTAGTCTTCTTACAATGTGGATTACAACATTTTAACATTGCAAATCAAAGATTACAGCCTATATAATCATCACTATAAAAAAGAGATATAATTATTCTAAAATCAAACTTTATAGTTGGTAAATCCATACAGTACCTTATTTTGTTTTACTAGGTGGATATCCATGGGATATGTGGAAGTTTGTTCAAAGTCAGATTTTTTTTTTTTTTTAGATTTTATTTACTCATTTAATTTGAGAGAGAAAGAGCATGAGCAGGGTGAGGGGCAAAGGGAGAAGCAGACTCCCCACTGAGCAGAAAGCCTGATGCAGGGCTCAATTCCAGGACCCTGGGATCATGACCTAAGTCAAAAGCAGACACTTAACCAACTGAGCCATCCAGGGCCCTCAAAGTCAGATATCTTTATTGAGCCTTTGCATTGCCAAGGTGAATATTCAAAACTTTTCCTAGATAAAATTATTATAGTGATCCTTTATGTCATAATGTCTGACTAAAATTCCCATATACTCATCAAGAAATCAAGTATCCTTAGAAGTCTCTGTTTACAAAAGAATGTCAATTCTACCTCCAGTTATACCGACAGTCACTTTTGTCCCTAGCATAGCCATAACCTCAGGAAATTTCCATTCATATGTGTGAAAAAACTATAAATGGGAACGCCTGGGTGGCTCAGTGGTTGAGTATCTGCCTTCCACCCAGGGCATGATTCTAGGGTCCTGGGATCGAGTCCTGCATCGGGCTCCCTGCATGGAGCCTGCTTCTCTCTCTGCCTGTGTCTCTGCCTCTCTCTCTCTCTCTGTGTCTCTCATGAATGAATAAATGAAATCTTAAAAAGAAAAGAAAAGAAAAAAATGTAAAGGGAATAGCAAAAAGAGATACAATATATAATTCCTTATAAATGTATAATCTGAAAAAAATACATAAAAATCTGATACATACTTAGTCCCTCGTCAACAATCTTATACCAATAACTGAGAAATTAAACAAAATGGGCACATTCTTTGTGTCCAAAACTGAACTCCTGATCATCCTTGCTCTACCAAGAGTCTTCCTCATCCCAGTTCATGGCAGCTCCAATTTTCCAATTGCTCAGATTATTCCCCTATCCATCAGCAAATCATATTAGTTATACCTTCAAAAGACTATAGATTTAGGTCACCTGGGTGGCTCAGCAGTTAAGCATCTGTCTTCAGCTCAGGGACTGATTATGGAGTCCCAGGATGGAGTCCCACATCAGGCTCCCTGCATGGAGCCTGCTTCTCCCTCTGCCTATGTCTCTGAGCTGAGCCACCCAGGCATCCCTAAAATCTAATCTTAAACTCTCCCCCAAGAAACAAAAACAAATAGTAAAACAAAGAATATCCTTTATGTGGCTAGTAAAATCTTGAAACCAAAAACAAAATAGTTTAAGAAAAGAAAGTCCACATTAATCTATGAGCAAATTTTAAGTTCTGGACAAAATACTGGCAAACCAAATTTAGACATATGTGTGTATAATAATAGCAAATGTTTATTGAGCACTACTCTAATGCTGTGCGTGGCTTAACTCATTTAATTCTAACAACCCTATATTGTAAAAACTATCATTCTATCCATTTTACAGAGAAAGAAACTAAGACTCAGAAAGGCCCAGTAATTTGCCATATTCTTCTGTCCACTAACAGAAAGCAGAGATCCCGGATTTTAAAAATACCAAACACACACACACACACACACACACACACACACACCCAGTAAGACTCTGATTTAATTGCTCTGGGGTCTGAACCTAATGTATTTTAAAGCATCCCAAGTGATGGTAATACGCAGAAAAATTACATGGACATAGCCAAGGCAAGAGATGTTTGTCATGATTTTAATATGAAATAAGAAACAGAGGTGAGAAAACATGATTTGTAAGATCCTTTCCAAGAGTGAATTTCCACGATTATGTATCCCCATACTGTCTTTCTAGAATTCTAAACGATACAAGATTTCATGCTGTACCACCTAACAGATCCACTTCTAGTTCATCTTAGGAGAAATCTGTCAGTTTATTTCTCTTGTATGAAATTCTTAAAAAAAAAAAAAAAAAAGAGGGGGGTAAAATATAATAGTAGCTTACAATACTAAAATTATTTTCAGAACAAGAAACATTGCTCTACAGAAAAAAAGTAGCAAAAAGAGTGAATAATTGAAGAGGCCAACCCAACTTTTTTTTAAAAAGCATAACTGCAAAATTATTGCTGAGCTGCCCAAAGACCAGCCTTCACCCCACTTCACTTGTTTTAGGTAAAGCTGAAGCTATGAAGTGATCCTAACTACTCTCTCCCATATTCTGTTGTTGACAGAGTAGGGTGTGGCTCTTTGGAATCAGGAACTGCTTGCTATCACAGTGAGCTTAGCGCAGAGCCAAAGCAACAACTGCTACCCTGCAAAGCTTAGGGAAAGGAAGAAATACAGGCTGTTGGTTACCTCCAGCCAGCCTCAGGGAGCCAGCCACCAGCCTACTGCCCCATCCAGCTTCCCTTCCCAAGGAGAAGCACATACACATATGTTTCCCCAAAGCAGTGGTAACAGTTACTGCTAACCTACTTTCATTCGATTGCAGAATCAGAGCTCCTTAGCCTTCAGAGTTGGAACTACTACAACTTCATCTCTTCCCAAAACTACTCTTTGTAATTTTGGCATGGATTTTAAAAGTTTTTCTAGGGTGGGATTTAGGAAATAAATAGTAAGCCAAATAAATTTAAAAACTGAAGTCTGAACGCAGTGCCCTTAAACCTGTTCCTGTAGGGTAAGAAATGAGCCACCTGGGATTACCACTTTCAACTCATGTACCACGTCCCAAAAATAAAAGTTGATTTAGATAATCTCCCTATCTAAAGGGCATTAGAGACCCAGTGGTCCAGCATATAAAACATCAGACCATTTTCCCCCATGCTTCTCCTATCTTCTATCTTTACTCATATTATCTACTCTATCAGCGTGCTCTCTCCCCCATCCCTTTCTGAAGCACTTCTACCCTTTTTTTGAAAGCCCTGCTCAAACCTCACTTCTTCTAATATGTGTTCTCCCAAACCCTTCACCCACTCCTATATTAACTTCATTTATATCTCTGTTATAACATGGCATCCCAGACCCTTTGCCCTCTTTAGATAGCCTTGTATCTGTCTCCAACAAAAAATCAGGCCCAGTGGACAATGATCAAGTTTCACAGATCCTTGTTCATGCCTTCCAGTATCTCATACAAAGACGACCTTCAGGAAATACTTCTTCAACAGAACTGAATTCAAAACACATAGAGAGAAGCTGCTCTGCAGGTCTGACCCTGGTTTGCTAGGGACACAAAATGGTGCTTTCTTCCTTTTTACACATCTTCTTGTGTTATCCTGCTTTGAATATTAAATCTTTTTTTTTTTAAGATTTTATTTATTCATGAGAGACACAGAGAGAGAGAGGCAGAGACAGAGGCAGAGAGAAGCAGGCTCCATGCAGGGAGCCCGACGTGAGACTCGATCCCAGGTCTCCAAGATCACGCCCTAGGCCAAAGGCAGGCACCAACCCCTGAGCCACCCAGGAATCCCTGAATATTAAATCTTTAAAAAGAATTTTACTATTTTCCTTGCTATATACGATTTTGAGGATTCAACTGAAAATAATTCAGGGCAGCCCGGGTGGCTCAGTGGTTTAGCACCACCTTCAGCCCAGGGCGTGATCCTGGAGACCCGGGATCGAGTACCACGTCAGGCTCCCTGCGTAGAGCCTGCTTCTCCCTCTGCCTGTGTCTCTGTCTCTCTCTCATGAATAAATAAAATCTTTAAAAAATAATAATAATAATAATTGAAAATAATTCACATAACCTAAAATTCACTTTTAAATGTATAGTTCAGTAGTTTTTAGTATATTCACAAAGTTGAGTGATCATTACCGTTATATAATTCCAGAACGCTCTCAGCACCCCAAAAATAAACTCTGTATCTCTTAGCCACTCCTCCACTGCCATTCCATCCCCAACCTCCACAACCACAAATCTACTTTCTGTCTCTGATAGATATGATTTTTAACAAAGCTAACAGTGCTCTTAACTGTAGTTTTAGTATACCTTAAAGCCAAATGTTACCTTAAAAAAAAAAAAAACTTTCTCTTATTTTACCAGAATTCAATAGGAGAATATGATTTAACCCAATAAATTATCACGGTGTCATTTCAGGATACAAAATAAAAACTCTTGGGATCCCTGGGTGGCGCAGCGGTTTAGCGCCTGCCTTTAGCCCAGGGCGCGATCCTGGAGACCCGGGATCGAATCCCACGTCAGGCTCCCGGTGCCTGGGGCCTGCTTCTCCCTCTGCCTATGTCTCTGCCTCTCTCTCTCTCTCTCTGTGACTATCATAAATAAATAAAAATTTTAAAAAACATTAAAAAAAAAACAAAATAAAAACTCTTAGCAGAAAAATCACCTTACCTGTTTAGTTCCTCTTTTGTCTTTATCTTATTGAGATATTTACCCAAGCAGCATAATATACACAAGGACAGTATTCATATTATGAGGACACACTTGGACGAGTTTTCAAAAACTGAATACACAAGTATAACCAGCACCCAAATCAAGAAACTGAACAGGACCTCCCTCATATTCCATTCACTCCTTCCTCCAAAGCATAAGCACTATCTTGACCTCTAACAGTACACATTACTTTTGCCTATTATTGTACTTTTATAGACAGAAGCAAATAGTATGCAATATAAAATCTTTACACTGAAATTCTATGTCTTGGGATCCCTGGGTGGCGCAGCGGTTTGGCGCCTGCCTTTGGCCCAGGGCGCGATCCTGGAGACCCAGGATCGAATCCCACATCAGGCTCCCAGTGCATGGAGCCTGCTTCTCCCTCTGCCTGTGTCTCTGCCTCTCTCTCTCTCTCTCTCTGTGACTATCATAAATAAATTAAAAAAAATTTTTAATAAAAAAAAAAAAAAAAAGAAATTCTATGTCTTGTGATACTCACCATAATCTTCTTGTACAAAGCCATAACATTATCATCATCAAATGGTAGAAAGCCACACATAAGTACATATAAGAGTATGCCCATACTCCAAACATCTGCCTGAGAGGGAGGGAGAGAGAAATAAATACATACATACATACATACATACATATTACAGAATCAACAGAATCATAGAATCTTCACAGAGCTGAAAAGAGTGCAGAGACCATCCAATTCAGCATGGTTATTATAAAGACAGGGAACCTAAACCCCAGAAAGGAAGACTTGCTGAAAGTCATCCAATCAATGACAGGTCACCCAGCTCAGTCTCCTAACTTTCGGTGCAGGGCACTCTCTTCCAGTGTTGGATTCTAACACTTAATAGAAAAGAATTCCCAGTTGGCTGGACTTCACTGGACGTGATAAGGAAGGAGATGAGCCCAGGTCTCTTGATTCTGAAAAACAATTCTGTAGTGTTATTGAGGGCTTATGACATGTGAGGATTAGATAAACACACATGAGGATGTCAAAACAAGTCTTAAAATTTACTTCTGATAATCTGCAAATGTGACTGAGCTGTGCTGTAAAGTCCTCTCTATGTAAAGAAACCTTAATAAAGTTCAACGATTGACTTCTCAAATATAGAGGCTAGAAATTAGCCTTCCAGCACAAACACCCCTACAAATCTCAAAATCCCAGAAAGGAGCTTAACCTTTATGTAAGATATCCATGTGTCCCATGAGTCCTAAGTACTAACTACTTATTCAAGCGGTATTTGGCCTTAGTCAATAATGATACCACTGTTGGCTGAGGACAAGTCACAGCTCCCACCCCTGCTTGAGCCTTAGGAAAATTTTAAGAGGTGAAAAGGGCAGCATTTTTTTTTTAAAGGCAGGAGGGGTTGGGCAGAGGAGAAAAACAGATTTACTGTTTTTCTCAAATTACTCAAGCAGCATCACATCTAGGTAGTACCTATACTAACTCTTAGTCCTGTCTACCAAATCACATCAAATTATTAAGAGGCCCCAAGTGAACAATCCACTTTCAGGCAAACACCTGATTTTTTTCTTCCAAATTGCAGAAGGTCGAAAAGTAACCATTTATGCCTCAGAGATGTCAAATAATTAATCTATAAATGAAGCCCAAATAGCATGGCACTCCTGGCCAGGGTGTTAAATTCAAAGCAAAGAGGAAAGAGTGGGCTAGCATGGCCTCGTCAAATGTCATAAGAAGAGGTCAACAGAAAGATTATGTCTGAGGTTAAATAAAAAGATAAGAAAAAAAAAGTAATATCCCCACAGAAATCTACCAAAGACTACTAGAGAGAAAAAAGCAGAAAAAGTACTCCTCAGTTAACTCATCCAAGCACCTTCCCTTCACTATTTTGAATTGGATATGAGAATAAATTAATCAATTAAAATCATAAGCCGGGATCCCTGGGTGGCGCAGCGGTTTTGTGCCTGCCTTTGGCCCAGGGCGCGATCCTGGAGACCCAGGATCGAATCCCACATCGGGCTCCCGGTGCATGGAGCCTGCTTCTCCCTCTGCCTGTGTCTCTGCCTCTCTCTCTCTCTCTCTGTGACTATCATAAATAAAAAAAATAAAATAAAATCATAAGCCAAAGTAAATGCAAGTAAATCTATAAGCAACCAATTGCCAAGCAAGAAAAAAAAAATAATCAGAGGGAGGAGGGGCTTGAACTATTTCCTGTGAGAAATCACTGAAGGAACTAGAGATATTTACCAGGGACATTCCTTAAAGCCTGCTCTGGATCATGAACAAAAGAATTACCTAAAGTACTTATTTTAGGATGATTTTCTTTTCCTCTCTTTTTTTTTTTTTAAAGCCCCACCTTAGAAAACAAAACCAAAATCTCTTAAGCACCCAGGATTGAACTCTAGCTCTTTTAACAAGTGCCTCAGACAATTCCTGGGACACCATCCTAGAAGGATGGAAAGTCAAACTAAAATGGACAAGAGGGACACCTATGTGGCTCAGTCAGTTAAGTGTCCAACTCTTGATTTTCAGCTCAGAATGATCTTAGGGTTGAGAGACTGAGCCCCACGTCAGTCTCTGCACTGGGCATGGAGGAACCTGCTTGAAATTTTCTCTCTCTCTCTGCCCCTCCCCTCACTCACTTTCTCTCTCTCTCTCTCTAAAACAAAATTAAAGAGACAAGAAAACACCTTAAGATCCTACAGGAAAATCTCATATCCATTCAAACCAGGAGAGCCTCATAACCAGTCTCCTAGGAATCTTGTGAGCATTAGGCATAGGATTACCACTCCTCCTGGGAGACTGGATGGAACAGTGGAAAAAATACAGGTAATGGTGAGTGGAGAGATGGGTAAAATAGGTGAAGAGGCTTAAAGAGTACACTTATCATGATGAGGAGTAAGTAATGTACAGAACTGCTGTATCGCTATATTGCACACTGGAAACTAATATGACACCATATGTTAACTATACTGTATTTAAAATTAAAAACTTTTTCAAAATGTAAAAAAAAAAAAAAAAAGGGACACCTGAGTGGCTCAGTGGTTGAGCGTCCACCTTCAGCTCAGGGTGTGATCCCAGCATCCTGGGATTGAGTCCCACATCGGGCTCACATAGGGAGTCTGCTTCTCCCTTAAAAAAAAAAAAAAAAAAAAAAAAAAAAATTTATTTATTTATTCATGAGAGACACAGAGAGAGAGGCAGAGACACAGGCAGAAGAAGAAGCAGGCTCACGCAGGGAGCCTAACACTGGACTCGATCCCGGGTCTCCAGGATCACACCCTGGGCTGAAGGCGGCGCGAAACCGCTGAGCCACCCGGGCTGCCCAAATAAAATCTTTTTTAAAAAATATCTAATAAAATGAGAGAGAGAGAGAGAGAGTAGGGGTACACAGTAAAACCTTAGTTCAAATTTTGACCTGTAGTTACCAGCTTTGTGACTCTGAGAAGACACTTAATTTCTGAACCTCAATTCAACATCTTTACCTTAATGAAATTAGTAATTCATTCCAAAGGATTTTTGTGTATTTAAAGATAGATTGTTTTTGAGAGAGAGAGAGAGAGAAGTGACCTCACAGAATCAGGAAGGAGCAGAGTGGGAGGGAGAAGTAGAGGGAGAAACACTCTAAAGCAGACTCCACACTGTGTGGAGCCCAGACGCAGGGCTGGATCCCACTACCGAGAGATCACTACCTAAGTGAAAACCAAGAGTCGGAAGATGAACTGACTGTCCCAACACTCAGGTGCCCCAGGATTTTTGTGGACTTAAATGAAAATTATAAAATTATCTAGCTTAAGTGATGGGGGCACAGAGGGCTAGCTGAGGACAAAATGCAAGCTGATATCCCACAAATGACCCCCCCACTCAGGGTGGGATATGTATGACATTCCTCAGGAAGCTTCCAGTTTTCTTAATGTTAATACCCTGCTAAAGGGAAAAACAATCTTTAACTTGACCATGGCAAGGCCTCCAGTATCTTGTAGGTCCTCCTTAGCATATGAAAATCCTTTTGAAACCTCCCTTTTTCCTTAACTCCCCCACTCCCAAGTATATAATCAGTCAGTCCCGCACAAGCCCAGGGCAGCAGCTCTACCTGCCAAGGGTCCTGTCTCCGTGCTTTAATAAAACCACCATTTTGCACCAAAGACGTCTCAATTCTTTCTTGGTTGTCGGCTCTGGACCTCACCTATATTCCAAAACTTCATCATTAAGAAATCCTATACACTGTTGTAGGAATATAAAATGTTGCCACTGTGGAAAACAGTATGACAGGCCCTCAAAAAATTAGATCTAGAATTACCAGGGTGCCTGGGGGCTCAGTTTCTTAAGCATCTGATTTCAGTTCAGATCATGATCTCAGAGTCCTGGATGGAGCCCTGTGACCAGCTCCCTGCTCAGAGGGAGTCTGCTTCTCCCTCCCCCTCTCCCTCTGCCCCTCCCCTCGCTTGTACTCTCTTTCTCAAATAAATAAATAAAATCTTAAAAAAATAAATAAGAATTTAAAAAATAAAAATACAATTACCATATGACCCAGCAATTCGACTTTGGGGTATAATATCTAAAACTACTGAAAGCAAGGACTCAAAGAAATCTCTGTTCCTATGAACAACATTCACAATAACGAAGGGGGGGGGCATTTATTCATTCATTCGTTCATTCATTTTAGAGAGAGGGAAAGAGCGACTGAAAGAGCAGGAATGGTGGGGATGGGGGCAGAGAGGCAGAGGAAGAGGCAAGGAGCCTCTGAGCAAGGAGCCTACCACAGGCTCGATCTGAGACTCTAGGATTACAACCCAAGCCAAAGGCAGACATTTAACCAAGCCACCCAGGCACCCCTAAAAATGAAAAAATTCTGACACATGCCACAATAGAGATAAGCCTTGAAGACATTATGCTAAGTGAAATTAGTCCCAAAAAGACAAATACTGTATGACTCCAACATATAAGGTACCTAGAGTAGTCAAGTTCATAAAAACTGTAAGTGGAAGGGTAGTTGCCAGCAGTGGGAGGAGGGAGGAATAGAGAGTAATTATTTAATGGATAGAGAGTTTCATTTTGCAAAATGAAAAGAGCTCTGGGGATTGTTTGCACAACAATATGAATGTGCCTAACATTACTGAACTGTACACTTAAAAAAAAAAAAAAACTGTACACTTAAAAATGGTTAAGATAGGGGTGCCTGGGTGGCTCAGTCAGTTATGTGTCTGCCTTCAGGTCAGGTCATGATCTTGGGATCCTGGGATAGAGCCCTGCATCGAGCTCCCTGCTCAGTGGGGAGCCTGCTTCTCCTTCCCCTTCTGCTGCTCCCCCTGCTTATGCTCTTGCTCTCTGTCAAATAAATAAATAAAATCTTTTTTTAAAAATGGTTTGGTTTAAAAAAAAAATGGTAAATCTTACATTATATGTATTTTTACCACAATTGAAAAGGACCTAGTATGACTCCAGAACTACGTTAAATGCTCAGTAGAAGTTTGTTCCTTTTCCTACAACTAACTGAGAAGGCCTCAACATTACCTTTGTGCTATATCTGCCAAAAATGCATAACCTAAATCTAATCATAGGCATCATACAAATTCAAATTGAGGGACTTTCTACAAAATAAGAGGTTACCTCAAAAATGTCAAGGTCAGGGCACCTGAGTGGCTCAGTGGCCAAGCATCTGCCTTTGGCTCAGGTCTGCCTTTGGCTCAGGTCAAGATCCCAGGGTCCTCGGGTCCTGGGATCAAGTCCCACATTGGGCTCCCCACAAGGGGGCCTGCTTTTCCCTCTGCCTATGTCTCTGCCTCTCTGTGTCCCTCGTAAATAAACAAATAAAATCTTTACCAATAAAAAAATGTCAAGGTCAAAGAAGATAAAGGAAGGTTAAGGAATTCTTCTAGATTAAAGAAGACCATTTAGACGACAACTAAATGCAATACATGATCCTGAACTGAATGCTGGACTGGAGGGAAAATACAACTAAGAACATTAGTAATATGATTATCAGCATGGGAATATGAATTATGGATTAAATAAGTTGTATCGATGTTAAACTCCCTGATTTTGAAAACTAAAGTATGGGCATAAAAAAGGAGGTCCTTGTTTTACAAAATATACATAGTATTTAATGATAAAGGGATATGATGTCTAAAACTTACTCTTGATTGGTTCAAAAAAAGAATATGCACATATACAGAGAATGAGCAAGCAATTATAAGAAAAAATGTAAACAATTATGAATATGACTAAATGTATACAGAAGTTCCTCATTCCATATTTTCAACTATTCTATAAGTTCTATATCTAAATAGACACCAGAAAGAAGTCAGTTCCCATCTTCTCTTGTTATAAATTAAGTAAATGGGCGTATCTCAAAGTTTCTCTAACATAACACTAGCTCCAAAAGATGCTCCACATAAAAGGTGGACTCTGTAGGCAAGGCAAATCAAGACCAGCTGCTCTCTGTGATGCTCCTCTCTCAAAGGACAACACTGTACAAGAATATATTAAAGATGTGGAGATGTCCTGAACTAAAGAAAACTGTTTAATCCAGCATTTCCTGACCTTTTGATAACTAAACCTTGTTTGCCTTAGGATAGTAGTATCAGCAAAATTAGTACTCCGGAGAATGGAAAGCACTGACTAGCTTGTAGTAGCTAACAGTAAGTAAAACAAGCAATTCCAGGCCTTCTGAGCCTGGGCCTCTGACACAGGACTGCTAGCCTCACATAGTTAGTTGGCTATGAACAAAGTACAAGTTTTCTCAGAGCTAACCAGTATCTCTAAAAACTGAGCCTACAACTCTGACTTTGCACTCTACCTGGCAGGACTAACCACCTTAAGCTATGGTACTGTTTAACACAAAAGCAACCAACACAAGGACACCAGAAGAGTATCCTTGCTTTATAAGTATTCTATGTATTATTACATTTATTGTAAGTTATTCATCTCATGCATTACTTTATATCTTACTCCCCTAATAGACTGAACTCTTTGATAAACAAGATCATTTCTTGCCTTATTGTAATATCCCCAATGCACAATGCCTGACTCACTACAGGTCACCAATAAATATATATTGATTATATACTGAATTAATCAATGAATGATTACCTCTGATCCCAGATAGGATTTGCCTTGTATTAATTCAGGTGCTGCATAAGCAAGACTCCCACAGCACGTCTGCAGATGGTAGTCCTTGTTACCCTGCCAATAAGAAAGAACAAAAGACTTATTAATTACAGCCCTTAAGAAATTAAAACCTTGGGATGCCTGGGTGGCTCAGTGGTTGAGCATCTGCCTTCAGCTCAGGCCATGATCCTGGAGTCCCAGGATTAAGTCTCACATCAGGCTCCCTGCATGGAGGCTGCTTCTCCTGCCTCTGCCTATGTCTCTGCCTCTGTGTGTGTGTGTCTCTTGTGACTAAATAAATAAAATCTTTTTTTTAATAAATAAAATCTTTTAAAAAAATTAAAACTTTGATAAACATTCTTTCAGCACAAGCAAAAAGAAGCTAGACAAAGAATTAGCCCAAATAATAAAAGACTCTGCAGCCAACCCAATACCCTGGCTATATGCATGCATGCACATGCAGTTCCCTCTTCTCTGGATTTCCAATACCACTACAACCTGGCATGAACAAAATCCTTTGCTCCTTAGCTTAGTCAAGTCAGGCTCATACTTTCCTAGACATCCATTCACACAATAATCAGCTTAGCAGGCATCCAAGCACCCATGTCTTCCCACCCCCAAGTACTCAAAGAAAAAGCAGTATTTCTTTCCTAGACCCTATCTCTAATACCAAATCTTTACAAATTCAGAAGCTTCTCTTTCCTTAGAAAGGAGTCTGCTGCATAGAACAGAGCCTCAGGAGTCAGTTTTCTAGACCCTGCTATAACACAAATCACAGCCTGAACTTCCAGACCTGTGAAAATGAGGAATCTGTTCAACATCCTCTGCTCTCCCACAGACATATTGAGACATAATGAAAATGATACAACTTCCCAGCACTTGTATAGTCTTACAACTTGCAAACGACTTGGGAAATTGTGAAAATTCATTTACAACTGCAACCACATGCCCAGAAGTGAACTCCTCAGCAGAAAGCGGAGGCAATCTTCTCCCAGCCAACCCTGCTTTTTTTAGATGGTGTCTGTGTGGGTCGAATCTGTGGCAGTCATAAATAAAAGCTAATGGAGTCTGTCACAAACCTTCTCCACTGCCTCCTGTGGAGAACATGACTTAAACCAGTTTATCTGCTTAAAGTATGTTTTATCTTTATATGGCTGCCGATCAAAAAAAATGCCTTATAGCATTTGGCTCCCAGACACAAGGATCCATTGACAATCTCTGAAGAGCCAAGGGAAGGGGAGGAAAATCAGATAGAATCAAACATTCCGCTAAAGGGGCAAAATCTGCTTCCCTTTGCATTTAGCTAATTTTGATTGGGGCAGGAAATAATCCTGGGACTACAAAGGGTTGAGACAGGTCTGCAATTTCAACATTCTTAATGAGTGTAGACAGCTCATTTTAGAGACTGTGAGTGCCATCATTAGAGAACTCAGGAGGAAGCCTCCAACAGGCAGCCACACAGGAGCTCTGCAGACAGCGCAGCTGGAAAGTTCAAAGTCACCTCAAGGTATGCTGGAGAACACCAGTACTTAAAACTATGGAGTACAAATTAAGGAAATATGTAACAGTATAAATTTAAAAGTGTATATGGACTTCTTCCTTCTTCTTTTATAAGGAAAGGGGATTGTCTCTCAAAATGTAACTGCTAGTTATATAACCATTTGGATAAACAAAGAAAGATTTGTACTAAATTCCCAAAACTCTATTTAAATGAACAAAAGCATCATCTAGTGGCAACATACTCAAACTGCAAACACATGATCAATTCAGCATTCATGTTGTTAATGACCTCACGTCACCTCAGCACTGCAAATTCTCTCACAGCACACCCATGGGGTCATCAGCAGGACCAACCCTGGACCTAGAGCAGTGGTTCTCAATCTTGGCTACATATTAGAACCATCCAGAGAACTTCTAGAAGGGATGAAATTTAACGCTCTTAATGGATGCACCCAGGCTCAGTAAAGGCTGTCATTACAAGATAACATACTAAGAGGTGCATTTACAAAGGAAATAAATGCATTTTGATTTCTCCACTTACCTTGGGTTTTGCACAGAGACCAAAGTCAATCAGCTTTAATTTATGATATTCATCAAACAACAAATTTTCCTGGGAAACAAAGATATTTTCATTAACTGTGTATTGATTTCCTTATATCACATCCTACCTCTAGCCATTTCCAAAAACAATTTCTAAATAAGTAAGATTTTTTTTCACATATAAGACATTTATTTCCAGAGTATTTCCCATAGTAAGCTTTTAAATATAGAAAGTAAATGTAGGTATTCAGTAGGAACTTATTCAAAGATTGACAGATTTTGGAGGAAGAAACACTTTATATACTATACAGTATATATATTCGGGACAAAAGCAAACATTATACAAAGTATAAAAAAACAAAAGGATGCAAACACAATATATTTTGGTTGGAATTTCAGAGATTTTTTTTCCTTCTCTTTTCTTTTTATTTCAAGAGTTATAAATACTTTTGAAGCAGCATATATTTTTGCACTGTGATTTTTTTGTTGTACAGTTAATGAACTTGAGAATCTGGATGACTGGGATCATCTATTCAGCCTTCCCATTCTTTTGTTTCTTTTTTTGATGAATAAAGACTTTCCCAGAATTTGGTCAATAAGGTTATAGACTTGAGCTTTGCATCACACGTTCACAACAAAACAAGCTTGCCATCTTAGATTCTCAACAGAACCTGGAGTATAACAGAACTGGGGTTGGCTGATGACAACAGAGCTATCTAGCTTTTCAACAAGAAAGTTACAAATATTTTGCATTTTTCTAAATTCAGTAAATGTACTGCAGAGCTCTGCTTCCACATGATAAGCATTTTCCACTCTCCTAAAACCCTTTGTCACAGGTACATTTTCTGTCTGCAGACACTGCTGCTGGAGGTTCTGTGTGATGTAGTCCAGGTAGCAGCAAAACCAATAAAGATTTAAGATTGTTTATATTAAACAGCCTGGGAACAATAGAATGAAAATAATTTAAAAAGAATGAAATGACAAGAAGTATAGAAGGGGAAAGAGGAGGAATGTTGATAAATATCCTGCTTCCCCTCAAGACACTTTAGCATAAACCATTTTCTCCTTGGTGCTCTGAAGTTCAACTACAAGCAAACACAATGTGTGCCAAATCAAAAGAATGAACTGAAATAAAAGGGCTGGGCATAAACAGGGGGAAGAGGATAGTAACATTGCCATATTTTGTCAATCAATTCTAGCTCCCTGACTCTAATATCAAGTAACATAAAATCTATGTTCACCATCATACATAGTAGTCAGAGCCTACAAATGTAGGAGTATTCACATTTTTATTCTGTTCTTGAAAATTAGAGTCTGTTTATTCCATTGAATTGTTCCCTTCTGAAGCATAATGGAAATAAAATTAAAGGAAAATGAGGTCAGGAAGAGTACTGAAGGGAAAGTATTTAATGACAATACTCTCAAAGAAAATACTCGAAACTCTTCTTTCCAAGAGATAAAATCCTGAGGTTTATATTCCCCAGCTGATTACAAAGATATTCATAATGCTGTGCATAACTGACAAATACACAGAATGCCAATAATCAAGTACATCCAAAAAAGCCTACTTCAGTCAAAAGAAAAAAGGGGGAAAAAAGTGATCCATTATGAGTGAAACAAAAAAAGAAGGCAAGCTAGATCATAAACAAAAAGAACACTTGGAAAACCAGTAATTACTGGTAAATGGTGTTGAACTCTCAGGAGAGTATCTGTAACAGTCACTTACTGGTTTGAGGTCCCTATGAGCATAGCCCTGGCTGTGTACGTAAGCAACAGCAGAAAGTATCTGACGAAAGACAACTCGAGTCTCCTCCTCGGACAGGCGATCCTGGGAAATTATGTAGTCAAAGAGCTCTCCTCCAGGGCAGTACTTCAGTATCAACAAAGACACAGATATTGTTACTACCTAGGAAAATCACTTCAGAGGAATTAAAACAGAAAATTATACTTAACTCAGCAATAATATTAATTCAACTAAAAGCCAAAGGGAAACCAGGGAAATATACTCTAAGGATCAAACAAATCAACAATTACTGCAGGAAAGAGAATAGCTCTTTTTTTTTTTTTTTTTTTTTTTTTTGAGAACAATAGCTCTTGGTCTCAAGCAGTTTTATGACCAGTAAGTAGTAGTAAAACCAACTAACACTGTGATTTTTTTTTAAAAAGATTTATTTATTCCAGAAAGAGTGAGAGCACGAGAGGAGGGGTGGGGGGGCAGAGAGAGAGGGAGAGAGAATCTCTAGCAGACTCCCCACTGAGTGCAGATCATGACTTGAACTAAAATCAAGAGTCAGATATCCAATCAACTGAGCCACCCAGAAACCCCAAAACCCATTCTTTTCTTAATGCATTCATATTTAATGTAATTCCCTAAAATGACAAACAAAAAAACCTAGTAGTATTTTCTTAAAAATTTTTTTAAGGATTTGGGGATCCCTGGGTGGCTCAGCGGTTTAGCGCCTGCCTTCAGCCCAGGGCATGATCCTGGAGTCCCGGGATCGAGTCCCACATCGGGCTCCCTGCATGGAGCCTGCTTCTCCCTCTGCCTGTGTCTCTGCCTCTCTCTCTCCCTCTGTCTCTCATGAATAAATAAAATCTTAAAAAAAAAAAAAAATGTTTAAATAAATAAATAAATAAATAATTTTTTAAGGAATTTATTTTTAAGTGATCTCTACACCTGATTGGGACTCGAACTCACAACCCTGAGATAAGAGTCATACACTACCAATAGAGGCAGCCAGGCAGCCCCCAGCAGCAATTATTGCTTTTCTACCCTGGAGACCACAAATTCTTCAGTCTGTACCTTAAGGAGCCCAGTTCTACAGAGGTTCCTAAGAAGCTGCAGGAGAATAGGACCAGAATATATAAGGCTTTCCATTCCTTTTTCTCAAGAGTGCCTGCGCTTTTCTGTAGACTGGGGTTTTCATTCAATATTCCATTTCACCTTAGCAATATCAGTTATTTTTTAAAGATCTTATTTATTTATTCATGAGACACACAGAGAGAGGCAGAGACATAGGTAGAGGGAAAAGCAGGCTCCCTGCGGGGAGCCCAATGTGGGACTCGATCCTGGGATCCCAGGATCACAACCTGAGCTGAAGGCAGATGCTCAACCACTGAGCCACCCAGGTTTCCCAGCAACATCAATTCAAATCACAGATAACTATAGCCTTTGACCTCATAGTTCCACACTTAGAAAACATTCCTATAGATATACCCTAACGTCAAAAAAAATACACTTTCAAGATCATTCACTGTAACAGTATTGTTTGTAACAACAAAGCCTGGAAACAACCCAAATATGCTCACACTATTTAAATTTCATTATAAAATAGAATTCTAGGGGCTCCTGGGTGGCTCAGTCAGTTAAATATCTGCCTTTGGTTCAAGTCATGATCCCGGGGTCCTAGGATGCAGCCCCGCATGCGGCGCCTTTCTCAATGGGGAGTCTGTTTCTCCCTCTCCCTCTGACCCTCCCACCTGCTTGTATTCTTACTCCCACACTCTCTCTCAAATGAATAAATTAAAGAATCTTCAAAAAAATGTTTTTAAGGGCAGCCTGGGTGGCTCAGCAGTTTAGCACCGCCTTCAGCCCAGGGTGTGATCCTGGAGACCCGTGATCGAGTCCCATGTCGGGCTCCCTGCATGGAGCCTGCCTCTCCCTCTGCCTGTATCTGTGCCTCTCTCTCTCTGTGTGTCTCTCATGAATAAATAAATAAAATCTTTAAAAAATGTTTTTTTAAATACAATAAAATAAAATAGAATAAAATTCTACACAGCCACTTAAAAAAAAAAAAAAAAAAAAAAAAGGAAGAGCTCTTCACAAACTGATATAAAACAAACTCCAGTGGTGCTTGGGTGGTTCAGTCAGTTAAGCCTCGGGCTCTTGGGGCACCTGGGTGGCTCAGTGGTTGAGCGTCTGCCTTTGGCTCAGGTCGTGATCCCAGAGTCCTGAGATTGAGTCCCGCATCAGGCTCCCCTCAGGGACCCTGCTTCTGCCTCTGCCTATGTCTCTGCCTCTGTTTCTCATGAATAAATAAATAAAATCTTCAAAAAAAAAAAAAAAGGCATCGGACTCTTGATTTCAGCTCAGGTCATGATCTCAGGGTCCTGGCTCTGAGCCCCAAATCAGGCTCCTTGCTCAGCGGAGGTCTGCTTCTCCCTCTATGCTCACGCTCTCTCTTGCTCACTCTCTCTCAAGTAAATAAATAAAATCTTTAAGAAAAAATAAAGTGTCATTCACCTAAAAAAAATTTTTTTTTAATGTCATATGCTTAAAATGTGTGGGAGGGCATGGCAGAGTGGCTGGGTGGCTCAGTCAGTTAAGCGTCTGCCTTCAGCTCAGAACATGATCCCAGGGTCCTGGGATTGAGCCCCACATCAGGCTCCCTATTCGGTGGAGAGTCCGTTTCTCCCTTTTTCTCTCCCTCTGCTTCTCCCCCTGCTTGCTCTCTTTCAAATAAATAAATTTTTTAAAATGTTAAAAAATAAATAAATAAAACAATCTCCAGTATTAAGTGAAAATAGCAAGGGATAAAACAGTATACACTGATGTACTGACTTGTATGCTGAACAAAAGACACCAAACACAAAAATCTTCATAGGTAACATTAATCTAGTGACAAAAAATGAAACCATTAATCACTGAAAAGAGTAGTGGGCAGGTGGGATTATAGGGATTAACTTCAAAGGGTCAGGAAGGGGCGCCTGGGTGGCTCAGTGGTTGAGCATCTGCCTTTGGCTCAGGGCGTGATCCTAGAGTCCCAGGATTGAGTCCCACGTCAGGCTCCCTGCATGGAGCCTGCTTCTTTCTCTGCCTATGTCTCTGCCTCTCTCTGTGTCTCTGATGAATAACTAAATAAAATCTTTTTTTTTTAATAAATAAAGTTCTACTTATTTAAATAATCTCTACACCCCGTGGAGGGCTTGAACTCACAACCTTAAGATCGAGAGTCACGTGGTATAATGAGTAAGCCAGCCAGATGCCTCAATAGTTAATTTTTAAAAATGCTATCCAGTAAGATTTACACAAAGAAAAGAGCCTATTTTATATTCTCAAATAAAGAAATGCAAAACAAAGTGAAATAAAAACATTAAAAACCTCTATGAATGTACATAAATGGTCTCCAAGCTAAAATATTAAGTGCCAGGGGAAAAAAGGTACAGAACATTATAGTAGGTGACCATTTGTGTGACAGAAACTAATATGTCACATGCATATTTATATATATTTATACATAAATATATGCAAACATATGTATACACACACAAGCATATAAGATATATGCAGGGGGATCTCTGGGTGGTGCAGTGGTTTGGCGCCTGCCTTTGGCCCAGGGCGCGATCCTGGAGATCCGGGATCGAATCCCACGTCAGGCTCCCGGTGCATGGAGCCTGCTTCTCCCTCTGCCTGTGTCTCTGCCTCTCTCTCTCTCTCACTGTGTGCCTATCATGAATAAATAAAAATTAAAAAAAAAAAAAAGATATATGCAGGGATTTAAGTACAATTGACCCTTGAACACATGGGTTAAGAGTGCCAACCACCCTGACAGTTGAAAATCTGCATATAATGTTTTTTTTATCTTAATTCCAATATAGTTAGCATAGTGTTTTATTAGTTTCAGGTGTACAATATAACGATTCAATAATTCAATACATTACTCGGTGCCCATCAGGACAAGTATACTTTTTTTTTTTTTTTAAGATTTTATTTGGGGATCCCTGGATTTCTCAGTGGTTTAGAGCCTGCCTTTGGCCCAGGGCATGATCCTGGAGTCCTGGGATCAAGTCCCGCATCAGGCTCCCTGCATGGAACCTGTTTCTCCCTCTATCTGTGTCTACCTCTCTCTCGGTGTCTCTGATGAATAAATAAATTAAATATTTTCAAAAAATTGGTCTTGGATAAAAATCATCTTATTTATTCATGAGAAACTGAGAGAGAGAGAGAGAGAGAGAGAGAGAGAGAGAGAGAGAGACAAGGCAGAGGGAGAAGTAGGCTCCATGCAAGGATCCTGATGTGGGACTTGATCGGAGGACTCCGGGATCACCCTGAGCCAAAGGCAGATGCTCAACCCCTGAGCCACCCAGGCATCCCAGGAAAAGTATACTCTTAAACTCCTTTGCCTATTCCACCCATCCCCTCACCTACCTCCCTTCTGGTAACCATCAGTTTGTTCTCCATAGTTAAGAGTGTTTTTGGTTTGTCTCATTTTCTGTTCATTTGTCTCTTAAATTCCACATATGAGTGAAATCATATGGTATTTGTCTTTCTCTGACTTACTTCACTTAGCATACTACTCTCTAACTCCATCTATGTTGTAGCAAATGACAAGATTTCATTATATTTTATGGCTGAGTAATATTCCTCTGTGTGTGTGTATGTGTGTGTGTCTTCTTTATCCAATCATTTATCATCTTTAAAAAAAAAAAAAAAAAGGGGGGGGATCCCTGGGTGGCACAGCGGTTTGGTGCCTGCCTTTGGCCCAGGGCGCGATCCTGGAGATCCCGGATCGAATCCCACATCGGGCTCCCTGCATGGAGCCTGCTTCTCCCTCTGCCTGTGTCTCTGCCTCTCTCTCTCTCTCTCTCTCTCTCTCTGTGACTATCATGAATAAATAAATAAAATCTTTAAAAAAAAAATCATTTATCAATGCTGCTACCATAATTTGGCTATTATAATTAATGTTGCAATAAACATTGGAGTACATATATCTTTTCAAATTAGTGTTTTCATATTCTTTGGGTAATCAGTAGTGGAATTACTGATCATATGGTAATTCTATTTTTAATTTTTTGAAATCTGCATATAACTTTTGACCCTCCCCGAAGTTTAACTATAAACAGCCTACTGTTGACCAAAAGCCTTACCAATAACATAAACTGTCAATTAACACATCTTTTGTGTGTTTTGTGTATTATATACTGTATTCGTACAATAAAGTAAGCTAGAAAAAAAGAAAATCATAAGAAAAAGAAAATATAGGGATCCCTGGGTGGCGCAGCGGTTTGGCACCTGCCTTTGGCCCAGGGCGCGATCCTGGAGACCCGGGATCGAATCCCACGTCGGGCTCCCGGTGCATGGAGCCTGCTTCTCCCTCTGCCTGTGTCTCTGCCTCTCTCTCTCTCTCTCTCTCTCTGTGATTATCATAAATAAATAAAAATTTAAAAAAAAAATTAAAAAAAAAAAAAGAAAATATAGGGGCGCCTGAGTGGCTCAGTTGGCTGGGCATCTACCTTCTACTCGGGTCATGATCCCAGAATCCCAGGATCAGGCCCTCACATTAGACTCCCTTCTCAGCAGAGAGCCTGCTTCTCCCTCTCCCCCTGCTCCTGCTTGCTCTCACTCACTCTTTCATCACTCTCAAATAAATAAAATCTTTCAAGAAAATACATTTACAGTACTGCACTGCAAAAAAATCTGTGGGAGGGCGCCTGGGTGGCTCAGTGGTTGAGTGTCTGCCTTTGGCTCAGATCATGATCCCAGGACCAAGTCCAGCATCAGGTTCCCTGTAGGAAGCCTGCTTCTCTCCCTCTGCCTATGTCTCTGTTTCTCTGTGTCTCGAATGAATGAATGAATGAATGAATATAGATAGATGAATGAATGAATAAATAAATAAATAAATTGGTTGATTAATTAATTTTTTTTTTTTTTTTAGCAATCTGTGGAGGCTCCTGGGTGGCTCAGTCAGTGAAGCATCCCACTCTGCATTTCAGCTCAGGTCATGCTGGGTGTGGAGCCTGCTTAAGAATCTTCCTCTCCCTCTGCCTCTCCATGCCCCACCCCACCCTTTGAAGGAAGGAAGCAAGGAAGCAAGGAAGGAAGGAAGGAAGGGAAAGAAGGAATTTGTGTATAAATGGGCCCATGCAGTTCAAACCCATGTTGTTCAGGATTAACCGTACATGGAAAATCTATAAGAAACACAAGAAAAGTGACTGAGTCAGAGGAAAGGGAACTGGAGGACTGGGATATGGAAGAGAGAGTTTTCCTTTTATTATATATTCCTGGGGTGCCTAGGTGGCTCAGTTGGTTAAGCATCTGACTTTGACTCAGGTCAAGATCTCAGGGTCCTGGGATTATTCAACTAAGCCATGCAGGCACCCCAACATTACAAATTTTTAAATGTGCTTTCGAAACAGAGCTAATCTTTTTTTTTTTAATTTTTATTTATTTATGATAGTCAGAGAGAGAGAGAGGCAGAGACATAGGCAGAGGGAGAAGCAGGCTCCATGCACCGGGAGCCCGACGTGGGATTCGATCCCGGGTCTCCAGGATCACGCCCTGGGCCAAAGGCAGGCGCTAAACCGCTGTGCCACCCAGGGATCCCTCGAAACAGAGCTAATCTATAAAAATGATATACAGTTACAAATTAACTGGCTGAGACTAAAGAAAATGAAACAAGAGATGAATGATGGAAGTTCTAAAGACTTTACATTTTGGGCCAAAAAGGACAGCTAAAATTTGAAAGGTCTGATTCATTTAACACATGTATTGAAGAAGACTACCTATGGACTGTGAGTTGAACTGTGTCCCCCAAAAAGATATGTGTAAGACCTAACATCTGGTACCAATGAACATAACCTTATTTAGATCTTCGTATATGTGGGATGCCTGGGTGGCTGAGCGGTTGAGTGTCTGCCTTTGGCTCAGGGCGTGATACTGAAGAACCAGGATCGAGTCTCCCATTGGTCTCCCTGCATGGAGCCTACTTCTGTCTGTGTCTCTGCCTGTGTGTGTGTGTGTATCTCATGAATAAGAGAAATAAAAGAAAATCTTTTAAAAAATGATCTTTGTAGATGTAATCAAGTCCAGATGAAGTTGTACTGGATCAGAGTGGACCCTAATTCAAGACTATGATATTACATGAAGATGGAAATTTGGACAAAGACACAGACACACAGATAAGAATATGTCATTTAGGGCAGCCCAGGTGGCTTAGCGGTTTAGTGCCACCGTCAGCCCGGGCTGTGATCCTGGAGACCTGGGATTGAGTCCCACATCAGGTTCCCTACGTGGAGCCTGTTTCTCCCTCTGCCTCTGTCTCTACCTCTCTCTCTCTCTCTCTCTCTCTCTCTCTCAGGTTCCCTACGTGGAGCCTGTTTCTCCCTCTGCCTCTGTCTCTACCTCTCTCTCTCTCTCTCTCTCTCTCTCTATCTCAAATAAATAAATAAATAAATAAATAAATAAATAAATAAATAAATCAGTCAGTCAGTCAGTCATTGAGAGACAGAGATAGAGACGGGAGTGCTACAAGCTAAGGAATGAGAGACTATCAATAACTGTCAGAAACTAGGTAGGAAGCACGGAACAGAGTCTCCAGAAGAAACCAACTTTACCCACACCTTGATTTCAGACTTCTAGCTTCCAGAAGTGAGATAATAAATTTTTCTGTTGTTTAAAAAAAAAAAAAAAATTTTCTGTTGTTTTAAACCACCAAGTTTAAAAAAATAAATAAATAAACCACCAAGTTTGTGGTAGTTTGTTCTGGCAGCTCTAGACTAATATGCCATATAAAACTGGAGTGGATCCTTCCCTCTAGGAACAAATTCTAACATTCTGTTCATTAATCCTAATCCCATTAGGAGTGTCTTAAAGGGATGCCTGAGTGGCTCAGTGGTTGAACATCTGCCTTTGGCTCAGGGTGTGATCCCAGGGGTCTCGGGATCAAGTCCCACATCGAGCTTCCTGTGGGGAGCTGCTTCTCCCTCTGCCTATGTCTTAGCTTCTCTCTATGTCTCTCATGAATAAATAGATGAAATCTTAAAAAAAAAAAAAAGTGTCTTAGAAAGTGTGCGTTTACAATGAATTTCCAACTTATATATGTCTACTCAATCTAAATTATTATAGACAGAACTCAAACACATAAGCCACTTAATATTTATTATAATCTTTCAAGTGAAACACACTTTTCACTTAACTATTGATAGAGTATACAGAAATGGTCTGAATATTTGATTTCCCCCAAAATTGATATGGCGAAATCCTAACCCCCAAAAGATAATGGTACTAGGAGGTGGAGCCTTTGGGAAGTGTCTGGGATATGAGGGTGAAGCTCTCCTTAATGGAATTAATGCTCTTATAAATGAGATTCCAGGGATCCCTGGGTGGCGCAGCGGTTTGGCGCCTGCCTTTGACCTAGGGCGCGATCCTGGAGACCCAGGATCGAATCCCACGTCAGGCTCCCGGTGCATGGAACCTGCTTCTCCCTCTGTCTGTGTCTCTGCCTCTCTCTCTCTCTCTCACTGTGTGCCTATCATAAAAAAAAAAAAAAAAGAAAAGAAAAGAAAAGAAATGAGATTCCAGAGAGATCCCTCGGCCCCTCTACCATGAAGGACACAGCAAGAAGGCACCAGCCATCAACCAGAAGGGTCCTCACTTGACCATGCCAGCGCCTTGATCTTGGAATCCCCAGCCTCCAGAACTGTAAAAAATAAACTTCTATTGCTCCTAGGCTCCGCAGCCTGTGATATTTGTTATAGCAGCCCAGTGGACTAAGACGGAGACCAAATACGTTTAGGTCTCTAGACCATACTACTAACCTCAAGAACCATGAATATTTTGTTGGCTGTCTCTAGCACGTGGTAGAGTTGACATATATGCTGATGTCGCAGGTTCTTCAAAGCCTCAATCTCCGTTTTGATCCGAGGCAAATCACTCTGTGACAAAACACATTACATGAACAATAAACCTATTTGGGAAGTGCACCAAGCATTGAGAGCAACAACTTTATTGCTGAGTAGCAAAAGCAACCAATGGCCTCAAAACAAACTGTTCAAAAGTACACAAGGATATAACAAAAATTATCTGTATGGATATTTAAAAAAAGCCTTGAAGGTTTTATGAAACCCTCTTTTATGAACTCTTTTATGAAAGAGTAATTTGATGTGGGTCAGTAGTACAAGGTCCAGAAAAATCAAAACAATCTCAGACTCCCTTAGAGGGTTAGCATTCCAAGCAAGGAAAATAACAGAGACACACCTGTGCTGCCATTTAAGCCATATCAGTGTCCCTTAGAAGCATGTGGAGCTAAAAACTGGTGATGTGAGTGAAAAACACACAGGTCTTCACTGTCTCCATCTTTCAACTTTTCCATGGGACAATTTTAAAAACAAGCCAAAAAAGAGAAAACTATAGAAAAAGTATTCTCATAAAAGTAGTAACCAGAACATTTGAGCAAATTCAGGTTTGAATTTACAAAACTAATCTATACATATTTTGAAAATAATTTTAAACTTACCCCTAGTGCATTTTTATCCATGATTTTTATAGCTACCATTTCTCCAGTAAGGATGTGGCAGGCAAGTTTGACCTTTGCAAAGCCACCTGAATATAAGAAAACGTATTATGAAGAGATAAGTAAGAGTAACCTAAAATCATCATCAGAGCAACCCAAGGACTCAGGCACAAATACCTTTCCACATGCTTTTACTTTTTTTAAGATTTTAAGTAATCTCTATACCCAACGAGAGACTAAAACTTACAATCCTGAGATCAAGAGTTTCACACTCCAGCTGAGTCAGACAGGCACCCCTGCCATTTGCCTTTTTTTTTTTTTCCGCCATATGCTTTTAAGAAGCTCTATCAATCCATATCCTCCTGGAAATTTGTGGTTCTTTCTTCCTATTGCTTCTAAAGTGCTAGCCATGACCCTAACCTCTCCTCATTCAATATCTAGATGAAGATTTTTTTTACCATGATAGTATCTTTAACTTTATTTATTTATTTTTAATTTATTTATTCATGAGAGACACAGAAACAGAGAGGCAGAGACATAGGCAGAGAGGGAGAAGCAGACTCCATGCAGGGAGTCCGATGGGGGGTCTTGATCCCAGAACTCCAGGATCACGTCCTGAGCCGAAAGCCACCCAGGCATCCCATATCTTTAACTTCAGATTGAAGAAACAGGAAACCAATTCACTACTTAGAAATCTGCTTCATAATTAACATTGCAATTAAATTTGCTTTATAATTGGGGATCACCGGGTGGCTCCATGGTTTGGCAGCTGCCTTCGGCCTGGGGTGTGATCCTGGCGTCCCAGGATCGAGTCCCGCATCCCGCCATCAGGAACCCTGCATGGAGCCTGCTTCTCCCTCTGCCTGTGTCTCTCTCTCTGTCTCTCTCTCTCTGTCTCTCATGAATGAATAAATAAAAATCTTTAAAAAAATTTTTTTGCTTTATAATTTACACCACTAGAATATAAAGTTGCTGAGAAAAAGACAGTAGGAAACATCCACTCAGTTTTCGTTTTTGTTTTCCACTCAGTTCTAAAACTGGATCAGAAGCAGGATATTGTTTCAAAACTGTATCAAAAGGTAGATAAATGTCCACACATCAGTATCTAAAAGAAATTGCCAACTTAACATTTCTAAAAAGAAGCTATGGTCTTCCCCATCTCAGTAAATGGCAACTCAACATTTCCCAAAAATCTTGAGCCCTTCTCCTTTATCTCACACTCCATATCCAACCCATCAACAAATCCCATTGATTCTGGGGCACCTGGGTGGCTCAGTAGTTAAGCGTCTGCCCTGGGCTTAGGTTGTGATCCCGGGGTCCTGGGATGGAGTTCTGCATGGGCTCCCCGCAGGGAGCCTGCTTCTCCCTCTGCCCATGTCTCTGCCTCTCTCTGTCTTTCATGAATAAATAAAATCTTTAAAAACAAAAACAGGGCAGCCCCAGTGACACAGCGGTTTAGTGCCTCCTGCAGCCCAGGGTGTGATCCTGGAGACCGGGGATCGAGTCCCATGTCGGGCTCCCTGCATGGAGCCTGCTTCTCCCACTGCCTGTGTCTCTGCCTCTCTCTCTCTCTCTCTCTCTCTCTCTCTCTGTCTCTCTGCGTGTGTGTCTCTCATGAATAAATAAATAAATAAAATCTTAAAATAAATAAATAAATAAAAATTAAAAAACAAAACGAAAACAAAGGGATGCCTGGGTGGCTCAGCTGTTGAACGTCCTCCCTGGGCTCAAGTCGTGTTCCCAGGGTCCCAGGATCAAGTCCCACATCGGGCTCTCCACAGAGAGCCTGCTTCTCCCTCTGCCTGTGTCTCTGTCTCTCTGTGTGTGTCTCTCATGAATAAATAAATAAAATTTGAAAAAATAAAAACAAAAACAAATCCCATTGGTTCTGTCTTCAAAACATATCAGTTGTTACCTTGGGGGAAAAGAAGCAGGTACTGACTGGAAAAGTTCTGTCTTGATCTGAACAGGGAACATATACATAAAACTCCATGGAGATGAGTGTACTTTGCATATTGTATTGTGTTGTACCTCAATAAGTTAAAATACACAGACACGTACAGAATCCCATTCACTATATTCACTGCTATCACCCTCATTCAAGTCACCATTATCTCCCGTATCACTCACCTGAATCATTGCAATAACCACCTAACACCTCTCTGCTTCTGCTCCTGCCTTTCCCAGCCCAAGTTTTTCACAACTAAGCAGCCAGAGTGATCCTTAAAAACAAAGGTCAGATAGATCACTCCTTGGCTCAAAACTCTCTAGTGACTTTCATTCTAAATGAAATGACCTATAAGGCCTCTCCTACTACTCCCCTCTTTCTTTTTTTTTCTTTTCTTTTTTTAAATATCTTATTTATTTATTCATGAGAGACACAGAGAGAGGCAGAGACACAGGCAGAGGGAGAAGCAGGCTCCCTGTGGGGAGCCCATGCGGGGATTCAATCCCAGGACCCCAGGATCACAACCTAAGCCAAAGACAGACTCTCTCAATCACTAAGCCAGCCAGGTGCCCCTACTCTCCTCTCTCTTGTTCCACTTTTTCTTTCTAAAGTAGGTTGAAGAATTTTAAAATTAAACTGAAAAGCTCATGACTTCCCAAATACACTATATTCTCAAACAGTTGATCTGTCCTCTGCTTCCAAGAAAAAAAAAAAAATTACCTGTCCCAATAGTTTCATATAATTCATAGTATTTGAGAAGTTCATCATAATCTTTCATAGTCCTCCTGGAGGTTTATACAAAATTACAAAAAGAACCTATAAGACAGAAATAGTACATGATCAAAAAATGAACTACTATGAGATTATCTCCTCCACTCTCATAAGTGCACATATAAATATGTCACAGACATATAAATGATACCAAAAAAACTGATTAGCTATATGGTTAAAAAAAAAAAAAAAAAAAAAAACTGGATCCCTATCTCCTACCATATGTAAAAGTCAACTTCAGATCCAGGAAAGACTTATATTTGAAAGATAAACCTTTAAAAAAATTTAAAGAATAAAAAAATACATTAAACATTAAAATTAAGAACTTTTACATGTCTAAAGATATCCTTAAAAAAAAGAAAACCATAAATGTGAGAAATATTTGTAACATTTATAAACCATGGATTTTTATCCAGAATATACTATATAAAATATAGAGACAACCCAAAAGAAAAAAGCAAATGAAATTAAAAGGCATTTCATAAAGAAACACAAGTTACCAATAAAAAAATGTTCAATTTTATTAGTCATCAGGGAAATGCAAATTAAGATTTCAATGATATACAATTTTAAGAAACATACAATGAGTTACATATTTTATTACTATGCTCCACAACTTATATGTGTTACATACACAGTTGATTCTTGAACAATGCAGGAGTTAAGGGCATTGGACTCCCTTGCACAGTCAAAAATCCACATAGAACTTTTGACTCCCCCAAAACTTAACAGCCTACTGTTGACAGGAAGCCTCATCAATAACATAGTCAATTAACACTTATTTTATATCCTATATGTATTATATACTTAATTCTTACAATAAAGTAAGCTAGAGAAGAAATGTTATTAAGAAAATTATAGGGAATCCCTGGGTGGCGCAGCGGTTTGGCGCCTGCCTTTGGCCCAGGGCGCGATCCTGGAGACCCGGGATCGAATCCCACGTCGGGCTCCCGGTGCATGGAGCCTGCTTCTCCCTCTGCCTATGTCTCTGCCTCTCTCTCTCTCTCTGACTATCATAAATAAATAAAAAATTTTTAAAAAAAAGATAAAATATAAAAAAAGATAAAATATATATATGCATATACATATAAGTTAGTTGTAAAAAGATCTTAGGAAAAAAATTTAAAAATAAAAAGGTCTTAGGTAGATCTGGTTTGATTTTTGTCAGTTTTAAAATTAAGTAGAATTACAAAAAATCATGGGGATGGAGACACCTGGGTGGCTCAGTGTTTGGGTGTTGCCTTCGGCTCAGGGCACAGTCCTGGGGTCCCAGGATCGAGTCCCGTGTCAGGCTCCCTGCACGGAGCCTGCTTCCCCCTCTGCCTATGTTTCTGCCTCTCTCTCTCTCTCTCTGTGTCTCTCATGAATAAATAAATAAAATCTTAAAAAAAAAAAAATCATGGGGATGAGTAGGGCCCTGTTGTGTACATGATACATAAGATCACACAGCTTATGTATCAGCTTTATCTTATTTGTGGAGGATATGCTGTTTAACTAGAGATTAGCAGTATATAGGGCAGAAGTGCTAGTGCAATCACTGTCAACCCTGATTTTCTTTTATTCACTTATCATACAGATGTGTTTACTGAACACCTACAATGTATCAGACCTGCATTTTACACTAACTCTAAAACAGAGAAGAAATGCAGTCCCTACCCTCATGAATCTTACATTCTAGCAGAGAAGACAAAAAGCAAATAAACAGATAATACATAATTAAAAGCTATCATAAATACTGGGAAAGAAATAGGCAATAGTGGTCAGAATGGGTTGCTGAGAAAATACTGTTTAAGCCAAGATCCAATTTAAAGGTTGAAAAGTGAGAAAAAGAAAATCAACCTCAGGTAATGAAATTGGAGGAACTGTTAAAATGATAATGATCCTGGGGCACCTGGGTGGCTCAGCAGTTGGGCATCTGCCTTTGGCTCAGGTCGTGATCCCGGGGTCCTGGGATCGAGTCCCATGTGGCTCTCCACGGGGAGCCTGCTTCTCCCCCTGCCTATGTCTCTGCCTCTCTCTCTGTGTCTCTTATAAACAAATAAAATATTTTTTGAAAAATGATAATGATCCTTACTTAGACTCACCACTATTTTCTCACCAATATCCTCCCACCTCCTGCTTCCTTAAGACACCCACCTGCTGAACGGCCACAGCTTTTTGACAGTATTCATTCTAAAACTGGTCCTTGCTTCCCTAATCCTTTCTTAAAATCACCAGCACAAGCTCAAATCCTATAAGCCCCTTTTCGGTTCCTAGGGAGTATTATTTCTTAATGGTCTTTGTTCAGTAGGCCTCAACAGAAGTTGTGAACCCATAAAGGAGAGGAAGGATATTCTAAAAAGAGGGAATTTAGGTGCAAAGATCCCAAGGGAAAAAAGTCAACATGTACTGAACTAAAACTGCTTTTAGAGGTACCATCAACTGGAAATGCAGATTTGAAGCTGAGACAACAGATGAGCCACATGGAAAAAAGAATATTGGTGTTCTCTCTCTCTCTCATATTACACACAAAATCAATTATAGTTTGTATAAAGACTTAAAAGTGAAAGACAAATCTTTAAAATGTAGACAGCTAAAGTCTTGCCCATACCAGGCCTATAGCCAGGAGTGGAAAAAGGCAGAAAGGAAAAAGAAAAGAAAGAATTAGAAGAATATAGTTTCATGGAAGCCAAGAAAGAAGAAAAAAGTAAAACGAGTAAAAGAAAGTTTCTAGGGAGTAGATTTCTAAAGTTTTCTAAAAGTGTTCATACATAGGTCAAGTCCTACAGCTTGAGTCTCAGTACTGCAAAGTGGAGCTTTCTTTATGGATAGACATGAGGTGAAAGATCTGTGAACCCACACAGGAATGGCTCCTCTAAGACGCTCTCCTTCCCAGAGGCTAGTGTGGAAGGACAGGACTGGGGGATTTCAACCTTGGGAAGAGAGGCCCCAACACCCCTTAGAAAGCCAAGCAGGAAGCAGGAAGCCCAGGCAAGTGAAGGTCACTGAGTCAGGCACAAATAATCTCCCATATAATCCAGCACAGCATATCAGGACCCTAGAGTTCACAAAGGAGTTTGAGGCCAATACCTGGGTAGTAACGAAATTCTCCTTTGCCCAACCTGACCCCTGTGCACAGATCTCCCCTGGTGACCTAGCAGCGGACTAGCTATGGCAAAACAGGCCAGGATCCTCAGACCCCATTCTCTCTAACATTTTGAAAAATTAAGTGAGTACATGCATATCCAATTGGGGCTTCGGAAGCGAAGTTCCAGGTGGAAAGGGCAAAGCTCATACATCTTGATCACTGACTCTCAGTAGTAGAAGTCTGGTATTAGTGCTCATTTCTAGAAACCTGACAGTCTCCCTTCACCCACAGGCAGAGTTCTAGCAAAGCCGCCACAAAATGATGAGTGGCCAGCACCATGTTCACTCTGTTCCTCATCCGGTCTCATCCAGAATTGAGTAGCCAGCACATTACAAAGCCTTAAAAACGGTCATGACTTTGGAAGATCTAAAATGCAAGTTCCACTTCAGGAGTGCAGGGAGTTGGGACGCCTGGGTGGCCCAGTGGTTGAGCATCTGCGTTTGGCTCAGGTCGTGATCCCGGGGTCCTGGGATGGAGTCCCACATCGGGCTCTACACAGAGATCCTGCTTCTTCCTCTGCGTCCTCTGCCTGTGTCTCTGCCTCTGTGTGTGTGTGTCTCTCATGAATGAATAAATAAAACTTTTTTAAAAAGGAGTGCAGTGAGTTTATTTAAAGAAAAAAAAAAGACAAAGTAAAAGGAGAGATCCTGAGTACAGTGAGGATGAGGTATCATCTTAAATTGAGGTAGAGAAAAAAACTGAATCTGAATGAAATAATCAAAAGCGCAAGAGCTACAAACAATATTTTTTCAAATATTCTCTTAAATCTCCTTTTAAAATGCTTAAAGCTGGGCAGCCCGGGTGGTTCAGTGGTTTAGCGCCGCCTTCAGCCCAGGGCCTGATCCTGGAGACCCGGGATTGAGTCCCACATTGGGCTCCCTGCATGGAGCCTGCTTCTCCCTCTGCCTGTGTCTGTCTGTCTCTCTCTCTCTCATGAATAAATAAATAAAATCTTTTTAAAAAGTAGGCTATCCAAAAAAAAAAGTAGGCTATCAGGTTCATTAGAGAGCAAAGCCCCAGCTTAGGCAGTATTGGGGTATTGGGGTATTCAGAACACAGAGGCTAAAGAGGAAACACAAAAAGACATTTCAAAGCTTAAAAACCATGAGATGGAAATTGACAGAGGCCTCGCAAAATATAAGAATCCTAATTGCCAAGTGCACATGTTTAAATTCCATGCAAAAGATTGAACTCTGTTGACACATTCAAAAGGAGACAACCTTTTGTATGACCTTGGAATTCACTTCCCCAGATGAGAGATATAAGAATTCACAATTAACACAAATGAGTTTTGAACTTCCAGGTCACAGCCCCAAGTCAACTAGCAAAGATCAACTTACGCCAATATAAGACAAGCACCTTTTCTTTCTCTTGCTTCTCTTTATCTACATCCCCCCCCCCCATCCTCAAATTACACCATATTTTTGGACGAGTAATACAAATGTGGGCCTCAATCAAATCTACTGAATCCAGTAACCATCGTTTTTGCTACTGTAGAAAGTTTGCATTGCAAACTGGTACAAATGACAGCAGATTTTACTTGGCTTTTGTGGAGCTAGTTCTAAATATTCTTAAGTGCTCTGTTTATCCTCTAGACTTTGGAAGTATAGAACATAGGAAGGATGGGGCTGGAGTAACCTAACTGTGTAGCTGCTTAAAAAAGATATTGAGGGCAGCCCGGGGGGCCTAGCAGTTTAGTGCTGCCTTCCACCCAGGGCTTGATCCTGGAGACCTGGGATTGACTCCCACATCAGGCTCCCTCTGCCTGTGTCTCTGCCTCTCTCTCTCTCTCTCTCTCGAATAAATAAATAAAATCTTAAAAAAAAAAAAAAAGATATATGATCATTGTGGAAGGCAGCCTCTCCACTGTGGATAATGTTGAAGAAAACTAGGCCCCACTTAGATACCTGAATGTCGTTCTCAGTGTGACCATATAGAAGAATTGGAGGCATATACATTTAGTATCTTGAACTTCTCTGGGGCAACTGCTTAGGTAACAAAAGGTTTATCACCAAATTTTATAGAAGGGCAACAAATTGGAGGCAATTTCTTACTAATGATATTATCCGGGCTATGCTATTACCTGCGGGGTAATACATTTACCTCATCGATGAGCTTGGTTAAGATACTATGCTGAGGATATTTCAAATAAGAAGTAGAATACCGAATGGTATATAATGTGGCCTTGTAATTGATACATTTAATTAACATCCTGTCCTTCTGCCTCACAGAGGATTCTAGGAGCACCAACGAAGAGGCATTCATTCCTAAAGGCGTTAAGAGATTCATCTGCTCATCTGGCTGGTCCACAGTAGATAAGAAAGGCAGATCCGCTGGTGAAACAAGCCCAGTGATGATGCAGTAAGGGACTTTCTGATTTCTCCCCAAACATGGGAAGCAGAAACCAAAACATGAACAAGAAAGTTGGGGCACACTGACTTCCAAGCAAAACTCCAGGGACCTCTCAAACCCGCCGCCACTCCCCCCCCCTCCCCCCCCCCCCCCGGCCCCATCCCACTACCAAACAGAAACATCAGAGGTGAGGTTCAGGAACAATTACTCATCCTAGGTGCTATAGGACTGATCGCTTTCTTGGGATGCTCTCCTTTGGGAGTGTCCCTTTTTCCCGCTGGTTTCTTGGGGGTACTGCTCCTTTTACTGCTTTGGCAGTCAGGGCATGTCCCTTTTAGCGTGAGCCTTCTTAAGCCACTACTTCGGGACAGTGAAGGGGGAAGAAGGATCCGGACTCTGAAAAGGGGGCGGTAACAACATAACACGTTTCCTCTTGAACTGCACTGCCCCAGTGCACTGCGCTGTAAGAACAGAAATAACTTGGAACCCTTACCCTTCCTTCACCTTCTTCCGCGGAGACAGGGTCACGGACACGTGTAATGTGGGAACTCACGACTCTCCAAGTCCCCTTAGTGGCAAACGCTTTGCCTGCGCCTCATCAATAACTCCGAGTTAGAGACGATCATTATCCCCACTTACAGAGGAGAAAACCGGGGGTCGGGAAGCCCGACTAGATCATCCGGGAAGTGGGCTCGCAAGGTGGGGCTCCGGAGAAATCCTCCAGGTCCCCCGCGCCGCGTTACAGCCGGGACCCCGGCCCTCACCCACGGCGGAGACACTGACCTGAGAGG